>NW_025544700.1:0-564341 GCF_011800055.1 Colletotrichum gloeosporioides
TAAGGTATTATAGTAGTTCTATTCTTAGAATTTAGGTACTATATACTACTTTCTTATAAAGATCCTAAAATTATCCTATATAGAATTAACTTATTTCCCTAATATATTTATAAATATTTACTAATAAGTTTACTATTCTATTTATAAAGTATACTTTATTATACTTAAAGCTTACTAGATATACTAGCTATTAGAATAACTAAAGTAATACTTATAAGCTTCCTCTACTATAATAAGCTAATCTTCTCTTTTTATATTAATAGATTTACTAGTAAAGTAAGCTATATTATAATTTAAAGGTTTCTTATAAACCTTAAGTAATTATTTAATAAGTACTTAGTTACTTAATATAATAGTAATTAGTTTATTCTAGTTAGCTATTATAGTTATAATTTACTATATTAGTATTTAGCTAGTTACTTTATCTAGCCCTCTAGCTTAAACTAGCCTATTAGTTATAGTTATAGATATTTAGCTTTATAGCCTATCTAATCTATAAAGAGGGGTCTTATATTCCCTATTCTCCTATATATACTTACTACCTAGTTAGTAAGTGTTTAGTATAAGTAGCCTATCCTCTTTAAAACCTCTAGCTTTATTTAAAATATAGCTTCTTACCTCTCCTTATTAATTTATATTATCCTCTAATTATTTACTAAAACTATCTTCTCTATATAAACTTATATAGGCTATTTTACTTAGTACTTAATAAATACTAAGTATAACTTCTTTAGTTTAATTAGTAGGTATTACTTAAGTATATAATACTATTATTATTACTAACCTTCTTAAAGTAAAATAGAAATAAAAAAATTATAAAGGTATTTAGGGGCTATAAGTTATAGTTAGATTAAACTAATAGAAGAAGTACTTAAAAGGTAAGTATAGTATTACTATACTATTTTTATTTATTTCTTCTAAGTTTCTTCTTTTTTAGTTTTTAGTGAGTATTTACTAAGTCCTTACTATAGAGGGTTCTATACCCTAGACCTATAGACCTTCCTATCTATTTAGCTTCTACTAGCTAAGCTATCCCTAAGCCCTCTAGCTAGGTGTCTAGTCCCTTATATTTTCACTTAAGAATATAATATAGCTATAACTAATATCTTTAAATTTAAGTTTAGATCTATTAGTATATATAATAACGTTATTTTTAGGAATATCTTTAAACTAAGTTTTAAATTTAGTAATAGCTATCTTCTTTAAGGGATAAAAGAGGCTTAGAGGTTATAAGAATACTAAAATAAAGTAAGGGTAATAAGAAAGTATTATAGTAGTATATTATAGCTATATAAGTCTATAATAAGGGTTAGAAGGGTAAATATATAGGTATTAGACTAATAAATAATAAGGGTTAAAATAGCTAAATCTTATAATAAAGTAGAGTTAATAAGTTTTAAGTATAATATCTATAAAAGGAATTTTAGATTTATAGTATAGTATAGTAATAAGAGTAATATACTATATAAGTAGAACTCCCTAAATACTAATAAGAATTGCTCTATTAATAAGCTAAAGATACCCTTTTTAATTTATTAAGTAGAAAGGTTTTATTAAAGTAGTACTAAAATACTACTAAGTAGGGATATAATTAGGTTTCTAAAGTTTAAGAAACTAAGCTTTTATACTATAAGTAGTAATAAGAATAATAATTAAAGAGATAGCTTTATATATAAAGGTAGGAGGAAAACCTTTATAAACTATTTTTAAGTTATAGAAAAATTTAGTATATTTTAAAGTAATATTTACTTTAATCTAAATATATAGTATAAAAGTAAGCTAATAGTTAAAAGTAACTTTAAGCTACTTTATAGTATCTTTAGGTATTATTATTAGGCTATTAGCCTTAATTAGGAGGTTTATTAGCTTATATTTTTATAATATATAAATAGCTTTACTCTTCTTTAGTTTAAAAAAAACTTTATTTTTAGTACTTTAGTATAAAATATAAGTTATATTAACTATAAGTAGCTTAATATTCTCTTCTATAAAAGGGGACTTAGTCTATATTAAGATATTATTAATATATTTAAAATAGAAATTAAGGTTTTATAGTAGAAGCTCTATAAAGTAGAGTAAATATAAAATAGGGGAAGTAAAAGAGCCTTAAAGAAGCTTATAATAAAAAGGGAAAGGTTCTAAGATAGTACTTTTAATATAAATTTAGGCTTAATATTTAGTTATAAATAACTTAATATAATAGATAAAAAGTTCTAGCTATCCTTATTTATATAGCTTAATAAAGAAGTAGTTATAAAAGATAGTATTAAAAGCGCTTTTAGTATTAAGTATAGTAAAAAAAGTAACTAAACTAGCTTTAAGGGTAGCTTTAATTTTATAGGTTATATAGGTAATAAAATTAACTATACTATACTTAAAGAGAGCTCTAAAGTATTAAGTACTAATAGTTTAAGCTAATAATACTATATAAGTAGTATACTAAGTAAATAAGTACTTAAAGCCTTTTTTAAAATAGGAGAGTAAAGATATAGAATAATATAAAGTAACTTTAGTTAGAGGTTTCTCCCCCTTAAGTATAAAGACTACTTTAGCTTTTTTAAAAATCTCTAGGTAGTATCTAGAGGTTAAGTAAGCTTAAAAGAAAGTTTAAATAAATTTAACTATAGCTAACTAAATAGCTTAAAATATATAAATAGTAATACTATTAACTCTAAGTATAATACTTATAGTAAGTATTATAGTAATTACTTATATAAAGGAAATAGAAATATCCTATAAAATATTAAAGTAAAGGGGGATTTAAATATTATTTAGGTCTTAAATATTATCTATAACTAAAAACTACTTAAGTAAGGCCCTTCTAAAAACTTATACTTTTATAGTAGGGGACTTAATTACCTTATCCTTAATTTTAAGGGGTAGTAGATAGAAGTTAGGCCTCACTTAGTACTATTTTATTATATAGTAAAAATTAAAGATATTTACTATATAGTTAACTTTACTATAGTACTAAGCTATTTTATAAATATAAATAGCTTATTAAAGTTCTATATTAATAAGCTTCTCCTTTTTATAGAGAGGGTAGGAGAGGTATAAGCGTTACTTATAGCTTAAAGATTAAGTATACTAAGCTTTATATAATCTTTATTTAGTATTTTAGTATTTAGGTATCTATTAAGCTAAGATAACTAAGCTTAAAGTATATTAAAGTAAGTAGGTTATAATATCTATTACTTATAAAAAGTAGTAGAGGATAGATTTAGTAGTAATATTATATTATACTAATATTATATTTAGAGTAATAATAGAGAGTAAGTTCTATTTATAGAGAGTAGTAAATTACTTAAGTTTACTATCTAATACTTATACTTAAGCTAAAAAGTTTAGTTTTAAAGCTAAAAGGATAAAGATATAAGTTAGAATAGTTTTATAGTTTACTTTAAAGTAAAAAGAGGGATTTATCTCTACTAAAATAAGTAAAATATTAAACTAAGATAGATTTATAATATAGCTAGTATTATATATTAATACTCTAAGTTTATTTAGAAGAGAAAAACTATTCTAATTTACTTAAGTCTTAATTTTTAATCTACTATTAATAATTCTTATACTAAGAACTTAAGAGAGGTCTATAGTATTCTAATTACTACTAATAAAGAAGTAAGGGGGGATAAAGTACTAAAAAATATAAGTAGTAATATTATTATTTACTATATTAAGTCTATAAATATTTAGAATAGTTATACCCTAAATCTATACCTAAATAAAGTTATAAATCTTATAAAGCTAAGTTTAAATAACCCTTAAGCTTTTCTTAATATATATAATTATTTAAGGAATAATATTTAAGTTATAGTATTCCTAAGTATTAATAAAGTAGAATACCTTATAAAAGGGGTAGTTTATAAGGAATAGCTTTCTCTTCTTTTTATTAATATAAAGTTCTTATACTAAAATTATATTAATATACTTCTTAGTATAACTTTATAATAATATATAATTTATAGGGTTTTTATACTTAATATTATACTATATAATATATAGACCTCTAGTATAGTATTTTTAAACTTACTTAAAATAAGGTATTATCCTTAAAGGGGGGGATTTACTATATATTATTATAATAACTTAGTTCCTTAGAATATAAGGTAGTATTTTAAATAAAGTTATAAAAGAGGTGAGGGGTAAAAGCTTATAGTATTATAAACTTCTTAAGTTTAAAGAGGTTAAGTTATAGTAGATTACTATTTTTTAAACTTTCCTTAAAGGCTTTTTACTTTATATCTTTCTAATAAATTATAATATAAATAGTACTATTAGATTTAATAGTATAGGCTTATTTCTAATAAGAGTAGGAGGTAAGAGGTATATTTAATATCTTAGTTTTAGTATCTTTAGATTTAAAATCTTCTAAAGAGGAGTTTAAGATAAAAGGGTTATCCTCTATAGTAGTTTAAATAGTATTAGCTATTTTATAGTTTAGTAGTACTATACTATTAGTAATAATTATTAATTAGGCTATTTTAGGCTAAATTAAAGAAGTAGGGGTACCTAAAAGTAAGTTATAAAAGGAGCTATTAAGCCTAAGTATAGATAATATATTATAAGTAGCTTACTGAATTTTATATAATTAGTACTTTAAAGGTATAGCTTAGATACTATTTTTTAGGATAAAGTAGGTAGTATAGTTATTATAATTTATAAAGAAAGCTTTATAGTAATTTAAGTACTTAAGGTTATTAGGGTAAGTTAAAGTAGTATTAATATTAATATAATTAGTTTAGTTATACTAGCTATAATAGTAGGTTTTAGTATAGAAGTAGCTAATATAATACCTTTAGTACCTATTAGAGTGAAGTATAAATACCTATTTCTTCTCTAATAGAAAGTAGGTATAAGTAGACTTATAAAAAAGGTATTATTTAGTACTTTTATAAGATTAAAGTAGGATAATAATCTAAAATTAAGTTTAAATAATAAAGTTTATACTTTTTTATATAAAATAAGCTTAGACTAAATATAGCTTTATATATTTATAGATATTAATCTTAACTATTTCTTTAGTAACTATAATAATAAAGTTATCTAAATAGCTAAGGATTTCTATAAATACTTAGTTAATAAGGTATTTATATTATTTCTAGGGGAGGTTAAGTAATTATATACTTATAACTTTATAAATCTCCTCTATTTACTTAAGAAGGACTTTCTTTATAGAAGCTAAATATAGAATAATAGTATAATTTAAGGTAGTATATAAGATATAAGTAATATCTACTAAGGAGAGGTTTAAAGCTTTAGTAATTCTATTTTAGAGGGTATATAATAAGGCTTTATAAGCTTATACTAAAATTTTAGGGGTTTATAGAAGTAAATAGTAATCTATAGTAAGTTTTAGTAAGGTATAAAATTTCTAAATACTATATAACTAAGCTAAGTTAGTTATTATATTTTATTTAGTAGGAGTTATCTTAGAGGGAGATATAATATTATTTTAGTTCTAAAGAGAGGTTCTTATAGTTATATTACCTTAAGAGAGCTTAAGAGTAACTATTTACTAGATATAAATAATAAATTTCTATATAATACTACTAAATACCTTTTATAGAGGTCCCCTATAGGTTTTAACTAATTAATTAAAATATACTATAATTATCTAATAAGCTTATTAATAAGTATTAAATAGTTAGAATAGCTTCTATATTCTAATAGTAATTATTATACGCTCTATCTCTTTAAAACTATTAGGGGGTATTAATTCCACTATAGTAGGTACCTAAGGGTATAGATATAACAGCTTAATAGAGGTAGAAGGGGGGGAAGGGTTCTAAACTAGCGATTCAGGCCCAGGTTAGGTACTTATAGCGCCTGCGCGTAGCTGTAAAGCCATCGCAACAGGCAATTAAGGGCGTTAATATTATAGTGGTTCTAGGTGCGTTAAGGTTCTGGTGTGGTGCGCTGCAGCCCGCTAACAGCAGGTCGCAGTAAAAAGGGTGAAGGAGGGAAGTGCGGCTTTTAGCGAAGAAGGAGGGCATTTTCGGTGGTTTCTCCAGTGGCGCGAACCTAAGCGCAGCCATTGAGCTGCTGAAGGGGCCAATGAAAGGCAAGACGATCGCAATCATGATCTGTGATTCAGGTCTGAAGTATCTATCAACTGACCTTTGGGCTGAGACGTTGGAAAATTGAAGCAGGTATAGCATAGTTTCAAAAGGATAAATACTACCCCGTGGGAGAGGCGATCAAGCATCAAGGCCACAGAGCGAACGAACATGCTGTTTCGTGATATGACTTGAGCCCTTTAACCCTCTATTTGTACATGCCATCTATCAAACACGGGCGAAGCCAGAAATGCAGGACATGCGTCTGGCACATCTAACCCCTTAATCGAAACTTTTCTCTGCCCTCCCAACAACTGTAACGATCTACTCCAACTTTTCATTGCATTCAACCAAGCAACTTTTGGATATCTGCCATCCGGGTCTCCTGGGTCTTCTTGCCCTTATTCTTCTCCTGAAAAGCTTTGCCAACAAGCGTTCGCTTCTCGTGTTGAATATCCAGCACACGCTCCTCAACGGTGCCTTCCATGACAAGTCGCCAGACGGTAGTGGGCCGCTTCTGGCCCAGACGATGCACACGATCGACGGCCTGGTCTTCAATGGCCGGCGCCCACCAGCTGTCCGCGAGAATGACCGTGTCTGCCGATACGAGATTGAGACCGACACTGCAGACGGCCAAACTAGCGAGCATCACCCGCGTATTGGGGTCGTTGTCGAGAGCATCAATGGCTGCGTCACGTTTCGCAGCTGTCATTGAGCCGTCGATGCGGCAGAACTTGATTCCTGCCTCCGAGATTTGGGCTTGGATAATGTTAAGGAACGAAGTCCATTGTGAGAAGATGACAATCTTGGACTTTGGGTCCTTTGTCGTGGCTTGGACAATCTTAACGAGGGCTTCCGTCTTGGAGCTCTTTCCATCCGAATCGAAGCCATCGTCTGCGGCCTCCTCGCCACCTTCAGGGGCCGGCTCAAGAAGAGAATCTTCTTCGAGCTGGTTGCGGCACATTGGGCACTTATGCTGGGTCTGGATGACCTTGTTGATGCAGCCACAGCAGAAGACGTGCTTGCAGTGGGTGATGACAGGGCTGTCCAGGGTATCAAGACAGACCGCACAGTCCTCTTGCGTCTCAATGTAAAGGCGGAGGGCTTCTTGGAGGATCTTCACGTTCTCAGGGTTAAGGGAAACCACAGATTGGCCCTCGAGGACCTTCAAGAGATCGTCGATTCTCTTGCGACAAAGTGTCCAGTGATTGCAACTGGTGAAAGATCAGTATCATCTTTATAATTCACGGCAGGTGTTCTTACACTTGTCGTAAACGTAAAAGTCGTTCCAGGACGCTCTGGAACTGGCCTTTTCCTGCTTTGGTTTGATTACGATAATCTTCGAGCGCCCCCTTGGCTTCGTTCCTGAGGCTTATGGTCAGATGGGCAAATCATCATCCGATCTGGGCTACTCACAACAAAGCCTCGTACTTGTTCTTCTCATCCGGTCTAAACTGGATGCGATGTACGTACTCCGTCTTGGGCGGTAACTTCAAATCGACAAACTTCATGTCCTTCTTGCGCCTCAGACAAAGGTCTCTCATAAGAAGCTGCAAGAGTGTCTCAGCTCGTTGATGACCTTGAGCGAGTGGCCGAGCGATAACTGTATTGAAAATGACTGGTTGTTCGACACCGCCAGTGATATGGAGGAACTGTAATAGGGACTGGAAATCCTTGATGTTATTGATGCTTTCCGATGATTAGCTATCGTCAACTGCAAGAGGCTTTAGTGTGCTTACATTGGAGTTCCCGTAAGCGCCCATCTGGACTGAGCAGTGAGCTTGGTCGCGGCGATGGCTGCTTTGGTTTTGGCATTGCGGATGGTATGGCCCTCGTCAAGCACGACTCGCCTCCATTTCATCTGCATCAGGGGCGATGTTTTGGGAACGGAGTCTTCAGCCTTCTTTGGTCCCTCCATGGCAAGCGTATTGTAGCTGGTGATGACAACTTGGTACTTTGCCAGCTCATTCTTACCCACCTTGTTGGATCCATGGTACGTGTAAATGGATGGAAGGTGTTCCTTCTTGACGTGTCTGCGCATTTGCTGCTCCCAATTGCTCATGACACTCAATGGAGCGACGATAAGGGTAGTGCCGGAACCGCCCGTCAAAATGAGACTGATAACTTGGAGAGTTTTGCCAAGCCCCATGTCATCGGCAAGAATGCCGCCGGAGAGAAGTTTGGGTTCGTTCATCACGAAATTGGTCGCCATGTTGCTCATTACCTTGTCATTCTTTGGGATTCGTTGCCAAAGCTGAATACTTTCTGTGGTGCCCTTCGGTGGAAACTGGGGGCTCTCCTTAGACGTCATCCAGGCCAGACCCTGTGCACAAGTCAAGTCAGCATTGCCATGTCGATATGTCGATGCGGATGGAAAACACGTCGTACCTGCAACTGATACGGCAAAAGCTGAGCTTCTAGTACTGCCGGCTGCTCCGCCATGGGCATGGCGGCCAGGGTATCTTCGTCGATAATAAGGGATTTGACTGCATCACCGCGACTGTGGGTTTGCAAAGCTTGACTGGCTTGCGTGAGCTGCTCCAGTGACACTTCCGGTTCTGGGGCCGCTGGGGCACTGCCGCCCAAGCCGATCGTCGACTGTGAATTCTTGATGCCAAGTGCCTTTCTCTGGGCTTCAGCCTCAGCCCTGGTCTTCTTGAGCTCGGTGGCTTTGATGAGCTTATCCTTCTTTAGCCGGTCTTCTAGTTGCAGACGCTGCTCACGATCGCCGGTTCCGAAAAGATGCAGGCGAACGGGGCAGTCGAAAACGCCCTTCTCGCCTGTGAGGGTCCCTTCCAAAGCAACATCATCGTTGTCCTAAGAAGGTTGAGCATGGCACTGGGTCAGTGGAATGAGCCACTTACAACGTACGGCGCCAGCTTCTCGGCCACCTTGCGCGGGATGTGGCCAATCTGGATGCCCATGACATTGCAGACCCGAATGGCATTGGAATCGTACTACGTATGCACGTTAGTATGGTTGCAAGACCACGAATAAGAGACACCATACTGGGTTGGTGGGTTCCCGCAGACAGACGACAACCTCTCCCTGCGAGGCGTAGCCGTTGTAGTACCGCACTCCGACGATCTTGGTATCTAAAACACGGCGTTAGATCACATAATACCCTAAATAAGGGCCAGAATCCATACCGAGATTTCCATAAAGCTCTCGGGCTGGACCATCGGGAGCTTGTGTGAGGTCGATTAGGTCAGCATCGTCCCGGTCGTAATAGACATGCTGCGAAGAAGGGCCGGCGAAAGAACTGGAGCTAGCCGTGCGTTGGGTGTTATACGGCTGGCTGCCCGCAACACGGGCCCCGGTGGACTGTCCCGAAGACGGGCCCCTATTTACGGCCGGCCTTTTCCTTGGTGGCGGCGCTGACGAGTTCTCGCCCTCACTGCTAATGAGGTCGATAACATCGAGGCCGCGCTTCTTGGGCGGCATCTTTGCTGTCCGCGTGCGGCCCAGTACCTATTGATGAGCGGCCTGATTGGACTTGGTTCGTGCAACGATGGACCGAAACGGGAAAGTCGTCAGATGTGGTCAGATTCAACGGTCGGTACCGAAAGCTCCAAAAGGACCAAATCAGGAATCCCAGAAAGACGGAACCTCTCACGGCGAAGCTCCCAACGCGGCCGACGCGTCTCGCGTATCTCGCTGAGCGTCCACCCACTGCAGGATCGACGCAGGGGTCCGTTTGCTCTTGCCCGAGCGCTGAGGCTTGAGCTTGTGGCTCGTGCGCAAGTCAAGTCAGCCAGAAAACGGGCCCCGGTCTGTGGCTGGAATCATCAAGCACGCCATCGTGGGGGACGACAGACCGAGCCAATCACCACCGAGTGCAAAATCACGACATTTCACGTGACCCGCCCTGGGGGCTCGTTATGGGTGGTCTCTGGCCAACGGCGACCTCTTGCGGCTCTTGCACCCTTCACAACCTCACTCGACTTCGTTTTTCATGTTTCAGGCAGTCTCCTGTTGAATTTGCTATCTTCTGGTACCCAAAACCCAAAGGGAAACGCGGCAGGTTGAACTCCTCGTCGGTGTCTATCCACTATTTGGTGGATAGAGCCCTTCATGCCATCATCAGTCATCAGTCTACCGACAAGCGCCTTTCGGCTGTCGGCATGCTCGCTCGTATATCAAACAGGACGACCCGAGGCTCGAGCCATCATCGGAATGCATGAAAGAAAGAATACGCAAACGCCAAACACGAATTCGAACATTATCCGGGCTCCCCCTCTTACTGCTTCGGCAGTCGGCGGCCGTATGCCGAGTAGTAGCCGCACTTGGCTACGTGACTGCTCTTACTAGTCTTCTCATTGAAGATGTTGCATCCTCCCTTAGCGACGTTGGGCGGGGTGTACACTACGGGGCCGGTCAGCAAAATTGTTTCGGCGAAGACGGTGAAGCAAAACCCACGGTGAAGGGATACGGCGAAGTCGCTGCCCCTGTTGCAGACCCGGTGGACGCCAAGTTCGTCTGCCATGTATGCCACCGCATTCTCCTTGTGTGTTCTCTCAGACATCACTTTCATCGGTTGTTCTTCCTCGCCCTCGGGGAAGGCATATCGGATCTCAGTCAGGTTGCCCTTGAGGATCTTCATGAGGCAATGGGCGTTGCCGTGGTCGTGGATGGGACTGCCCTTGCCCGGAGACCAGACAAGCACAAGCTGTGTTCGCATTAGCATCGACGTCAACCACAAAGCTGTGGCGATGTCTACTCACAAGATTGCTCTTGCCGTTACCCTCGTCGACGAGGTTTCTTGTGTATCCCATACTCTTCTCAGCGAATGCAAATTGGATCCATTCACTCTCCCTTGAGTTGTATTGTTCCATCAGCTCCATCAACTCCTTGACGTCGACGTCAGCCGAGTCCAACCCCGACGACGGGCCCAGGGCCTCCTTCAACGCCAACACGAGCTCATCGAACCGGTTGCTGTCGCCCTTCAGTTCGTGCCCGAAGGCAGAGGTGATCTTGGTCAGGATTTCGAGGGCCATGGCTACGAATGGGATGGCTGGTCTATGGTACTGGTCGATGCTTGGGATGGACGATTGTCTTTCGGTATGCTCAACGTGCGGGGTTTTGAGTCTTGTCGCTCTCTGGTGATACGATTGCACCGGTCGGTCACTGGGACAGGCGCGCGCCTCGTTACCTGATGGGAATGGGCGGAACTCGCGGAGCGACTGGTTATTCCGACCTCGGACGGTGGGTCGGGACGCCCATCAGACCCTATCTCTTCTCTGAGACAGGGTAGTCTGAACACGTTGGCGGCGCTGTGTGCACAGTTTGGTCGGCGAATGCTATGTCGTTGGGTAGACGAATTCCCCCAAAAATGGAGGCTTCTGGTTGGTTGAGATAACCAAAGGAGGCTTTGTCGTGGGATCCTTGCAAAGCCGGCGATAGGCGGTGGGCGGCCCCCTATGTACATGGTGGTCAGATGGCCTCACATAAGACGAAATGGGTCTGGTTAGAGTTTCGCGGCGGTCAAGTCTAGTCCATTGCAAACCGGACAGACGACGTATCTAATGCGCGCGTGCTGCTTTGAAGCTGATTGACAACTATGGGGTTGCGTTATGTTTAGTCAATGCCAATGGGATTCTGTGTTCGGTACCGGTGTTCAGGGTGCTGACCGACAGCCGCTATGCTCTCAATCGCCGACTGAGTTGGGCGTGGTGGGGCGCCTGACCGTAACGGGTTCGCCCGTAGGTATTACTCACTACCTAGGTACCTTAGGATTGCTCAGCTAGCACCTAGGTACTTTCCAGAAGACCGCCACTTCAATCTCAAGTTTTTCTCATAGAGTTTCTTTCTTTCGTTCAGAGGGTAGTATTTATCTAATATTAAATCAATTTTAAATTCAAAGTTGCGTGCGGTTTCATTGCAGTCTTGCGCCCCTTGCAAACTGCACTACCCAGAATGGCAACTATCAGCACAACTGCGACTGTCCAGTCAAACCTCAGCAAGCCTGCCCGAAGTCGGAAACAGACAGTATGGCAGCATGCGATGCGACTCCCTGTACGCCCTGCAAGGAGGATGTTGGCTGGCGAAAGATAGTCAGAAACTTCACCCCATCGTACGTCACAGCGGAAGCATTGCCGGCAAGAGTCCATCTCTAACACCGGTACAGATGGTTCGCGGTTACGATGGGCACGGGCATCGTGTCAATTCTCCTCCATAACTTGCCTTACAACACGACTTGGATTTCTCACGGCCTCGCTGTCGCGTTCTTCATTCTCAACGCTGGTCTTTTCGGAGTATTTACGGGCGTTACCGTCTTGCGGTATGCGCTTTATCCCGAAATTTGGAAGGCGATGGTTATCCATCCAGCCCAGTCGATGTTCCTTGGCTGTTTCCCAATGGGATTTGCCAGTAAATGACCTTCACACAAGATTGAAATAACGCCAGCCACTAATGCCTGCACTTAGCTATTATTAACATGATGATATTCGTCTGCGCTCCAGCCTGGGGTAACTGGGTTGTTTCATGGGCTTGGGGCTTCTGGTGGTTTGATGCTGCTCTGTCCCTGGCAACTTGCATCACTGTGCCGTTTGTCATGTAAGTCCAAATTTGGGGCGGTCCCAATCCTAACCACCCTCGGTAATCATTGCTCAGGGCTGGGTGTGACTTGAGGCCTTCCAGACTTGCCTACCTTCTTTGGCCTATTCTAATAGCCGAACCCTAGGATCCATCAACACCGTCCGGGGCTGCAAGCTGTTACAGCAGCCAGTCTTCTACCAATTGTGCCAGTAGTAGTTGCGTCTTCAACGGGTGGCATCGTTGCTGAGGCTTTGTCCAACCCAGATCATGCATTTATCACACTTATCGCCTCTTACATCCTATGGGGGATAGGGATCTGCTTCTCCAGCATAGTGTTGGCACTTTACTTCCATCGCTTGACTATTCATAGTCTTCCTCCCAAAGAAGCCATCGTCTCGGTGTTTCTGCCAATTGGCCCATTGGGCCAAGGTGGCTTTGGCATTCAGCAACTGGGCAAAGTGTCCCTCAAACTCCTTCCCCAGACAACAGCTTTCACCACTGCGGCGCCCGGTGCCGTACACGGCGGGGAGATTCTCTACTTCCTGGGCATTTTTCTCGCCTTAATCATGTGGGGCTTCGCGCTGGTCTGGTTATCTTTTGCTCTCATCAGCATTGTGACGATGCAAAAGTTCCCGTTCAACATGGGCTGGTGGGGGTTCACGTTTCCGTTGGGTGTGATGGCAACCTGCACCAACATGCTGGCGCAGGACTTGAATAGCACGTTCTTCAGAGTCATGACCATGGTATGCATCGTCTCTCAACCCCAAGAAGTGAAGTTACTAACAACAACATATCTAGATTTTCTCACTTTCCGTCTGTCTCCTATGGCTGTTAGTTGCAGTCAGGACGCTGCACCAAGCCATATCTGGAGAGATCTTCTTCGCTCCCTGCTTGAAAGACTTGAGAGACAAACAGGCCCAGGCAGGATCAGACCGCAGAGTATGAATTGCAACGTAAATATGAAAGACAGAGCGCCGTTCATAGATGTAGACGTGGATAGAGACTGGGCCCGCGACGAGGTAGAGACAACGAAAGTAGACTCACTGACAAGTAATGTCTAGATAAAAGTTCAAGCATAGATGCAGGGAATCGGATTCGAGACTGTTTCATAAACTTTATTTGGACTTCGTTAAAGCAATACGTCAAGCTCTCAAAGCTCAGCTCCATCCTGTGTTTCTTCAAACACGAGGTAGAAGCTTTCTGACAGCCCATTTGGGGTTGGCAGATGGCAGGGGTTTCTCCAAAAAAACGCTAATGGCGGGGTTGATGAGGTGCAGCACCCGCCAAAATTCTCTTGCGGGGGCACCAACCACACTCAGGTCCAAAAGTCCAGGCGCCGAAACTCTGAATAAGAATTGCCATTGCGGTTGCGCCCACTGGCTGCATGGTCCCCTCGCCAAACCCACACCCCGCCACTGCAACCCTCGCACCTCCCAAGAATTGTGACGGCAGCAGCAGTTCCAAGGCTCAAACTTGAGCACCGCTGCTCTTCGACGATTCTCAAGGGTCAAGATGGCTTCCCCTCTTGATCGGCCGGGCATCTTGTCCGTGCTGAACAGTAAGCATTGGACCCGTCGCAGTCGCGTCGCTACCCGTGCGCATTTGCGCTAACTTTTCTGGTTCTTTGTGCGTAGACTTCCACGATGTATGGCAAGAAATTCGCATACCCGTCATTCTGTTTACTGCTTTCGGCCTGCTCGTCCTCCGGTTCTACCTTCACAGTGTCGAGGAGAAGGACGAATTGAAAGCATTTCCCAAGGCCTTGAACAGGGAAAAGCCCGAGTCGAAGCCGCTACCGAAGCCCATCGACGAGAAGAAGGATGCGAAGCCGAGTCCGGTTGTCGAAGCGAAGGCGCCCAAGTCGAACGGCCCGAAGAGGATAAAGGGTGGTCTCGTCAAGCGGCTCTCTGAAGAGCTCAAGGATGGAGAGGTTTTGGCGAGGACGGTGCGGCCTCTGATCTTCTTCTCGAGCATCACTGCGAACACACCCAAGATTGCGAAGGACTATGCCGAGCGCTTGGAAAAGGAGCTGGAAAAGGTTACCGCGGATACCGGCTGCTCATTCAACACCCCTGAGGTTCTGGATCTGGCTGAAATCGACTTTGACGACTACTTCATCACCCCGCCCAAGTCTGAGGATCCCGTCGAGCTGTTCTACATGTTCCTCCTGCCAAGTTACAACATTGACACGATCAACGACACCTTCTTGGAGCACCTGCAAGAGACGCACCATGATTTCCGCATCGACACCGCCCCTCTATCCCCGCTACTTGGTTATTCCGTCTTTGGCTTTGGCGACCGCGAAGGATGGCCTACGGAAGACGAAGGGTTCTGCTTCCAGGCCAAGGAGGTCGACAAGTGGATGGCTAAGCTTACCGGCCGCAAGAGAGCTTTCCCTGTGGGCATGGGTGACACGAAGCGGGACTACGTCGAAAGGTTATCCGAATGGTCTGAGGGTGTTGTAGATGTACTCGGTATGCTAGCCAAGACGGGTAGCCTAGGTGAAGGTCTGCCGGGAAGTGGCGCACCCGAAGAAAGTGACGACGAGTCCGCGGCGGAGGATGATGACGAGGTTCTCATCGAGGAAGACGCAAAGCCCGAGAAGCTCAAGAGCCGCAAGAACATTGACGACGTCGAGGATCTTGGTCGCATCATGAAGAGCTCCAACCCCGACGCCGACACGAAATCCGCCGCTGCCCCTATTGCCGTCGACTTCACAACCTACGGAAAGTCCGCCTCCGCTCCCAAGAAAACCCCGACCAATGCCGCAAAAGAGATGGTCCCCAAGAACTCCCCCACCTACGCCTCGCTCACAAAACAGGGCTACTCCATCGTCGGCTCGCACTCGGGCGTCAAGATCTGCCGCTGGACAAAGTCCGCCCTGCGCGGCCGCGGCTCCTGCTACAAGTACTCCTTCTATGGCATTAACTCTCATCAGTGCATGGAGACGACGCCCTCGCTGTCTTGCTCCAACAAGTGCGTCTTCTGCTGGCGCCACGGCACGAACCCCGTCGGCACCACCTGGCGCTGGGTCGTCGACCCGCCCGAGCTCATCTTTGACGGCGTCAAGGCCAACCACTACAACAAGATTAAGATGCTCCGCGGCGTCCCCGGCGTCAGGGCCGAGAGGTTCGCCGAGGCCATGCGCATCCGCCACTGCGCCCTCTCCCTCGTCGGCGAGCCCATCTTCTACCCGTACATCAACGAGTTTCTCGGCATGCTCCACGCCGAGCGCATCTCGTCCTTCCTCGTCTGCAACGCCCAGCACCCGGACCAGCTCGCCGCCCTCAAGGCCGTCACGCAGCTGTACGTCTCCATCGACGCCTCGAACAAGGAGTCGCTGCGGAAGATCGACCGCCCGCTGCACCGCGACTTCTGGGAGCGGTTCCAGCGGTGTCTGGACATCTTGCGCGAAAAGCGCTTCAAGCATCGCACCGTCTTCCGCCTTACGCTCGTTAAGGGCTTTAATGTTGACGACGAGGTCGAGGGGTACGCGCAGCTCGTCGAGAAGGGACTGCCGTGCTTCGTGGAGATCAAGGGCGTCACGTACTGCGGCACCTCCACAGCGTCCAACGCCGGCCTGAGCATGTCTAACGTGCCGTTCTACTGGGAGGTTGCGGAGTTCGTGACGGCCCTGGAGAAGAGGCTTAACGAGAAGGGGCTCAAGTACGGCATTGCGGCGGAGCATGCGCACAGCTGCTGCGTGCTGCTTGCGAGCGACAGATTCTACAAGGACGGCAAGTGGCACCCGAGGATTGACTACCAGAGGTTCTTTGAGCTGCTCGAGGAGCGCGGGGCCGATGGGGACTGGAAGCCGGAGGATTACATGGGTGAAGCGACGCCAGAGTGGGCGACTTGGGGCAATGGCGGATTCGATCCCCGAGACGAGAGGGTTGACAGAAAGGGCAGGAAAATTGAGGCGTAGGACTTTTAGTAGTAATAGAAAAACGACTGCATCCGCAAGGGCACAACATTATCTTCACAAGCCCAGTTGTGGGCCGTCTTTGAACTTGAAGAAATTTTGTGAACCGGGCGCCATTGCGTCATAGCCATGGTCACGACAGTGCTGACGACCCCAGTCCAACGTACATAAACGTTCAAAAAAACGGTCAAATGGCTTTTCTGCCCATCGACAGTAGCTGACTGACAAGCATTACGAGATTGTGAAATTCGTTAACTTCTTGCTTGTTCTTCCTGCCAGGGTCGTCATCAATATACATATGGTTTCCTCTTACAAAACCTTCTATCAAAACAGCCCAGCCGGCCAGAGTATTGTACATTGAAAAAGTCGTGAATCCTCTTTTTCTCTTCGCGGTATGATGGTAGTCGGGGGATTAGGAGTGAGGGTCGGGGAATGGTTGGACAGTATCACGCCATGCGCAGAGTGATCTTGCTGTCCTTTTGGTGGGTTATGAAGTGTGCCCGTCGGTAGCCGGGAGGAGTGAGAGTGGAGGGGATTAATCTGGGTGCCGTGAGGGACGGAGCCTCTTTAGTCCAGGCCAACGGTGGGCATGTCAGAGAGGTTGGCGTTGACACCGCCGGTATACTGGCCGATGTTGAGGGTCGAGTCGTAGGCGATCATCTCAGCCAGGACATCCAGAACAGGCTGTCAATGGGTTAGTTCCATGTCGAGTCTTTGAAAGTCGGCGTGCTTCCTTACCTTGGGAACGGTCTTGTCGTAGATACCAATCAGGTCACCAGGCGTGGGGTAGACCTTCAGGCCCTTGTAGAACGCCAGCGCAGCCTCAACGGCGCGGGTAGCTATTGATTTAACTTGTCAGCAACCAAGTCCATTTGGAATACTCCAGAGTGTTTGCGCTCTTCCTCGAAGACGGGAGATCGGTGGAGGGGTGAACTAACGGTCTGCGGAAAGGGTCTCTCCCTCGGAAACCTGCTGCAAGAAAAAGGCTTCTCTGGACTCAACGTCGTCGGGGAAGCCCTCGGCCTTGGCATCGTCGACGGACTGCTTGATCGCTTGACGCTGGCGGACGGTCTCCAGCTGGGCCTCCTCCTTCTCGGCCTTGTGCTGTCTGCGCTCGTTTCGGCGCAGCTCTCTGCGGAATTCGGCCTTGTTGCGGCGGTTGTAGTCGAAGTAAACGGCGTAGGCTGTTTGGCAACAGTCAGCACAACAGCTTCCTCCTCGTCTATCCACGACCCCTCGTATGCCATCAAGATATCCAGTAATGATAGTCTGGCTGGCGCGCGGAGCTGGAGGCCAACTCACCAAACAGGCCGGTAACCGCGGCGGCGACCGATGCCGTCACTATCGTCGACGTCTGGGACATTTTGGGATACTCCGAAGGCGGGACAAACAAAGAAGGCAGGGCGATGCAGCGGGCGGGTGCTGAAGAGGGGTAGAGTGTATGCGAGAGGCGGCTGGAAAGTCGATGCTGCGCTCAGCGATTTTGTTGGATGATTCGCAGGACCAGAGAGGTTGGCGAGGGTTCTTTTCGTTGGCGGAGTGAATATCGAAAGAGAGAAGCTCTACCGGGAATCGATGGAGCTTCCGCTACCAATTTTTTTTAGCCTCTGCGCCATCGTTTGCCAGAGGTCGCGTTCCTTGCCAAGAGCCGCTGTGGGTGGTGGGTAGGAGGGCACGGACCAGGTGTACGTATCGAGACGACAGCTTGCCCGCACTTCCACTGAGAGATCCAATGGTGCTGCGCTGCTAAGTGGTTACGTAGCGGGATGGGTGCTGCCAGCGGCCCAAGTCCACTATCCCGTCCATCCAAATGAGCAGGGGTGCCGCCTCTCAAACGGCCACAGTACCGGCACGGCAGCTACCCATTCCTTGAGAGGTGCATGAAACAACAACGACCCGACCTTCATCCTCACGAGGGGTGCTTTTGTGCCCTTGAACACCTGCAATTCTTCGACGCACGGCAGACGTCGCTGGAATCGGCTGCTACCCGTACGAAATTGAACAAAGCAGTTACCCAACATGTCGGAAGATCGGGAGAGGAGCAAGATATCGCTGAGAAGCGGCAACAAGAGGAAAGGCCGCCCCCAGATTAGTGCTCCGCGTCAGATCTCGGAACCCATTCTGCAAGATGGATCTGGTCCGGTGCGGCAGCCCGGCTCGAGGCCGATGGCCGACGCTGGTCCTCCCCCGGTGCAGCCGCGACCTCGTCCGCCGCCGCAGGCTGGCGGCTCAAAGGTAAGCAAGACAACCAAGCGCCGAGCCGTCTTCCACGGTCAGGTGGAAGCATGCGATGCGACTCGATAGCAAGATGTAGGAGCTAACTCGAGGATGTACAGACCTCCGACTTGGTGAAGCGACGATACTCTACGAGATTTAACAACCTCCCGAATGACTTCGACGTGAATAACCCCCCGGTGCCGGCGATGCCATCCCTAGACAAGTACGAAACCCGCCAGCGAATGGCGCGACCACCACCCAGCCGAGGGGGCGATACGGCTCCCGCTCCTACTGTCGACGTCAAGGCCCTACGTGACCCCAACCTGGCTCCCGATCAATGTATGTCTTCGTGTTCGGTGTATTTCACTCGAGGTTGCTGACTTGGTATCCTATAGATGTCGCCAGTTTGCTCAGCGAAGCCTCCGAGGACCAGATCCGTGAGTTCGAAGACAACCTCCGAGGTCTCAAGAGTCGAGCCGGCGCAGATCTCCAACAAAATGTCATGCAAAATCGCACCCAGTTCATCAAAATCAGCAAAGAAGCCGAAAAGCTCAAGGGCGAGATGCGAGCGCTGAAGAACCTCATGACAGACCTCAAGGTTAATACAACAGCGCTGCGCCAAGCATCCAGCAACAATAACAATAATAGTAACAACGAGTCGTCGGGCCTCAACGGCGAGCTTTCCGCGGGCTTGAGCAAGAGAGACAAACGCAGCTCTGTCGCAGATCGGAGTGCGCTTTGGAACTCACAGATGCAGGCGCTTTACAAGAACGTTGAGGGATCGCAAAAGTTTTTGCCCAACTCTTCCACTCGTCACGTCATCCAGAATGCTGGAGCTTGGATCGAGCTGGACAACGCAACCTACAAGTCTCGTCGCGCGATGCAGATTTTCCTTCTCAACGACCACCTGCTGATTGCTAGTCGCAAGAAGAGGAAGGCAGATGTGCCTCCTCGTGAGGCAACTGGCCCACTTGTGAAGCTCGTGGCCGATAGGTGTTGGCCCCTGCTAGACGTTGAAGTGGTGGACATGGCGGGTTCGAGTGATTCTTCGACCACTCGCAACAAGCTAGCAGATGCCATCATGGTCAGGGGTGTTGGTCAAGAGTCGGTCATTTACCGGACAGAGAAGCCTGAGGACACGGAGAAGAACGGTCTGCTCCTGAACATCCGCAAGGCGGTGGAGAACCTGCGAAAGGAGCGACAGTCAGAATTGGAGGCCAACAACAAAGCCAAGGAGACGATCAACTATTTCGCATCTCGAGACCCCGGTTTGCTCCAGAAAACGGAGCTGTTGGAGACACTCTCCGATATCAAGGACATGCTCATTGACGTGGACGGAAAGCAGCAAAATCTCCGGTGGGTTGAAAGCCAAATGGACGAGCTGGATATCGATATCGCGCTGCAGAACTTTGAGCCTGCTGTAAGCCGTGTCGAGAAGCTCAAGAGCCTCGCTCGAAGCCTGAAGAACAACACGGTGGCGCAGGACTTCATCAGCTTCAAGGTTGAAGAGCGATGCTCCAAGCTGGCGGGCATGATCATTCGCGAATTGGAAACAACGCATAATGCGCCGACGAAGAACAAGCGCAACGTTACCTGGTTGGCCAGGCTAGGGTATGAGGACCGCGCTCGTGAGGCCTACCTAGTAGCCAGGCACGAGACCATCCAGAAGCGAATCAGGTAAGCAGGATTCTCAACGATTTCCAAACACAATCTGACCTTCAACAGACAAACGATATTCCAAGGAGACTTGCATCAATACATCTGGGAGGTCTCGTTCGTCTACTTTTCGCTCATCCGCAATACGGTGAGCTGCTTCCACTCATGCTTCCCACCGCCAATGATGAGCGCCTGTGTCAAGTGGGCCAAGGAAGAGGTCGAGTCGTTCAACGCCATCCTCGGAAGGCAACTGAGCAGCACAGAGCGGGGTGGGGAGGCGTGGAACCAGTGCATGGAACGAGCACAGGAGCACGCAAAGATGCTCAGCGAAGTGCAGCTCGACTTCCGCAACCTGGTCGGCAAAGATCTGGTAGACCACGCGTCTGGGGTGGCTAGTCCCGTCGGGCTCGGTTTGTCCTAGATATCTGATTTGACGACGAGCGCCGGCTGGTCGAGGTGACGGCAAAGCATGCCATTGAGCCTGGTGATGGCTGGGATTGCGCTGATTTATGTCGATTGCCTCGCGTTGAAAATTGAGACGGGCGTTTGTTTATGGAGGAAGCATGTAAATGAGTGCAAGACATTGGAGTTACGGACTATGACGAAGATGCCGCAATCACTGGCATGTGTCAAGGTTCCAGACCACGCTTGGGGCTGACTCGGATCCCCTGGCTCGGGTCGCTGTGTTTACCTGCGACGGCGTTTGTGACTTGCGGGATGGATAACTTGTAAACCTGAACTGAACCGTCCAGGATCGCAAGGATCGCAAGTATTCTCATTACAATATAAGCAGTAATAGAGCATAAATGTATACTACGTGAAGGATTATCGCATGAGGCCTCTCGTGGCAGGCTCAAGAAAATTAGCAGTCGAATGGCTTGAGGCTTACTTGCCTCTGCATCGGATTTAAGCGAAGAGGCAGGCCATTTCCTCGTGCTGCAACCAGCAGCCGTGACAGCGCAGCGCAGCACGACACAGTAAGGTAGGTAAGGTACACCTCCGCGCAACAACCTAGGTAAGGTACATCCGATGCTGCGTTCCTCCCTCCCAGTCCCAATCACAGATCCCAAGCCCACGCACCAGCATCCGTACCGTACCCGCTCCCGCCTGCCTGTCTTCCTCGTCTGCACCTGCACCAGCACGAGCACAAGCACAAGCAGGAGCAGCACCACTTCCCAGCCCGTCTCCCACCTCGCAAAAATCCCCAGGTGCCGCCCAACCCAACATCGACGCCCTCCTCATCAAACTCCCATCAGAGAATTAGAATCCCGCTCCCGCCCCGCCCTGCGCGACAACATCCCCCGTCCATCCTCCCCTGCGCCGAACTCCATTTTGGCCCTCCCTATCTGGCCTCAGACGAAGCTCTGACCGCCTTCGACGATTCGCCGCCGCCAGCCCCACGCTACTGGATTGAGGTGCTGTGCTAATCTGAAAGACCGCGACCTGTTGCTGAAAACAACGTCATTCTCCCCTCGACACGAACGACCACGACACGACCGCCCTCGCCTTTCCCGCCATTTTGCTACTCGCGACCGATCGAAATACTTTAGTGACGAACTTTGCTACATCTTAGACGACTTTCAGCATGGATACGAACATGGAGGATGTTGGGCGTGTCCCCGCCGATCTGCCCTCTACCCAGAACCTTGAGCCCACCACAATCCCGACCCTAGATGGCTGGATTGAGAGCCTCATGAACTGCAAGCAGCTCGTCGAGGCCGACGTTCAGAGGCTTTGCGAGAAGGTCAGTCGCTATTCTCGCTGATGATGGACAGCCGCAATGCGCCTCTGCACCAGCTGTCGTCATAGCTGCCTGCGACTGAGCCTTTGTGCCCTCCCCTCATCTCCGAATAGCCCCTCGCGTGACCTCGCAGCGACAAATTTCTGACATTCATCAACAGGCGCGGGAAGTCTTGCAGGACGAGTCCAACGTGCAACCAGTCGTACGTCCTCCTCGCCCCCTTGGACATGGGCGATTCGAACTGACCCATCCTCCATCAGAAATGCCCAGTCACAGTGTGCGGTGATATCCACGGCCAATTTCACGATCTTATGGAGTTGTTCAAGATTGGCGGCCCTAACCCCGACACCAACTACCTTTTCATGGGTGCGTTGGGCCTGAAAAGACGCTCGTCTTGCCACGAGCAATTGCTTACGCTATTCGATAGGTGACTACGTCGACCGAGGCTACTACTCTGTCGAGACCGTGACTCTGCTCGTCGCCCTCAAGATCCGATACCCTCAGCGCATCACCATCCTCCGTGGCAATCACGAGTCCCGCCAGATCACCCAAGTCTACGGCTTCTACGACGAGTGCCTTCGGAAATACGGCAATGCCAACGTGTGGAAGTACTTTACCGACCTCTTCGACTACCTCCCCCTTACTGCCCTCATCGACAACCAAATCTTCTGCCTTCACGGCGGTTTGTCGCCCAGTATCGACACCCTGGACAACATCAGAGCTCTTGACAGAATTCAGGAGGTTCCCCACGAGGGCCCCATGTGCGACTTGCTTTGGTCTGACCCCGATGACCGCTGCGGCTGGGGAATCTCTCCCCGTGGCGCTGGCTACACCTTTGGCCAAGACATTTCCGAGGCTTTCAACCACAACAACGGCCTCACGCTTATTGCCCGTGCTCATCAGCTTGTCATGGAGGGTTACAACTGGTCGCAGGATAGGAACGTGGTGACTATCTTCTCGGGTAAGCTTCGCCAGGTCTTGTTTTGAGGCACGGCAACTGACACGCGCGCAGCACCCAACTATTGTTACAGATGCGGCAACCAGGCCGCGATCATGGAGATCGACGAACATCTCAAGTACACTTTGTAAGTACCAAAGAGGCCAGGATTTTAGAAGGATGCGAGCTGACCACGTAAAGCCTCCAATTCGATCCTTGCCCGAGAGCCGGCGAACCAATGGTCTCGAGACGCACACCCGACTACTTCCTCTGATCACGCATCCGATACCCTTACTACTCATTACCCGGAATCATCATTATCTGGGTGCTATCCGTGGAAGAGATTCGAAAGAGAGGGCGTGTGCATGCTCAACTTGCATTGGTGCTTGGGGGGAGTCTAATCTTGTAAGATTACAAACAAAAGCCAAAAGACCAATGTACTCCCAAGAGAGAGATTCTGCGTTGAGCATTAGATGGAGCGAGGGGTCTATGGGAACGAGCGCGAGCGCGGCCCCTCTCGACCGAGGAGGCTTCCCCTTGGACTCTCACTCTGTCAACGCGTTAGATACTCATAGACCGCCGGCAATAAGAAGGTGTCGATGCTAATGAAGTTTGATGTTCTATTCTTTTCTGTTCGAACTCATTCTATGCTCATGAACCGTTTCTGAGGTATGTCTTGGTCATTATCGTCATGTACAATGGGAATTACCAATGCCCGCAGGTGCCATCCGATCATTACAACTATGCGTCAACTACTGAAGGGGTATAACAAACTTGACTTCTTTTTCTTTCTCTCTGGCGACTGCTCTTCTCACTTTTTCCGATTCTTGCGGTGGCGGCTGTGTTTTCGTCCATGATGGTGGTGGTGATGGCGATGATGATGCCCGTCCCTCTTTCTCCTGCTCCGCCCCCGGGACCTCCTCTCCCACTCCCTGATCCTCTCCGCCATGATCTCCTCGCTTTCGCCGCTCCTCGTGTTCGTGTACGACTGCGAGCTGCTATCGTACGAACTGCTCCCGTGAGAGTCATATGAGCTGCCGTGGGAGCTGCGGAAGTACGCGCTCAGATACGACGAGTCCCGGCAGTCGTCGATCTCGCTCAGCCCGCGGATGACGCCGGACCGCTCGCTGCGGCGGGAGGTGTAGGTCGTGTAGCGCGCCTCCTCGATCTCCTCGACGCTGATGCGGTTCCGCCCGTGACGGCCGTGGCGGCGGGTGACGGTGAGGTTGCTCACGCGGTGGTACTTGTACTGGCCCTTGCGGTAGTCGCCGGGCTTGCAGGCGCTGTCGGGGACGTGGAAGCGCATGTCGAAGCGCATGAGGGCGTAGGTGAAGACGACGATGAGCTCGAGGTCGTAGTTGAAGACGTAATAGCAGGCCTTGTGGTGCCACCAGCCCGGGAAGAAGGCGGGGCGGACGGCGAAGTTGACGGCGCAGCGGTAGGCGGCGCCGATGGTGAGGAGGAAGGCGGTGGCGAGGACGAGGAGGGCCTTTGTGGAGAGGGAGCCGTAGCCGAAGGGCTCGGGGCGGCGGAGGCCTGGGTAGAGGAGGGCGCCGCCGACGATGAGTATGGGGGCGAAGGCGAGGACGGCGAGGGAGGTGGAGGAGAAGAGCTGGACGAGGTGGCACCTGTTGAGGTAGACGAGGTCGAGGGTGTAGAAGGATACGACGGTGGCGACGACGGCGCAGAGGAGGCATACGGCGATGTAGAAGTAGAGGAAGAGGAAGAAGTAGCCGACGAAGGGGTTCCAGCCGAGGTTGGGGTGGAGGCCGCGGAGGAGGCGGTGGGCGAAGAGGATGTTGAGGGCGAAGAGGAGGACAACGCCGGCGGCGGCGAAGATTGTGGCGGCGATGTCGAGCTTGACGTTCCAGGGCTGGGTGGCCCAGGCGATGCGGAGGGAGAGGGCGATGATGCGGGTGGTGCAGAAGCCGACGAGGACCGTGGAGGGGAAGAACTTGTGACCGGCGGCCTTGTTGCGGATGAAGATGAAGCCGTTGAGGGCCGCGGCGGCGAGGAAGAAGATGATGAGGATGATGCAGATGGGCACGTCGACGCGGACCGTTGGGATCAGGCCGAGGATCGCGACCTGCGGCTGGTACGGAGGGCCGAGGGGGTTCTGGGAAGGGTGTTGGATGTTAGTTGAGAGAGAACGGCGGAGGAAGACGCAAACAGGGTTTACGGACTTGGATTATCGGGTCGAAATCCGACATGATGTCGGATCTGATGTGAGGGGACCCTCCTGCAAGAAGATGGTGTGTCCTTTGAAGGTGAGGCTTTCAAGGTTATAAGTGACAAAGTTGGTGAGGCTGGGCTTGGCGCTTGGCTTCAATGACTGTGCTCACTCTGGGGAAGATGGCAGGCAGAGGAGCTGGAGCAGCCTTCCGGTTGACCTTGGCTGGAGTGAAGGCAGCATTCTGGAGGTTGGCTTTTGAGCGAGGGAGCGCCGGGGGGGTTGACAAGTTATCATTCGCAAGGGTGATTGACCAGGGGTTTGAGCAGAGAGGGCAGACAGTGGGAGAGGTTCGTCTGGTGTTTTGATGTTTACTAGCGTCGGCGTAGGATGCGTTGACTCTGGGTAGACGGCACGGACTTGGGAGATGGGGGGAAACAGAGGGAGAAGCACGCGAGGAAGTTTCAGCTGGAGGCGGGCGAAGAGGCGAAAGTTGGGAGTTTTGATGAATGGGCATTCTCTTTGGAATCTTGGTTTTTCGAGAACAATGGGTGATGGGCTTTGTGTGGAGGTGTGCGTCTCATAGATGGAATGGCATGATAAGATACACGAGATGGCATATTTTTGCCCCTCACAAATACCTGATTGGCTTTCATTGAATTGTGTCACGTTTCTCTACAATATTATGTATCTACTCGTTTGAATGGAGTTGCAAGCAGGCTTTTGTCAGGGTTGATGGACGAAACGAATGACGACACCTTGCGTCTCTGAGATGGAGAGACGACTAGTCATGATCTTGTGCAGGCTTTGGGAGATTTCCTGCCCATAGCCTCGGATCGCTCTGAACGGGGACGCAACGCTTCGCGCTCTGTGGTTGCGAGACACCCTCCCAAACGGCGGGAGGCAAATCCATGGGCAGACATCCCATCGCCGGGGTTTAAGTCTCTCTGTTTCCCCCACCCTGTCTCCAGGTCTGGAAACGCACCGCCACAATGGAGCTGCGCGCTGGTAGAAACTTGTTTCCCGTCTCCGTCATCTGGGACATTCAACGGTCGAGGTCCGCTGGACGTGCGCTGCTAACGGACATGCAAAGATGTCGATGGCGGGGTTGTCCAGGTCACGGACCTCGGTGGTTGGGGCAGAGGAGGATTCCATTGTGACGAGTAGTCATTGTGTAAGTAGGGCGCCCAACCATGCAAAATTGGGAGACCAAGAAATCGTGAAGGAAAAATTGATACTGCGTCGATTTCTGAAAACCAGACGTCGTCGAAGTTCGGGCGTTGAGCTGGGTGGAAGGCGCCAGGGTAAGAGAGCCTGCTTGAAGATCCGAAGTCCGTCGCCGACGATCCGGCTGTCGATCAAGAACACGGTTCTAGGTCCGGGGCCAATCATCTCTCCGGGCCTAAGGCCAGGTTCTCGGACGGTGCTCTAAGCGTGTAAGAAGACTCGTTTCTGCTCTTCCATGCTCGCTTAACATGGCGAAAGTCGAGCCACCGTTGAGCAACAACTCAACTTCCGGCTCTTGCATGTTTAGCTCGACAGGACGCGTATCGCGCTCCATTTCCTCGTACCCTTGCCGCTAGGTTCGGGCCCGAAGCATTTCAAATTCTGAGTTGGCCCACGTCAGCAGATCAAGACGGCAAAAACATCTCGCATTAGGCAGGTCGATATACGGCCAATCAGCGGGAAACGATGGGCATCATTCATCGAATGAGCAAGGTATATCCAACATGACTGGCTGCGTTGAACAGAAACAGAACGGGCGAGCCTTTTGGCCGGTCTTTGAAAATCCCCACGGCGAGGCTAAGTGTTCAGCAGAGCAACCCTTGCGCACCCTTTGTAACCTATGAAGCTTCTTCTCATGCAGGTTTTTGACGCAAAGCTGATATTGTGCATGTAAAGAAAAGAGTCGAATAGGTGTCCAGGCAATTCTCGAGCCAGGAGCTCGCGGCCTTGATAGATGCCGAAGAAAGCACTATTTCCTAGACCGTGATGAACGCGCTGGCCCGGACATTCCGTGTGCTGGTGAAGAGCGGCGACTAGCCAACAGCGCAGAAGGTCGGTTACATAGCTGCGAAACGTGGACTGTTGGCGGCAAGTTAGACGTAGCCCGGCATTCGATTTCAACATTGTATCCAGCATCATTAGTGCGATGGCCCTCGTTCTAGACTTCTGTTCGAGATTCAGACCCCGGTCGCAGGCTTTTAAACGTGGCGATCGAGAGAGAAACATTGTACAGGAAGCTCTGCTGGAGCTGACGTTCAGGCAGAAGCGCCACCACCAGCAGGCGCAACCGACACCACGATCTGGACGTGGTGCGAATTTCTTTCGATCGACGTTGCCACTAGGCTTGACACGAAGGGCTCCTGTCGCCATGGCCAATCTTCCACATTCATGTCAAGCCTGGAATTTCCGTCTTTGCCCTTGAAAGCACTTAGTCCGATGTGCTATCCTCGCTAAGGGCTGATGGGTATTAGCTTAGCAGTATCCAACAACAGCGCAAAGAAGATGAAACTTCTCGCTATCAAACCTTTATTTCGATTGTCCAGCAGCAAGTCTTGAAGTTACCGTTAAAGATGGCGACAAAGGAGTTACGTTGAAAAGGAGAGCCAATCAGGTGCAGGCATGAGGACCGCACCCAGCCGAGGGCAATTACCCCCGGAAACAAATTGGAGGCTGAATCATGCGCGTTTTCAATTCGCATAAAGTTACGAGCCCGTAATTTTTCGCCCACATTCTGTATACGCAACCTCATGATGGAACGTACTGCACTACCGAGCCGCTGCATGAATGACAATTCAACGGCGACGCCGCCTTCACGAAAGACTGTCTCTTCCCGCCGCTGTTTTTGAAAGGCCGCTCCACTCACAACTACCGAAGACTTCCGGCCGTTTTTGAACCCCGTTCTCTTGGTGGATATCTGTTTCTCGTGACTGAGTGTAGTGGGGCCGAGTAGCGAGTACATTTGGGATACAAGCAGCGGCTCCGGCGGCCGTTGAGCGTGGTAGTGGGGTGGGCAACGGTCTCAAGTGAGAAGCTCTTTGTTGTCGTCTTTGTTTAGATGGTGCGACTCCATGGTGAAGTAGAAGGAGGCGAACTTGCTCAAGCCAGCGGAGGCTTGCCACGTTGATTGAAGAATAAGAAAGCAATTGCTTGAAACCACTCGGATCGAAAACTTGCGGGTGGTGGACAAGTCTTGATGGCAGCCAACCGCTCAACGGCGGCATGCACGCTCAGATGCTGCAGCCCTTCACCACTCAAGCGGCATGCCACCAGTGTCTCAAGACCGCATAGGAGGTCGAAGCTGTAGCATCTTTGATGTGATGCTGTCGCTCAACGTCGCTAACTGGAGGCGAATTCGGCATCTTTACTTGACCCCGGATCTTCGTTGGAAACACATCTAATAACGGCCGGATCGAAGTTGAGATCTTAAGCTCCGAGAGGCTGACGTGAGATACACTTGCCCGCGAAGTCAATTTGGGAATAGCTGATTGGACTGGAAACCAGATGGAAGCCGGAAGGATCGAAGGTTCAATCACCACTACAGTCGTTCCCTGTCGTGGTAAGGCAAACTTCAATGCGTTCTATTTGTGTCCACCGCTCTCGCACCTAAGCCCTGGTTAGAGTTGAATCCCACTGGCTGGGCAGGCAGAGCTTTCTCCTGGCCGCGTTGTGTCCGGCCGCGACCGGTCTCTTTGCTGAAGGCAGCGGCATCCGGCTCGAATGATGAGCGGCACAACTGCAGCACTTGAGACCGATTACCCACGCAGCTCACGAAGGACTCGGCGGTGCTCCCTTGACAGACGGGTCTTGTGAGATATGATGGGCCACAAAATGACGCGAGCTGTCATTGGGCGGGTCATCCAAACGGCGTGTTCATCCATGATAGATAATCCGGCGCAACGGGCATATCTTGGTCATATCTTTGTCCGTGCCATGCAGGGCGGAACAGCGCTGGGGCCTCTCTTCATCTCGCAAACACCGTCGTCGTCTTTTGGGCCAGTCGCCAGTGCAGGCGAGCCTGGCAGAGGTGCCAGGAGCGGACTTTTTGGGGTCAGAGAGCTCTCTTCCCCACTCTCCTCACATCCCTGTTGCAATCATGAAGCGATGCTGGGTCTCGCCAATCACAGCTCGTTGCCGTCAAGCTGAGACAACCTAGAAGGAGTTTTAATTTCGCCAATTGCTTCCGTTTGCCAAGAGTGCAGTTGGCCCCTCAAGTCAATCGGCAGTTTAAGATGTTTCTTTGCTGGATCTCAAAGGTTTCTGACAACTTGACTGCTTGCCTCTGGGGTCGATGACGATGCTTCAAGCGCGGAAAGCTGTCTCGTGTCACTCCATCTGCGTCTGCGTCTGCGCTGCTGCTGCAACTGCAGTGCAACTTTAGTACCTGCGCAAGTTCATAGCGAGGCGCTCGTCACACATCCACACCGTCGCAGACGCAGACGCAGAGGCTGCTGCTGCATGTGCCGTGTTGTCTCCCTTGCGGATGCGATTCCCTGTTTGCCGGCGTTGGACCGGCTTCGCGAGCGACAATCACCGGCCCGTGAGCGAGCCGCCGGTATGGCTTTGCTCGACCGCAATGCGAACCGTGGTGGAAGTGGCTCTGCATGTTGTAATTCTGCGAGGCAAGCCAAAGGTACAGACGAACAGCAGGCTGCTGCTCGTGGACCGGAAATGGGTGTTTGCCGTCGCCATTCGTTCGGACTCGACGCAGGCGCAGCCGCGTATGTTCAGGCTAGATGTTGCAACGCGAGACGAACAAATGTGAGACATGTGGTACTGTTGATGAGGGCGAAGGGAGACAGCTCCTTAAGACATTGATCTCGGTTGACGCTGGCTCCATTAAGCGTCGAAAAAGCATCATCAGGGCGTCTACTGGGTGCTCATCCGCTGTAGTACTGTAGTCGGTAGATACACAGACGGCTGCCGATTGATCCATCCTGAATGCTGACTTGTGGCATTGGGGCCGGTTTTGTCCATTATTGCACTGACATTGCGAGCAGGCATGCTCCCTCCTCGAAAGAACGCCACGAGTGTCGGCTCGCACTAGACCTAAGCATCGCTGAAATTGTGCCTGTTATGTCGTCCACCATTGGTCTCCGTCTTGTGCGTTGTGACGCAGGAAATGGGATGTCAACAAGCCGGGAGAGACAAAAAGTCGTATGCATGCAGATGAAAATAGCATCCGAGATGAGCGAGATGAATGCGAGAACTCAGAAGACGGCCTGCAAGCTTGTTAAAGACGGCAAGCGAAGAAGGCGAGTTTTCCTCGACGCGCTACGGCGCTCGGGATCCAGACGCTCGGGACGGGCTCAGGAGTAAATGTCCGGGCATCGATCCATCGTCAAGCATTGAAGCATTGAATGACAGCCCTACGACAGTGAACGAGCCGTGGGACTGGTTCATGCAGTCAAAGGAGGTCGCGGGTTGCGGATATAGCTAGGGGAAACAATCTCCACGGCTCAATGCAGAGGAGCCAGAGAGGAGAGCTTTTGCGGTCGAAGCAGTCAAACGACAACGACTCCAAACGACGACACGACGACACGACAAGCGAAAGCGGTGCGAGAGAGTTTGATTCATGGCTGTCGAGGGGGAACCACTGGGGAGTGAGGGAGGGGGACCCTGGACCCTTGCCATCTCCCCTGCTCCACCAAATTTGAATGGTCCAGGCGCGTTGCCTATTTCTGACAATTCCGGTGGCCGTTGCTCCTCGTGTGAACAGGGGTAGCCAGTACGCCGTCAGGTACGGCGGTACGTACCGGTCAACTTTCTTTAGTTTCTGGGCGACCGTCCACGCAGACGTGGGGCGGACTGAGGTGGCTTCACTGGCTTCCCACCTGGCGCAGCCAGTCAGAGCGGTCGCAGGTGACAGGGAAGGCAGGCTCCAAGTCCCCCAACTTCCCAAGGCCAACCCTCCGTCCCATTGAGAGAAAAGTCGGGCGGGTGTGGGTGTGGCTCCTGCTCTTGCAGTTCCAACCTGGGACTGGACTGCTCCAGTCCCGTCCACGAGGGACACTGGACGGAAGGAAGACCTTCCTTTCCAGACGCGAGGTGAGGTGGGCAGCAGGCGCTTCCTTCCTTCTGTTGATGGCACTCTGCTTGCTGGCTGCTGCATCAGATCGCACTTGCAATTGCACCTTGCTCTTTCCAACCTTTCCTTTTCCCTATCAAGCCAGAAGAAGGCAGGCCCCAGCAACCGCACCCCCCTTCGCGCCTACCTTAGGTACCTTGCCTTGCCTTACAGTCAACAAAAAAAAAAAAAAAAAAAAAAAAAAAAAAAAAAAAAACNTAAAAAAAAAAAAAAAAAAAAAAAAAAAAAAAAAAAAAAAAAAAAAAACCTCCTTCCCGCCGGCGTCCCATCCTGAAGGCGTCGTGGTATCGGTGCACCTGAGAAAAGAAAGAAGCCCACACACACCCTCTTCCTCTCAGTTGCACCTTCCCGTCGCGCGCCGTCGCCAGTCAGACCCGGCCGGGTCAAGGTCCAGGTCCAGGTCGAGGTCCAGGTTCAGGGTAGTCCCACCCATGTACCCTCAACTGCAGTGATAGGCTGTGCCCATGTCTCTCTGTCCCATGTCTACGTCCCCTTGCCTTGTCCTCCCACGTTGGCCGCCGCCTCCAATTTTCCCTATTTTCCTAAGCACCTCCCGCGCCGTACCTGCCTCTGCTCTGCTCTCTTGTCCCCTTCCCTTTCCCTCCTTCGCGCGTGTGTGCTGTGTGTTGCGTGTGCTGCGTCGTCTGCGTCTCTATCCGTAGCCGTTGTCGCCGCTGCTCGCCCCCCAAAACAACATCGTCGCCTTTTTCGCTTCTTCACTCGTCTCGAACGAGCCCGACCGTGACATCGACACGTCGGCTTGCCTTACCTCGGAGCTTAACTGCATCCCGCCCCTAATAGTAGACCTACCTAAACAGCTTGTTATTTTTTCCCTACTTTCCGTTCACTCACCCTCGTTCAGTCTATTTACCACCTACCTTACCTGCCTCAACCCGTTGGTGCGGTTCCCCGAGTAGCTGCCTACCTACCGTATCTACTTGCCAAAAACACAACAAAAACTCCACCACCCCCTCAACCACCCAACCTCCTTCCGAACGAACGAACGAATTGGGAACCGACAGCGACGACTTTTTCTTCGGCCTCGATTCAGTCCCTCAACCACGACCTGGACCCTCACCTTCCTCGGCCTCCGCTCGTCCCACCCGTCAATTGATGCTCGCCGTCCACCTGCGCTGTAGTCCCCGTTTTCTCCTCGACAACAGCTCGCGAACGCGATCCGCCTTTTTCATCGCTCCAATTCACCGCTCGAGAGCTTTTTTGGATTACGACTATCACTCGCCAAGCATCTCTCAGCGATAAGCAATCTTTACTTTAATTGCCGATCATTCGCGACGACCTCAGACTGCATGGACCGCAACCATTAGGACCCAGGAAGACAGTCATGAAATAGGCGCATTTCCAACCTATCACTGTTTTCCAGCCATCTCGCTCGGTGGCCAGCAACGACGCGACCATGACCTCATCAAATCACGGAAAGAAAGTCCACACGAGTCGACGAGGACGAGCCATGGGTCCGGTAGCAAAGGCGCTTTTGTCGGTGCTGTCCACCGCGACATTAGTGTCGGCGCAGTCCAGTAGTTGTGTCTCGTTGGAGGGTTCAACACAATGCTCCGCCTTCCAATCAGCCTCTGTTTCGACAACAGGCTTCGTACAGGGAATTTTGTACGTCAACTCCAAAGGATACCCGTATGATTTGTGCTCATTGGTTCTGGCAGCCCTTTTCTTCAATATGTTTCCAGCAGAGAAACATTCGACAGTCAGTTGCAGTCGTATGTCCAGACATCATACGTCCGGGAAAAGTAGGTTGATATTGATGATCGCGACACGGCTGAGCAACGAGTGGCTTACACTGTGACAGATACCAAACATTACTTGGTTGCAGCAATGTTAATCTCACCAACTCAACCGAGCTGTATGCCCGCTTCACGACAACAGTCATCTGCAACGCCATCGTTCAAAACTCAATAGATGCCTGCAACCTCACTGCAGCCAACTCCAGACCGGTTTGCGCCGACACATGCGTGCGTCATTTGAATTTGGCAGAAAAGACAATTGCTCACAAACCTACAGGCTGAATACGCGCAAAGTGAAGCACTTCTCACCTCCGATAGCAGTCTCTGCAGCAACCCGGGCAGCAACCTGGTTAGCCAGATTCGTGCGGACTTCACCAACTGCGCTCTCCCCGCCGGCTCGTTGTCGTCGTCTAACTGTATCCAAGGCATCGCCAATGAGAAGGAGAACTGTGGTTACGGCAACAGCACCGTCGGACTTTGCTCGTACTGCGCATCTGGCGGTATTAACTCGACCGACACGTGCTGCTACAATTCGAATGTCGACGAGCGCTGCAAGGGCGTCGTCCTCCCGTCCATCTTTCCCACCATGACTTTTACTCCCCCGACGGCGACGGCATCACCAACCTCCACGAGTACTCCTGCAGCAGGAGGCGGTTTGTCGGGCGGCGCCATTGCCGGCATTGTTATCGGCAGCGTAGCTGGTGCGCTTTTGCTCGCTGGACTCCTCTACGCCTGCATTCTGCTTGCTAGGAGACGCAGACGGGGAAGCCAAAAAGGAAGCATCTTTAATCAGCCAGCACCATCTAGGCAAGGGCCGTCGACCGTTAAGATCCCGCCGACGCAGACCACGACTGGATACGAAGTCCTCCCCGGAGGTCGCATCGCCCGCATGTCAGCCTTGGAGAGTGCTTCGGATCCTGCACCACCTGTTAGCCGTGGCAACGCCCCCATGGCAGCCGCCGCTGCCGGCGGAGCTGCCTACATGGCTGGCAGAAGGAGAGGCGACGATCCGTCTTCCTCTGAGTTTGGGGACAGTCCTGAGTCAGAGGTGAGAGCTGGTGTCTTGCGACCCCCTCCTACCAATATCAGGAGAACGGGATCGTTGTCGAGCAGCTCGGTCCTTACTGGTATGAACGACCCTCAATCACCGACCAGTGCCGGCATGTCGTCACCACAAGGCATGGCTAGCCAGCAGTCAGAGCAGCTGCCATTCTTCAAGGATTACTATTCGCAAGACGACATCCACCCAGGCGATAGAGTCGCCACCCTATGGGCTTACTCACCTCGTGCTCCGGATGAGTTCACTCTTGAGCGTGGCGACATGCTCAAGGTCGTTGGTATCTGGGACGACGGCTGGGCTACCGGAATCTTGCTGGATGAACACGCCAACGAATGGGAGGCCCGAAGACAGGCACAACGCGACAGTGGTGTATCAAACACATCGGGTCGACGTGACTCATCACCACCAGTCAGCGGTGAGATCAAAGCGTTCCCCCTTGTTTGCGTGTGCCTGCCGGAGCACTGGAGGAAGACCATCGAAGGCGATGTGTCGACTGAAGGCTCCAGCGCCCATCAAGGACATTCCGCCTTTTCCTGAGATGTGAATATGCACGACTTTTGTATACATTCACGCGACGGCTGTAATTTCGGCATTGGCTACGGCGTTCGGACTCTCTTCCAGCATTGACTTCGACGTATTTCAGCACAATACCCGAGGCCCAGACATCGGAGAAACCCTCGTGCGAATCTTCCAGGCGCGACTCTTAATGAATCGTACATTACGACATCACGAGTAGCAGCCACCTCGATCCTTCGGTGCCTCTTTTCGCAACATAGACACGAGAAAACTGTATTTTCGTAACGACACGCCTAATGTCTTCAGTCCTAGACGAGCGACTTACTTCTCTTCGACGCGGATTCGCCTCAGACGATCACGGCAGCACGGAAGCTTGGCGACACAACGCCAACACCGAATGCGAGGAGTTCTGATGAGATGAAGATACGCGATCCTAATCACTTACGACGACCACGCACGCCCTCCCCTTTCGCTCCGACTAAGTTTTCAAGTATACCCAGGGGCGCTGACGGAGAATGGGGTTTGTTGAGACAGGGGTCGGGGAGGGCCTCTGCGATCTAATGGTGACCTCTTTGGGCAAGTGCAGATGGAACGGGTGGTGGAACAGATCTCAGGGACCACAAACATGTTTTCACCGCCCGCCTTTGAGGCGCGAAACTTATCCTGCGACACTTATCATCACAACATCACTTAGGCTTAATTCTGTGTCCTACCAGATGGCCAGCCCATTTACTTAGCTCAAATACCAAAGAGGATTCTCTTAGCTATCTTGTTTCTCGCTGCGGGGTTGATGAAGAGCATGCAGATCTTCGTCTGCAAAGTCTGTGCTGCCGATACTACCCTGAGTGGTTTCATCCGCATCGAGGGGCTGAAACCGATGAAGTCACGCGCGCATGGGCAGCTTCTTTCAGCTCTTAGTCCGTCGTGATAGTCCTCGAACCAGGTGATATAAAAATGTCGGATCAATATTGATCAGATTTGATTCAGCAGCCTGCCGGCGGTGAAGCGAGCTCCGGGTTGAGTTTGGATGTGAGACTTGAAAGACTCAGATCTTGACGTGGTCGACATGGGCATCGTGGGCAGTGCGGTACTCTTCGGACGAACTACTACCACCATCCAGATTGGGCAACACCAACAAACCTGCCATGAATCGCATCGCGCTTAGAGTTGTACAGATTGACCGACCCCAGCACAGGGGGCTGAGGGGATTCAAAGATGTCAGATAGCTACGTAAGCGAGGGAGCTGTGTTTCGTGATCTTGCTGCAGCCTCGCGGAAGGGTTACGCTTATTCTGGGGAAGGGCCAATATCACGGCCGGAGTAATCTTCCTGATGTTGAAATGTTGTGCGCGGAGGTGAGGTAGGTTTCTGGTTTCGTCGCCGTTTGCGCGGCTGGGCTGGTTGGTTGGAGATGGATGGATTTATGGTCAAACGCCGAGACCACGGTACGGCGGCCTCCCAGTGATGTCGGGGGCCCTGTTTTGCGGTGCTCTATCTCCTTTCTGCGTTTTGTGTGTTTTTGTTTTTTCTCCGCCAGGTGGGCAGCACTTTGCGTGGGGGTTGTGTTTTTGAACATTGGCGGGCAGATCTGACATGTGCCATCTATATTGCTTGACGGGCGGGGGTCACTGGTTGATTTGGGCTGCGGTGATGGTGCTCTGGATGCGGCCCAATTATATGTGCGGCGGGTGTTGGTTTCTTGGATAGCTGAGGCGTGTGGTGGTTTTGTGTGAGTGCGATGCGATCGATGTGACGGTAGCATACGGTAAGGTAGGGTGGTGTGTGTGACTGCTTGTGGACAACGTTTTGTCATGTTGAGTGAAGATTGCTTAGGTATGAGCCTGCGTATCATTCATGTGCATGCGAGTTGCTTGACGAATTGGTTCGTCTTCGTATTGCATATGGGATCAGAACAATGACTACAGCGTTCTTAAGAAAATGTCTCATGATGGCATTTTCGACCTTACTATCGGTATGTTGAATCTGGCTAGCTTTCCGGTTTCATTCGAGGTTTTTGGATGTCACTTTGCCAACGAATATCAGCCAGCCATGGTATTGATTGGAAGCCCATTTTCCCATTCCCGCAGTCTCTCTTGTTCTGAGCTTGTTGGCGAGGTTGATGTTAGATCGAGGCGGGTTAGTTGCTTTCTAATTAAATTGTTTCTGCGTAAATTATACGTGGTCACAGGAAAGAAATGATGTAGAGTCGTACTCAGTACAGAAGCTCCGGAAATCCAAAACTTGCAAGATGAAAACGAGCTTCGCGTGATATGCTTTTAGTCCAACGTCACGCTCGTGATTACAACTTGTAGAACCACCCACCATAAGAGAGACTGATGGAGCTCGGCCGAATCGGGGAAGGGCGGCCAACGGCGCACGGACCACACCTCAACTGCCCCCGCGGTCCTCCCCCTGTCGGAGGTTTAGACAGCGGGACACCGACGTCCCCACTGATTGCTTAACTGGACGGCGTGCATCCCACCGCGTGGGACTTTACCTTGCTGAACCTTGGATGGTGACCTAATCGCACCCGTGATTGCTTCGCAGCTACGAAGCAACTTCACCGCGCAACCTTCGACTGCAGCTCCGACCAAGACCTGGACGAAACCGACGAACCAACTCCCGGAGTCTGATGCCGACACGCATTACCTACCTGGCTGTTCCAACATGACAAGCTCCCGCAGCGACGAACAAGCAGTCGAATAGGTATCGTAGCTCCCGAGCTACTGCTGACCTGAGATGGGTCAAGGCTTCTCTCTCGCAACGCCCTCCGCGGGCTCGGCGGGCATCGATATCCCCGAGCTCTCTGATCTCGTGTATGAGAAGAGCATCGGCAATGCGCGCTTCATGAAGAGCATCCGCGCCAGGCACCATGATGGGGTCGCCCTGGTCAAGGTCTTGGTGAAGCCGTACACCCCGATGCCTCTGGAGAAGTACAAGCGCGATATTGAGAGTGAGTGACCGGTCGCCGTTCGCTCGATGTTAAGCTTCATGGCTGACCTGATATAGAGCAGCGCATCGCCCTGGCCGATGTGCCCAACGCCCTGGGCTTCCAGCGCATCGTCGAAACCGAAACGAACGGTTACCTCGTCCGGCAGTTTCTCTACAACTCCCTATACGATCGAATGAGCACCCGACCGTTCCTGGAAGATATCGAGAAGAAATGGCTCGCGTTCCAGCTGCTTTGCGCCTTGCGCGACTGTCACGCACGAGATATCTACCACGGCGACATCAAGACCGAGAACACGCTGGTGACGTCGTGGAACTGGCTCTACCTGTCCGACTTCTCCTCCCCCTTCAAACCTATCATGCTTCCGGATGATAACCCGGGGGATTTCTCATACTACTTTGACACCTCTGGAAGGCGAACGTGCTACGTCGCCCCCGAACGATTCGTCCCGGCCGACGAGGTCGACAGCAAAAACGCGAAGCTCACGTGGGCCATGGATGTCTTCAGCGCTGGCTGCGTCATTGCAGAAATGTTCCTCGAGTCGCCGATCTTCACGCTCAGCCAGCTGTATAAGTATCGCAAGGGCGAGTACGATCCGGTCATCTCCCAAATCAGTCGCATTCCAGACAAGGACTTGCGCGACATGATCTCGCACATGATTCAACTAGACCCGGAGCGGCGATACTCGGCAGAGCAGTACCTGGATTTCTGGAAGAAGAAGGTTTTCCCAGAGTACTTTTACAACTTTCTCCATCAATATATGGAGCTCATCACAGACCCGTCATCTGGAAACAACCCCATCTCTGGTGCCACAAGGAATTTGGGCGAGGCCGACGACCGTATCGACCGTGTCTTCCTCGACTTTGATAAGATCTCCTACTTTCTTGGCTACCAGAACGAAAAGCGCTCAACGCAGGCTGAGCCCCTAGCTGGAAAACTTGGACTGGGCCATTTCCCGATACGTCTCAACATACCCAACCACGAAATTTACGTCACGGGGGCATCAGACCCTCCAGAAGACGACGGGACGCTGATATTCTTGACGCTGATTGTATCATCTCTCCGAAATACGGCGAGAGCAGCGTCGAAGATCAGAGCTTGCGATGTTTTGCTTGCCTTTTCTGAGAGAATCACGGACGAAGCAAAGCTGGATCGAGTGCTGCCATACCTCATGACGCTTCTTAATGATAAGTCCGATCTTGTGGTTATCGCGGGTCTTCGCTCCGTCACCCAGCTTCTGCAACTCGTGCGAGTCGTCTCTCCTGTCAACTCACACATTTTCGTCGAGTACATCCTGCCTAGGTTGCAGGGCGCCATCGTCGCAAATGCAAACATACCAAGCCCGTTAGTGAGAGCCACCTATGCATCATGTTTGGGGAGTCTTGCAAACACCGCCGCACGATTCCTGGAGCTGGCAGCAACGTTGAAGGCGGACGGCACTTTGACCGTCGCCGACCCCGAGCTTGAACCTGGAATCGAGGCCGAGGCCGCCTTTGATGGCCTCTTCGACGATGCGCAAAGGGAGCTCTATGAGATGTTTGAGCTACACACAAAAGCCTTGGTTGAAGACCCCGATGTGTCTGTTCGCAGAGCATTTTTGACCTCAGTGCCCAATCTGTGCCTCTTTTTCGGCCCAGCGGAGGCAAATGATATCCTTCTCACACATCTCAACACCTACTTGAACGACCGCGACTGGATGCTGAAGTGCGCCTTCTTCGAGAGTATAGTGAGCATCGCTAGTCTGGTGGGCAGCGTCAGCCTGGAGGAGTTCATGCTACCTCTTATGGTTCAGGCTCTGACTGATCCAGAAGAATTCGTCGTCCAGGCGGCTCTGCATTCTTTAGCACAATTGGCAAGGCTGGGCCTGCTTTCAAAGACGAAGATGTGGGAGCTTATTGATGTGGTTGTACGCTTTACGATGCACCCGAACGTCTGGATCCGAGAATCTGCCACAGAGTTTCTCTCTGAAGCCACACGCTTTCTGTCTCCGGCAGATGTCAGGTGTATCGTCTTTCCCATGGTCAAGCAATACCTGAAAACGGGAATGGTGCCCGAGTTTGCTGAGCTCGCACTTCTGGACGCTCTGAAGCGACCCATGTCAAGAGCTGTGTTCGACCAGGCCTTGATGTGGGCGCTCAAAACTGACAAGGGCGTATTCTGGAAATTATCGCAGCAGATTCGGTCGTTCTCTTATGGGTCCCTCCCGAAGACCATCACTGGCCGAGCATCTAAGGACACGCTCAGCAAGGTTTCGAGAAATGACGAGGACGACCAGTGGCTTGACCGACTGCGAAACCTCGGGCTCGGGCCAGATGATGAGTTCAAACTTCTTGCGTTACGAGACTTCATCTACCGCGTCAGCAAGATGAAATCAAGAGACGGCGTCGATCGAGACCCAGCCAAGTTAAACGAAGTCATCTCCCTCAAAAGCCTTGGCCTTACACCGCAGACGGTCTTCTTCGACGAGGAGCCGCTGCAGCAGTCTACGTTCCAACCTGATGTAGATCAGAAGGGCCCTTATACAATCGCCGACGCTCTATTGGACGCTTCTATGACTATCGACGATTCCACAGGCAAACGGAAGTTTGCAGCCCTCAATAGTCTGCGTACGCGCGTGGTGGAAGACCAAGGCTCTTCATCACGGGACGTATCGCGCGTCAGATCAATTGACCCATCGAGACGCTCGTCAACCGGCCAAGGCAAGCTCACAGTAGGAAGCCCGACGGATGACAGCGCTTCGGTTCACGATCAGCCTTACGCAATCCGGAGGGCAATCCGACATCAGTCGAGCGCCTTGAGCTTGCTGGATCGTAAAGATAGCAACAAAAGCATACCCGAGACTGGCATGTCTGGCACTAATGCTTTCGGGGAAGTGGAAGGACCTTTTGCCCAGGCGCCACTTGTCCGGCCCGACATGCAGGATCGCCGGACCAGTACTACTAGTGTCGTAACGAAGTTGAGGCCGAATCACTCGTATGAGGGATCCGACCCTAGCATTCTCAAGATGCTAGATTCGATGTACCAAGACAACTACCCCCATGACATCGCCGAATTTGGGCCTATGGTCACCCCCATTACTCGTCGCAAACCAAACCGCTCTGTTGGCCAGTCTGGCGATGACCCCTGGCGACCAATTGGCCGCATGGTTGCTACTTTTGCAGAGCACACCGGTGCGATCAACCGCATTGTGGCGTCTCCAGACCATGTGTTCTTCGTTACCGGTGGCGATGATGGGAATGTCAAGGTCTGGGATAGTGCCCGACTTGAGAAGAACATCACGCACCGGTCGAGGCAGACACACAAGCACGCTGAAGGAGCTAGAGTTCTTGCGTTGTGCTTCATCGAGAACACGCATTGCTTCATCAGCTGTGCAAGTGACGGCAGTGTACACATTGTTAAGGTCGAAACAGTATCGGCCAGCGGAGTACTACGGTACGGTAAATTACGTCTTCTCCGAGAGTATCAGCTTCCCAAGGATGAACATGCCGTATGGTGTGAGCACTTCAAGATCGACAGTACCTCAGTTCTGCTGCTGGCGACGAACCGGTCACGCATACTAGGCATTGACCTTCGGACGATGAATTTGCTTTACACGCTGGAGAACCCGGTTCATCATGGAACTCCTACATGCTTCTGCGTGGATCGCAAGAGAAACTGGCTATGCGTAGGAACTACACATGGCGTTCTCGACCTCTGGGACTTGAGATTTCGCATGAGGCTCAAGGGCTGGGGTGTACCCGGCAAGAGTGCGATCTACCGGTTGTGCATACATCCTAGCAAGGGACGAGGTAAATGGGTCTGTGTCGCTGGCGGGACGGGTCAGGGTGAAGTTACAGTTTGGGATCTTGAACGTACAATTTGCAGAGAGATCTACCGGGTCGGTGGCAACAAGGAAGGGCCCAAGGGGTACGAGCCATGGGAAGTGGACGAAGACAAACCTGAGGGCATGCTGGGCCGGTTTGCGACCAACATCGAGACGAGCGGAAGTGGAAACGCGGACCGCGGTGTTCGTGCCATGATCGCTGGCACAGGCGCCACCGATGACTCGCGAGATGTGCGACATGCCTTCATCGTCACCGGCGGCTCAGACAAGAAGCTCAGGTTCTGGGATCTTTCCCGCATCGAAAGCTCTACGGTGTACAGCGGGTTGCAAGTTGACGACCCAAGGCCTACGTTTGCGGCTTCTCACCCGACAACATCCATGACTCTGAACACGGAAAGGATTCCGAGGCAGAACGCGACAGCGTCCAACGCGGCGGGCGGAACGAAGGGGAAGGTCACCGGGGGACGACCAACGCGTTCTACAGTTATATCTCTTCAACATCAGCAGCTGCTGCGATCTCACTTGGATTCGATTATGGATGTGGCGCTGCTGGAGTTGCCTTACAGCATGACTCTGTCAGTGGACAGGTCTGGGGTGGTTTTTGTTTTTTCGTGATGGCACACGCGAGGGCGTTAACTTGGGATCGTTGGCATAGATACCTTAAAATACATAATGAATATGAGATAGAATGTTTTCTTCACATCTTAAGTACCTTCAGAGCACGGGAAAGCGACGTTGTTACAGGCACTGTGCGATAGCCGCTGTTTGGCGGGTCCCTACTGTGTACATATTTAGATGAACACTGTACGCACAGGCGGGGATGATAGCTCTTATCAGACGGCCGGCCAAATTTTGTGGATAGCCGCCTCGTCGACCGCCAACTTTTCAGCCTTGCCTGTTCGTCACGACACCCACGCGACAACCCAATTGCGACGGCGCAAGAACACCTGCGCATCTCGAACACACGACGACGATTTCTTTGTACACGACGACAAATTACTGCACCGTACCTAAACTAAATCCCTCGCAACAGCGCCACACAAAAACCATCCATCATAACCCCGAGGTAACAACAGCCCAAGATGAGGCTCACGGCGGAGCTCATCAGGGACTCGCTTTCCTACCTGAACCCGCTCAAGGAGCGTGAGCTAGATCTCCGAGGTGCGTGAAAAGAGCAGATGCTACACTACTCATGATAAATGAGCTATAGAGGAACAGAATTGATAGCGGGGCCCGGATGAGGGTTTGTGTAGGACATCGAATCCCGGCGATTGAGAATTTGGGTGTTGCTGGCGTGAGTTCTTTCCTTTCTCCTCCTTCCTTTCCAAAGGGCGGGCGCGTTTGCTCTCTGCGGAGGCTGTATCCCGACGACTGGCGAATTCGTCTTGCTGACTCTTGCGGAAAACAGCCCCACGACTCCATCGACTTCACAGACAACGACATCCAGGTGCTGGGCAACTTCCCGCTGTCGCCGCGCATCTCGACGCTGCTGCTGGCGCGCAACCGCGTGTCGAGCATACAGTCGACGCTGCCCAACGCGATCCCGAACCTGCAGCAGCTGGTGCTCGCGGCGAACAACCTGGCGGAGCTGGCGGACCTGGACGCGCTGGCCGGCTTCAAGCGGCTGACGCATCTGGTGCTGGCGGACAACCCGGTCACGAAGAGGGAGAACTACCGGTACTGGGTCGTGTGGCGGTGTCCGACGGTGCGGTTCCTGGACTACGGCAAGGTCAAGGAGGCGGAGAGGGAGAAGGCGAGGGAGCTGTTTGGGACGGCGGAGGAGCCTTCTGCTTTGGCTTCCAAGGTACGTTTCTTGTTCTGTTTCTTCTTTCGTGACCGAAAGAACATAAAGGCTAATGCGGCGAATTCTTTGCGGCAGATCATGGGCATCAAGTCCAAGACGCTCGAGGTTTCCGCGGCAAACGGCGCGGCGGCCCCGTCGAAGCTCTCGAGGATAAAGCTCACGGACAAGGAGAAGGAGCGGCTGAAGGAGATGATCAAGAAGGCGGACAGTCTGCAGGAGATTATCCGTCTGGAGAAGATGTTGACGGAGGGGACCATCCCTGCGGGAGTACACCTCGATGGAGACGCTACCATGGAGGGTTGAGCTGGAGGAAAGGTCACCGGCGAGACGATGCTTTTTTATTCTCATGGACTGGCGTTATTATGAACAAAAAGAGAGGTTTCAGTTTCACTTTGATGCGGATCCGTGCTATGGATGTAGAAAAAGAGAAAAAAGGTCGATTTGATATTCGTACACTTCGTTAAGAGGCTATGTGCTACCTAATTTGATGGTGCTGGGGGTGTGTGGTTATGTGTGATTTTGGTCTGATTAATCCAAAAAAAACGCCTTTGACCATTATTTCGGCGGGTGATCAGGGGGTCCATGTCCTAGGGGCAGGTAAAAAACGGTTTCAGCCCGTCATGTCGACGTCGCCGTCAGCCTGGCGAGCCTCGGCCTCAAGCTGGGCGTTGGGGTCATCGTCCTGGATAGCAGCAGCGGCAGCGGGGCCAGCAGCGGTGCCGTTGACGCCGTTGGTGGTGGACTGGCGCTTCTTAGGTTCCGAGTCGGCCTTTCTGGGGTTCGCGCGGGAGATTGCGGCTTGGTCCTTGATCTTCTTGTAGGGGATCGTCTTTGGGATAACGTCCTCGAGGAATTCGAGGTTGTCGTGGTGGTTGACGGCGTTTGCTTCAGGTGCCGCAGGTTTCAGTTTTGTTTCTCTCTGAGGAGGGGTTGAGGAGGAGGAGGAGAAGCTTACCGAGATCCTTGTACTGGACGTTGCGGCGGGGTTTGCGGTCCATCTTGGCCATGTTTTGGCCCTCGTTGGCGAGGTATTGGATGAACATCTCCTGTGAGACTCGTGAGTGAGGGTTTACTCTGGAGGAGGGTGGGCAGGACTTACTGTTGCGAGTGTGATGACAAAGGCAGCATTGTTGGAGCAGATGCCTATGTCTGGGTCTGTGGCAATGATCTTCTTCACGCGGGCCACTGTGAGATTGTCAGGTGGACTGGCTGGAGGAGAGCGTGCTGAGAGGGCAGCATACGAGGCAGAGCCGGCTGGCCTGTTACCTCCTTTCTTGGAGGGATGGCGTTGGTGTTGTAAGGCATCTTTGATAGATGGGTGTGAAGTTGATTGTGTAAAGGGTCGCAAGACTGGAGCCTGTATGAGAGTCAGTGAGAAATTCTTCCTGGTGATTGTGACCTTTAGCTATGGTGAGTGACAATGCCTCAAGTGAAAGTGAGATCTCAAGCTACACTTCCCGAAGCATGTATAAGTAGACCGCAGACGGCTGGTATGAGTGAAAAGACCCCCAAAAAGTTGCTCGTGAGGATATTGCCTCAATATTGATGTTTCCAGAGCCGCAGAGGCCGTCAGGGGAGGAATTAAAAGGGTTTCACCAACCTCTTCAAGACTCAGTGTCTATGCCTGCCGAGGATGGCGAGGCAAAAGGGGCCTGATCGGGCTCGAGATCTCTTCTGCAGTCAATCAATGATGAGATTGTACTCTCGAGTGTCTGATTTCTCTGTGTTTGAGGTAGCCGTCGTGGTAGAATCGCCGAGTTCGTCGTTGAGTGAGATGTCTTCGCCAAGGTGGTCGTCAAGGAGAGGCTCACTTTTGATAGAGTCGCGCCAAAAAAAGGCCAGTGAGACGCGACCACTGACAACGCGCTGGTTTGAACCGCTGCCCGCAGCCAAGCCGCAAAGCTTAAGCACCAATTGCAGGGGGGACCCAGTCGACCCAGTCGACCCCAGTGTACCATCATTGGAACCCCCCCATCCCCGGCGCCGGTTCCAGCGCAACCACCAGCAGCATCGCCCGCAACCTGCATTGGGGATTCCCCAGAGATCAGCAAGCTCAGGACAGACTACCGATCGCAGACTACCTGCACCAAACCCCCTTCCCTGTCAAATTATCACCGAAGCGACGAAGCAAACCCACCGGCGACGTTGGAACGAGGGCATAGGTCGCCCGCGAAGAAGCACCACCTTGCGCCCAATTTGCCTCGCTGTCGCGAACATGAGCAGTGCGCCGCCGCCGCCGCCCAGCCGACAATGACTTCACGAACCACATCCTTCTCCCACAGCCCGCACCGGCTCCCGCGCCCTTCCATCACATCGAGGCTCTCGTTTGCCGTGTCGAACGCGGAGCAGAGCGACGATGACGAAGAGCAGAACGAGGCAGGCGAGGCCGCCCCCGGCCCGCGGCAGCAGCAGCAGCAGATCGAGGAGGAGATCGCCGAGATCAAGCGTTACGAGGACTTCACCACCATAGATTGGGTCCAGGACGCCGCCCGAGAGCAGGCGAGGAGGAAAATGCGACGCCGCCGACGCGCGGGCATGCTCGATACCGGCCAGGCTGGGTGGAGGTACCGGCTGCGCGAGAGCTACGACGCTGCGCAGGGCTGGCTCGTGGTTACCCTGATAGGCATCACGATCGGCCTCAATGCTGCCTTCCTCAACATCATCACCGAGTGGCTCTCGGACATCAAGATGGGCTACTGCACGACGGCCTTCTACCTGAATGAGAACTTCTGCTGCTGGGGCGAGGACAACGGTTGCGCCGAGTGGCACAAGTGGACGGGCTTCGGCCCCGTCAACTACCTTCTTTACATCATCTTCGGCACGGCTTTTGCGTTCACGTCGGCGACACTCGTAAAGTCGTTTGCTCCGTATGCGGCGGGCTCAGGCATATCGGAGATCAAGTGCATTATCGCAGGCTTCGTCATGAAGGGGTTCCTGGGGTTCTGGACCCTGCTGATTAAGTCCGTCTGTCTGCCCCTGGCCATTGCGTCTGGGCTGTCAGTTGGAAAGGAAGGGCCCAGCGTGCACTACGCCGTGTGCACCGGAAACGTCATCTCGCGGTTGTTTGACAAGTACCGCCGCAACGCCGCCAAGACCCGGGAGATCCTGAGTGCTTGCGCCGCGGCGGGTGTCGCCGTCGCTTTCGGCAGTCCCATTGGTGGAGTGCTTTTCTCTCTGGAGGAGATGTCGAGCTACTTTCCATTGAAGACGCTCTGGCGCAGTTACTTTTGTGCCTTGGTAGCGACAGCTGTTCTTGCGGCCATGAACCCCTTCAGGACGGGACAGCTTGTCATGTTCCAGGTTCATTATGACCGCTCTTGGCACTTTTTTGAAGTGGTTTTCTACATTATTTTGGGAATATTTGGTGGTCTCTACGGTGCTTTTGTCATCAAGTGGAATCTGCGGGCTCAGGCTTTCAGGAAGAAGTACCTTACCAAGTACGCCATCGCCGAGGCGACGATTTTAGCCGCCGCGACAGCAATTATTTGCTACCCTAACGTCTTCCTCAGGATTGACATGACGGAAAGTATGGAGATCTTGTTCCTGGAGTGCGAGGGCGCCGAAGACTACCATGGTCTATGCGAGCCGGACAAAAAGCTTTCCAACATCCTGTCGCTGGCTCTGGCGACGATTCTGAGAGTTCTCCTCGTCATCATTTCATACGGCTGCAAAGTGCCTGCTGGAATTTTCGTTCCGTCGATGGCTGTCGGCGCTTCATTTGGACGCACAGTGGGCATCATTGTCCAGGCGATCCATGAAGCGAACCCCACGAGCGCCTTCTTCGCAGCTTGCAAGCCAGACGAGCCTTGCATTACCCCTGGCACGTACGCTTTCCTCGGCGCAGCTGCAGCGCTCAGTGGCATCATGCACATATACGTGTCCGTCGTGGTCATCATGTTCGAGCTCACGGGAGCCCTGACCTACATTCTCCCGACCATGATCGTCGTCGGCGTGACAAAGATCGTCAGCGAGCTCTTCGGCAAAGGCGGCATCGCCGACAGGATGATCTGGTTCAGCGGTTTCCCCTTCCTAGACAACAAGGAAGAGCACAACTTTGGCGTCCCCGTATCGGAGGTCATGCGCACTGAAGTGACGTTTCTACCGGTCAATGGCATGTCGTTCGCACAGCTCGAACGCCTGCTGAAAGACGATAAATATCAAGGCTTCCCGATCGTCGAGGATGAAACCTCCAAGATTCTGGTCGGCTACATTGGCCGCACCGAGCTGCGCTACGCTATCGATCGTATTAGACGTGAGAGATCCATCAGCCAAGACGCAATGTGCAGCTTCTCGCCACCTCCAGCGTCAATGACCCCGGTCACCCCAACCGTCGCCGTCTTTCCCAGCTACATGTCCACCTCGTCCGTCGACTTCAGCCGCTACATCGACACCACGCCCGTGACGGCGCACCCCCGCCTCCCGCTCGAGACGGTGATGGAGCTCTTCCGCAAGATCGGCCCGCGCGTCGTGCTCATCGAGTACCACGGCCGCCTGTCGGGTCTCGTGACGGTCAAGGACTGCCTCAAGTACCAGTTCATGGCCGAGCACGCCGAAAACCCGCGCGACGATTCGGCGCTCGCCGAGAGCCAGGAGAAGCTGTGGAGCGCGATGCGCCGCGCTGCCGGATGGGTGTCTGATAAGGTGGCGCTGGCCTCGGGAGGCAGGGTGAGGTTGTCGTCGTTTGACGAGCGGAGGTCACCCGGGGCCCGGCCGCCCGGGGCGCAGATTCTCGACGGGGATGAAGACGATGCTGATGACGGCGCGTTGGAGCTTGAGAACCGGTGATTTTGTGGTTATGTACGATGTTGACGGGTCATGGGGAAATATGTACGGATGGCGTTATGGGCATTTACAAGGTCGGCTTGGGCTTAAGACGAATAGATAGATTGCGGCAGGCGGCTGCGAATGTCATGTGTATTCTTGTTTGAGCGCCGTGTCTTGTGTGGGACGTCTTGGGATTTGATCCCTATGGTTCGCAGCTCCATTGTTCGCAGCCTCTGTGGTGATGGCATTGCAGTCTCAACTAGGAGAGGACAAGACATGCTCCAGTGTCTGAGAAGTAGGGTGTGGATGTCACTTGTGTGAGTTCGTACTGCTAATGTCGTGGTAGAAGGAAGGAAGGAAGGTGTCTACCTAGGTACCCCCCGTCACCTTGAGGACCCATCCAGCAGCGAACACGGAAGGAGCACACCCACCTTTGCTACCTACCTCATGCCCGTCCATGATACCTGCCTGGCTCGCCCACGAGGCAAAGGGTTATAGACGACGGAGCCGCCCTCACTTTCGGTTCCCCAGAGACAACTAGCACGCAGTGCCTCTGGGGCGTGCATGGCTGAACACGTTAAACTCGGAGTGCAAAATCCTCGGATTTTCATAGGATCGAAACCCAGGGCCCTGGGTTCGATCTGAACTTTTGGACCCTTTTTGGTTTTCTTTTTTGTCTTGATCTGGTTCTCTTTTGATATTTGCAGCACACATCCATCCACCCATACCTTAGGGATTTTTCAAGAGTATGCTGCCCTCTCTTTTCCGATCAAGCGGTTGCAGCGTTATTCTGGTGACCCAGTTTAGTATCACCATACACTACGGGGAAGGGAGGCAAGATATCTACTTCCCCTTTTTGGTTGAGTAAGATAACTTCTGGTTCAGTTACCTCTTCTGCCCAAGCACAATTCGAACACGCCACCTCACTGACTTAAGATATGTTCGTTCGGGTATGGGCCGTCCCTTCCTGCTCTTGCGTGTTGTGAAATTGGCTGAGTACTATCCGCTCTCACAGCGACATCATAGGCTTAGGCTTGAGCAGGGTGACGTTAGCTGCCCTGTGTTTTCACCGGTGCTACTTTACCCTAGCCTGACAAACGACCAGTCCTGAAGTTACATCTTACGGGATGCTGCCTTGCATCGCCCTGTATATTCAAGGGTATCGTCTATATGATGTTTTCTTGTACATATCATCCAACATGAACACTTTCCAAATGCACCTCTCTCCCTTCTATGCCTTTACACGGCCGTCAAGCGCGATATTCATGAGCCGAAAGGTCTCCCAGATCAACTATGTCCTCGTCCTCGGACTCATCTTTATCCTCCTCGGCGCCGTCTGCCGGGGCAAGGCCGGGCTGCTGGGGCAAAGGCGCGTAGTCGGCGGACTTGTCCGCGGCAGTCTCGTCCTTGCGGCCGATGATGACGTTTCCGGCGACCAGGAGGGCCGCGCCGAGCCACCAGAGCGGCGGCAGGGACTCAGAGAAGATGGCGAGGCCGAGTAGGGCGGTGATGACGAAGTTTGACGAGGTGTTCATGATGGACACCTGAGTGGTGGAGCTGCCCTTGGCGAGGGCCTTTGTGAAGAGAGTCCACATCTGCGACGGGTTAGGCCCTTGCTTACGTGCTGGAGAGGGTTGAGAGACTTACGATGCCATTGAAGACGAGGTTGAGGCCGAAGAATACCTGAGACGAATCAGTAAGTGCGATGAGATGGATTGAGGGATCAGTCGTACGGCTCGCAGGGCAACCTCAAATGCACCTTCGATATCCGAGAGGTGGAGGAAGTTGGAGATGGCTTGCGAAATTGTCGTTGTGAGTTCCGTTGTGGTCCTAGTTTGATTGTGAGTGAGACATTCAACAAAGAGGCTTGTTCCTCTTCTTTGAAACGCTCAAACGCTAGTTGAAACAATGCAGACATGACGAAAAATTGAGAAAACAAGTAAACACAAATTTTGATGAAGAAATTTTGAGATCACAACGAATTATCGTTGAAAACCCGTGGATGACAATGAACGTCGTAAATTCTTGGCATGGCATCGCCGATTGAGCCGCGGGGGTTGCGCAAATCACAAGGTGACCAACTCACAGCTTCGCAAAGACGCCGTTGAAGGCCGCGCAGGCACCGCTCGCAACGGCGAGCACGATCCACTGGTTCCGCCGGGCCCAGGCCATCTTGCTCACGTCGGCTTGGTCGTTGTCGTCGTCTTCTGCGTCGGTCGGCGGCTGGCTGTGCTCGTCGTCCTCGTGGCGCGGGAGCAGCGGGCGGCGCTCGTTGTCCAGGGACGTCGTCTTCGCGGCGGCCATGGTGGGTATCTGGTCCTTTTGAGCGCGGTCGGGGTCGGCGGATGCTGCGGCGGGTTGTCTTTGGCGGAGCATTATGTGGAGAGGAAAGGAAGGAGGGAAGTTTGGGTGGTGATGACCCCTGCTGATGTTGCTGGGGTGGTGGCCGTGGTGGTGGTGGTGCGCTTGGCGATGCCGTGTGTGGGAGGAGGATGAGGTAAGGCAAGGACAGCAGAGCGCCGGGCCGTGCTGCGGTCAGTGTTGCGGAGCTGCAGATGCGCTAGCTGAGGTACCGTGTGAACGAGGACGAGTGAGCCGTGTGAGAGAGTCGGACGGGAAGATGGGGATGGGATGGACAGAGCTGGCGGCGGGCGGGCGCTTGGGAAGTCTGTGACAGGCGGCGCGGCGTGTCTCAGTGAGTGGCGGTGGTGGTGGCAGATAGGGGTGAGATCTTGCTTCTGGTGGTCTCCAGCTTCCGGACTAGGGGAATCCCCGTTGAAGAGAAAACGTGTGTTTGTCGTTAGTCAGCATAGACGTCCACGCCCAAATGATCCATGCTTGTGAATGACTTCAAGTATTTGTGATGACAAGATTGCTAACCGCCAGCTTGCTTTAGACCATGCTACTACTCGCCCTGCTCTCGCTTCTGCTGCGAGGAAATGGCAACTGCGTCTCTGGTCCGATTTATGCCAACAGCCGGGTAGAAAATACCCTTGTCACCACGGTAGGGTACGTACCTCTTACACCACTCTTATTTAACCAACACCGTTCCTCGACTCTCGTCTCTTATGGCCTCCTTGGGGACTTACGGCGAAGTACAAGAAACACCTTCCTTTCAGATTTATGCCGCCCGTTTTGTCGAGTTTCTTCATTCCGGAATTCTTCAAAAAGCACGGGTTTCAACCACACAATGTCATCCTCAGGTCCCGGCAATTTCAATTTCGATGCTCGTACGCTGGAGGAGCTGTCGAATGAGCGTGCCATCAACCACCGGGATGTCTTTTCCAACATCGGTCGCTACATGATCAAAACTGGATATCACACATGGGGATTCGTGGTCTATCGCTGCACGTACGATGATGACGACCTCTGGAATCGATATCTCACGCAGCTGAAGCAGTTCTGCCATGAAGAGCTCGTCAAGGGCCGCAGAGCCGAACTGTTGGAAAAGCATCTCGATTGGGTCGTGATAGAAGACCGCACCAACCTGGACAACGCGTCAAAGTCCGACGTCAGGCGTCATTTTGATGGCTGGGTCTCTGAACAGGGTCTCGTCGAGCCACCGTCTGGTGCTTTTCCACGACCCAACGTCACAAAACTTCCCCGCTTCCGATTCTGCCTATTTGTCGACAAGGCCTGTCTCGAGACTGTCATCCAATTTCAGGAAGCTGACCCTGGCCACCCGCTTCTCAGATCTCTTTTACCCGCCATGGTCATTGTCGTGCTTGATCGCGCGTGGACTCCGGATCGGACCCATGGCAACGTTACTATGAACGACGGCGGCTACCCGTTGATTGACGGCTGCGACCGCAAGTATGTTGGATGGAAGTACATGAACGCATTCTTTATAGCGGGAACATACAACGATCTGCATGCGGTAGAATTGGACGACTGGCAAGACTACCTGAGACCCCCTGCCATTGGCCCTCTGGGTAAAATCTCGATGCCTAGTTAAGGAGCTATGCGAAGGCGGGCGTAAGGGAAGCAGATGTCTGCATATAGGTATGATCCAGTCAGACTTTTCATATTACCTTATGCATGGATACAAGACAAAAAATGGCACGCACTCAGTAAAGCAACTAGGTAGGTAGCCTTACTATGGGTTGAGTACTTCATTGTTCTTCCCATTATTCTTGTCGTCGCCCTTGTCGTCGTCCTTATCATCGTCCTTGGTCCTTCTCATCATGCCATCATTCCTATTCCCCTGATCGCCCTTTTTATCCCCATCTGCCCGAGTGATATAAGTAGCGCTTGTGCTGAAATGGTCACCTTCACAGGTGGCTGAGCGGCCTACCTTAGCCAGGCGACTAGGCAGTAGCCGTTGAGGTGCGGCAGGCACATATAAACGTGCAGAAGTACTTGCAAGGCAGAAACTTCATGCTGACAGACGCAGGCACCATGCCATCCAGGCCAAGCCGGTTCCTGGCTCGCCACCTACAAACTATGGGTTGTTGATGGATTCCGGTTTCACACGCACGCGAGATTTTCATGTACAGATTCGCATATGCAATCAGTATAAGCCGCGTGGCAGTTCCTCGCCAGCGCTCGCGCACGCAGATTACCTTCAGACCTCGTCATTGTTGGAAGCTAAATGGTTGATTCTAGGCCGTAAGCCCCAACGCCAGCCTCAATCGTAAACTCGCTCAGCCTTCTGAGCGCCCACTGGGATGGCTTTGTCCAACGTTGCAAAGCCCAGATGACCCATATCGCCAGTCAGATTGACGTCTCCAACGCACGCAAGCACATGTCTGTTTTTCCTAACCTGCTCATTAACATCTTCCACCGACCCGAGCTGACTTGAGGCAACATTAACGTATGGGCTGTCTCTTGAAGAGAAGGCAGAATAGTCCAAGATATCAGGTCCCCGTCTCAAATAGTTAAAAAGTATGGTGGCGATACCTGAGAGGAGCATGCCCGCAAAAGCGAGAAACAGAGTGAACAGCCAGTCTCGATTCACCCTTATCACCGTGGTCAGGAACTCTCATCCCGGTACCATTTTGGATACTCATTAGAATCTGTGGCTCTAGAGTTGGACGTGTATAGTTCTCGGCACGGAAATTGAAGGTACCGGTAATATTATGCAATGCAACTGACGCAAGCCAAAATGTGTTGAGGAGTTGCGAGAGTCTTTGAGAGTACGCCACCTCACCTATCGGATAGACGTCAGTCCCGTTCCCTGAACGGATCCCGATCGGCGCGTAGGGTGTATCTGGTTCGATGAAGTATGTCTCGATCGCTGAGGCGTAAGGTTTGACTTGACGGTCTTCTGCGAGATCGTAGAGTGATAGACCGGCGCGGACGAAAGTGCTCATGTACGCGACGAACACATTGGCTGGACCACCTCTAATCCTGTGTAGGACAGTGCGTGCAGTGTCGTTTGTTGACTTGGGAATTCGTCGCACCCGAACGGCGGCGCACTGAGGGCCATGGCAACGAACGTCAACCCCAACATAGATCTGTGTATTGAAGCATGTCGCATTGATGAGTCTAATGCGACCCCATGCTGCAACCTTCAATCGTAAAAGACTTCCAGTTAAGTGCATTGTCGCAAAATTAAGCCCCGGTGATTTGAGGAGATTTCTGTCATTGTTCCAGCTTGTTCCGCTTTCATTTGCAATCAAGCTCATCCAGGGGCTCTGTTTCATTAGGATTCCTTCTAGGGAATAGTTGGCGCTCATGTAGGATGTTTCGAATTCGAATGGGCGGCAACGGGAATGCCTGCTATTGACGACCATACAGGAAGTATGTCTGATGTCAAATCAACGTCGTATCGAACGTCAACTTCCGGAGTCTGGTCCCCGGCCTGGCAGTACTCTACCATTGGCACTTTGATGTTACCGAATAAGTCTTGAGCTGCCGATTTGACACCGCCAGGGCTTGAGAGGGCGGTGACGAACGCGTTCTGAATCCGGGAGATCACCTCAAAGCCGACAGAGGAGCTTTCCCCACCGTGTGGGAATTCCGATGTGAAATTAAGTAGCTGATATGGCCAGGACTCTACAGCCGTAGAGAGACCAGCCTCCATTACACGTAACGCGGCCTGACCACCTAAGGGGGAAAGAGCCCATAAAAAGAGCAATGCCGGAGTCAACATTGTCGCTGATCGAAGGGAGAGAGGTGCGGTAATTGGGCTGAAAACCGTTCGACAGCTCAGTAGGTATTCTAGGCTGAGCACGGATATCCCTTGCTCTAGCTTCCAAACGGCCGCTGCTTTTAGCAGACCGGCAGCTACATCAGCAAATGTAATCGGGAACACCGTAGGGCTGTATTTCGCTGCTGTTTGTAGAGCAGGAATAGGGCCTTGGTTCAGAGGTAGCCCACTGTTGACAAGAACGATGATTGCATAGATGATGAAACAACCAGCTGGGGGTGTTAATACTACACACATCCAGCAGAAGCTGATGAATGCTACCGAAAGAACCTGGCTTTCTGAGAACCTGTCTTGCCACTGGTGCTCCTTTATCTCTTATAGAGCAACTGCTCATCAAGCGCGTAGACGCATCGTGCTCGGTATCATCTGTTGTGATGTCTAAAGGTGAGTTCATTATTACGATATGTTAGGTATAAGATTATAATGTATGCCATATATGTACTTGGTAAACTCTCACAATCAGTTATATAGATAGAAGATTTACTATTGAGTGCTTATTACATGCAAGTTCAATAAAATTGATGCTAATAGTGTAAATATTCAAGGACGTAGCCGGGATAGGTCGTTCATCTTAAGTTGAAAACCTAGCCAGTCTACTGTGGTGGTACTGATAAAAGGAGGCTGCAACTCGTTCTTGCCTAGATCTTAGCTGTCTGAATAATTCCCATTTCAGAGCAGCTGGAATGCACATTAGGTTTGTAACTTAATTCATTTGGTAGTTGTCCGACCTCGTGTATCGCTTTGTGTAGCTTAAAATTCAGCAGCATTCGCCCTCTTAATTCTCATGGGAACGTACTCAGTCAGCTTGTATAGATCACACACGTACTCACCATACTCACTCTATGCTTACCCCAGGCGTCGTTTCATTATATTAAAGAAGCCGTCCAATGTGGGAAGTTGAGTGAGGTAATCGCAGCTGAACAATAAATTGCCCTGCCACCATCGAGAGCAATGTTGAAGACATTCGTTTGTGTAGTGGGCCTGGCTTGGTTGCCATCCGCCCTAGCCCACTAACTCCCACCCCAGGCAACTTCTTGTGAGTCGTTCAGACTTACTTAGCGCTGCTTTGAGGCACTACATACTACTTTGAATTGCTCTCATTGACTGAATAGTCACATCAAGTCTGGATACGTCTAGATGGCCTATCTATGCTTACTCCTATATGCTTATGATTCTGCGTATATCTCCTAAAGTCAACGTCCTTCATGCGGACGGGAACGAAGCGACCTGTACCGTTAGCTGCTCGGTTTGAGTCACTTGTATCCAGCTGCGGCGTAACCAGCTAGTCTTATACCAGCCCCTCAACATACGTCCTCAGCCCAGCAGCCACCTCTTTTGAAGTTATGTCACCAACTGCGGTGGCACAAAGCTGGTCTGCGCAGCGCATGTCCTAAGAATGCGCCGCGACCTATCACGTCCAGGAGGGCGACACTTGCGATAGCATCGCAGAGGTGCAGAGCGTTCCGAGCAGAGAACTCTTGGAGGCCCACGACCACCTCGACGACAGGTGCGGCGGAATCAAGGTGGGTCAGAACTTGTGCTTGCCGGCTCAGTGTAAGCTGCATCTGGTAACGCCGGATGATTCGTGTGACTATGTCAAAGTTGGGTATGGCGTCAGCATAGACAACCTGTCCGAGTGGAATGCGAGGCTGTACATCCAGTGGAATGGCTTCAACACAGCTATCTCTGGCTTCATTTGCATAGGGTGAGTAGTACCTTAATAATGCAGAGCCTTTCGCTTTCACCTTGCTAAACTGGTGTTCTCGAAAGGCCTCCCGTCCTGTAGGCCAAGTCGTTCGAGGTGCCTACAAACTCAACGCTCAGAAACAAAGCAACATACCACGTCACGACTCTCTCATCAGCTAAGACAAGTGGCCGCCTACAGACGACGTCAATAGCGCCATACGTTAAGTCTTCTGCTTCAGAATCATCTAGTCGTACCTTGACCGGCATAGTACAGAACGAGGAGGCGACTGATAAAGTTTTGTCATCAACGACGACAGAAGTGAGGGACTCTGCTTAAAGCACAATCCCAACCATGGTCGTTGCAGATGACTAGGGCAACGGGTCATCCGCGCAACGCACCAGGCTGGCCTGTCTAGCTGGACCGATTGTATAACTCTGGGTATGTTAGCAGGAGTTTTGCTATCCGGGTGGATAGTGGACATAGACAACGACGACGATAGAGATAGGGAGAGGGAGAGGGATAGAGAAGACTGGGGTGATAGGGACGGTAGGGACGACAGTAATAATAACATTATTTAAGAGACGGCCTGTTTTTCATATGCTATACTGATTACTTTTCCTATGCCTATACTCTACCTTACCGTCGTTAATTCTATTATCGTCGCTTCTATCGTCGTCGTTGTCGTCGTTATCATCGTCGTCGTCACTACCATCCGTCCTAGCTAGGTTCACACCAGCAGAGCCAGACTTCAAGCATTGTTGAAACGAGACCTGTCTGAAAGTTAACCGCTAGTAAATCTGAAGATATTGGTCGAAAGTAAACCGCGCCTTAATAAATAAGTTGGATCCAACGACAAGTGCCAAAGATTTTATCCGTTAAGATGTGCAGAGATGTCAAGACGTTGGTGGTGATGGAATAAAACCCCAGACAGTTGAAACAGAGACCCTTAGCGCTGTGTAACAATCAGGGCATTTTCTTTTGGTGGTGCCTTTGGTGCACCTCAGTTCCCACTCATTGCATGATAACCATGCAACAACTCGGACGCCTTTCCTGTTTCCGGCGGATGGGGCAGTTGTGGCTAGCCCCGGCTCTGCAGGTACCCGGCATCGGCCTCCCCTCTTTCAGATGGCTGGAGACGCAGCATTGTTCGTCAGGGAGAAAGGAAGCTGGCATGCGACTCTGATGTGTGATCTTGATGCGATCTTGCCTTAGTACTTAGGAATTGACAGTTGGAGGATCAAGATTGCAGAATGGTAGCAATCCTAAACTTCGGCAGAAGTTGTACCAATTGAGTTGTGGGTACGGGGATGACGTATGGCGCCGTAGCGTAACTCATTCATTGCATTTTTGTCCCCGATCTTCCAATCTTCGTCGTATCAATTCACTTTTTGTGGTAACTATAAGCTACAGTGGAACGAGTTCACCTGTCCAGACACTTCGATAACATTTCGACTGCACTCGGCGCAAAAAGACTTGATGGTCTCCCTTAGCCATTGGGAAGATTGTAAGGAATCAATGTAATTTATAACGAGGATAACACAACCAACCCGAAGAACATAGTACGAATATCATAGTGTAGGCATCCAATCTATTGGCAAGCCGAGCTTATCAAAAGTCTATGATGGTGCGCGCAAAACCTTGGGTGGTATCAAATGTTCGCAATTTGGGTGAACGCCCTCGTCCCCCGTTCCGTTTGCCATCCCTCGTTTAGTGAAAAGAATCAACCATGTAATACCTAAACGCCGTAGTATGCAGGCCTCCTTGGGCGCTGTCCATTCCCCAAGCAATGCGTACGTCTTCGTTCGTATACACTCGAAATGCGCTCATTGTGTCGTCTCTTAAGGGCCTTCTCCCGGCTTCTTCGAGTTGCAGCTAACGATCTTGACCTTGTCCGCAGACACCATCTGGCCGCCACTATCGAGCTTGAACTGGACATTCTTAATAAGAAAGGTCCACACTTCGTCGCAGAAACGGTAGGTGCTGAGGGAGCCCTGTGTTGTACGAGTGTCAGTGATTTGGTCTGGTGCAAAGAAGTCGCGCGGTCACTCTGTATGTGGCATAGATATTGCTTGGGGATGTTTGCAGTCTATGGGGAAGGCTGCCGAGGAAGTCGTTGGTGGTGCGTACCTTGAAGGTGAGGCGCGCCTTCACGCTCTTCTGAAGAGCCTCGGTGATTGCCTGATCAAAGTTGGCGAGGATCTTCATCGCGAGCTGCGGGTGAATGCGCTCTTCACTGATCAAGTCATCGAGCATGTCCGTCAGCGCAAGGCCGATGCTGTGGAAGGAGGTACACGGGTTAGTCTTTGTAGCATTGGAACAGCTAGTATTACTAGACTTATGGATGGCGCATGTACCTGCTACGGCGGTAAAGCTCGTAGAAAGATTGAGGTGCGGCTGCCATCGTGGAGATTTGATTCCTGATCTCCTGGGGGCGGGCGGCGGTCTGGGTGGTTGCGGGTGTGAAAGAGGCGAGGTTGTATTTATAGTGGCCTTGTTTGAGGATATCCTTGGATCCGGCTGACTAACACTTCGGAAAGTGGGTACTCGGCGCAGCTGCCTGCTGTTCCAGGTTCACAGTGTTGCTGTCAACTTCCAGTTGCTGCAGCTGCGGGTCTTGTATTACCTAAGCATACTCCCATCGAGCAACGGCGTCCAATAGACGCGTCATGTGACCTTACCGAATCTGGTTCGTCGGCTCTTACCTTGCCTTACCTCAGTTACCTACTGCTTGGACTCGAGAGCTCGACGTAGCTGCAACCCCCCAGACATCCGCTGTCAAATCCAACATCCACGACCACCCCTGGGGAACGACACAAACGCCGAAACGAGCACGATGAGTCTCACATATGGCCTGGGAGGCATTGGAGGCGCCCTAACCGTGGTGGGAGCTTGTACGAACCCCCGATCCCGATGATGCATGCCCCTTCGACACGATGGCCCGCGACAGTCAATCAAGCGAAGCTAACATAATGTTTTCCCAACAGACATGCTCTTCACCGGTTCGGGAGAGGCCTTCAACGTTGGCGAATTCCTCGAATCGATCTCACCTTACACATGGGCGGACATGGGCATCGGCATGTGCATTGGTCTTTCCGTTGTCGGCGCGGCATGGTACGAACAACAACACCCCTTCGCGAAGCATCGCATCGCATCTAGGCGGGGTCACGGTGTCTAACAGGTTTCGATACATAGGGGTATTTTCATCACCGGTTCCTCCATTCTCGGCGCGGGCGTCAAGGCGCCGCGCGTTAGAACCAAGAACTTGATCTCCATTATCTTCTGCGAAGTCGTCGCCATCTACGGCGTCATCATGGCCATCGTCTTCTCGGCCCAGCTCGAACCGGCCGAGGGCAAGACCCTGCACGACGCCAACAGCTACTACACCGGATATGCCCTCTTCTGGTCCGGCATCACCGTCGGAATGTGCAACCTGATTTGCGGTGTCGCTGTCGGCATCAACGGTAGTGGAGCCGCGCTGGCTGATGCCGCGGACCCTACGCTGTACGTCTTGAGCTTCCACCATCAAATGAAATCAAGTCTTGCTAATGCGCCCTGTCACAGCTTCGTCAAGATCCTCGTCGTCGAGATTTTCTCCTCCGTCCTCGGTCTTTTCGGTCTCATCGTCGGCCTCCTGGTGGCTGGCAAGACGAACGGATTCAAGTCGGAGTAAGGGATGTTCCAAACGGCAAGGAAGTAAAACAAGGGGAGACTAACACAGACGGCATTATGAACGTCGAACTTGAATGATGTACAGTGGAGCACTGCATTACACCAAGGCTACTTGGGCTGGCGTTAATGGCATAAAGGCAGGGCGAGGAACATCTTGTATTGTATACTACCAACGTATTATAGCTCCTCATCGAAGTGATTTCTGCGCGAGCGTGGTATTTTCGAGGATGATTATGAAAGTCAAATCAAGTCGCTGCATTATCTTATCGTGTACTGCACATGAACGCATAGCGATGTGCTCACAACTCCACGCGAATTTCGCCCATTAAAAGAGCCTCCACCTTGGTGCCCTTCTTCAGCTCTGTTCCCTTCGGCAAGGCGACCAGGGCATTTGCAGACCGCAGACTTCCAACTTTAGAGCTCCTCTGACCACCGGTGCTACTTGCCGATAGAAGTCCATCCTTGCCGACCGTTACAACAGCCCGATGGTACTCTGCTCGCTGCTTATCCAGAGTGAAGTCATGAGAAAGCGTCACCGGGACCTTGGGCAGACCAGTGGGCACAATACCGGAGAGCTTGTGCAGAGCCGGTATGACGAAGAGGTGGAACGTCACCAGTGCCGAGGCAGGGTTGCCGGGCAGGGAGAAGATGGTCTTGGTGACACGCTCTCCGGCGTTGTTCTTGACCGGAACTGTGGCGAAGGTAGTGGGCTTACCGGGTTTCATGGCGACGCGACCGAAATGAATGGTTCCCCCAAGAGAGCGCTCGATGGTCGGCTTCAAGAGATCCAGCTCGCCCATCGAGACACCGCCTGTGGTGATGAGCAAGTCGGACCTGCGGAGGCCTTCACGGAGGTTTTCCTCCAGGGATCCCGGTTTGTCGCGTGCGATGCCCAGATCGACGACATCGAAGCCCCACTGCCGTGCAGCGGACATGAGAGTGATGCGGTTGGTGTCTCTGACCTCACCTAGGCGAAGGCCGCCCGGGCGATCGGGCTCGATGATCTCGTCGCCAGTGGAGAGGATGCCGACGACGGGTCGCTTGTAGGTCTTCGCCTCGGCGACGCCGACAGATGCCAGCAGACCGATCTCGCCGCCGACGCCGGAGATTTGCTCGCCCTTCTTCAGGATGAGGTCGCCTTCCTGGACGTCGCTGCCGATTTCCCGGATGTTCTCGCCGGGCTTGACGCCCTCCGCCAGGATCTCGACCTCCTTCTCTTCTTTGTCATCGGCGGTCTTGGACTTGAGGATGGTGTCCTCGACCATAATGACTGAGTTAGCTCCAGGAGGCAGCGGCGCTCCTGTGGTGATTCTGGCAATCTCGCCCTCTTTCAGTGTCTTTGCTTCCCCGGGAGCCGCGTGGGATACTGCTGTGACGGGGAACACGCCCTTCATATTGCCGTCTTTGGGAACAACTACGGCGTAGCCATCCACGATGCTTGCACGGAAGGCGGGTACGTTCTCTCTAGCCGTGACATCCTCTGCTAGGACTGAGTTGACGATCTTGACGTCGACGAGTGATGTGACGATCTCCGCCTCAGGCGTGAAGTCTTGAATGAGGCGGAGGGCGTCATCAACCTCAAGCATTGGGTAAGGTGATTCTCTGTACCTTCGGGATGGGCCGAGACTTGGATCGTTGGACAGAGGGTTGTCACCTGGTTTCGTATGCCTGACCAGGCTCCCGTGTCCATGACCATGGGAGTGGCCGTGTTTGTGATCATTGCCGTGGCTATGGCCGTGACTGTGGCCGTGGTCGTGGGTATGTGAGTGTGAATGTGAGTGGTCTTTTTGGACCTTTGGCGCTGCTGCATCTTGGGATCCGATTCCGGCTTCTGCCTCGAGCTTCTTGACACCACCTTGATGCAAGATTCTGGAATCAGCTCCGGCGGCTTGCACACAGGCATGTGGAAGCGTCTTGAGGACGGCCTGAAGGTTTTCCTTGGCACCCTTCGGGGATCCAGGGAGGGTGATGATGACAGTCTTGTTTCTGACGCCTGCCACGGGCCTGGACATCATGGCAACTGGAATCATCAGTGATTTAAGCCCTTGCTAAGATATAGTGACTTACATGGGGTCACTGCCAAGGACGCAGCAATCATTCCATGAACCAGACCAGGAGCTGGCCGGTGAATGAGGGCACTAACAGCCTGTACCGTACTTTAGCTTCGTTATTCTGGGGAGTGAGTTAGATTAAATACCTCGGGGGTGCTATCCGATACCGCGAATCCTGTGCCTCCTGTGGTGAGAATCAGGTTGGCACCGTCTTCAAGCCCGACATCTGCCCACAGCATGATCTGGCGTTGAATTTGGGGAACAAGATCCGGGACAATTTTGCTGTCGGTGACCACCCATTTTCCACCGCCCTCTTGTTCTATAACATCTTTCAAGACGAGCTCTGACTTATCCGTCGAGGGGTCCTTGGATGCGGTCGTCGAGACGATTAAGATGGCCACTTTGAGAGGGGTATCCATGGTGAACGAGGCGGATCTGAGACCTGGTCACAGATAGTGGTGTCTAGAACACCAATGTAGAGAGAAAAAATCCCGGTATTTCCTTTTAATCCGAGAAAAATCTAATAATTGCCCAAATCATCAAATGGCTTGACAACATGCCTGGTGACGTCGGGAGCTTCCACAGGACCGGAGCTCGAGGGAAGCTCCCCCGCCTTAGTCAGCGACCTCCCGCATGGACCCCACTTCGAGCCGCTGTTCTTTGATGTCCTCCCCTGCACTTCCAGCTTTGACGCGAGTACGTACCGCGACTTGAACTTTTTCAGCATCGACTTCGACAAGCAGTCACTCCTCAAGAGCGCGCAACGGCACGGCAAAATGGTCCGAATCAAGGAGAGGTATATCCTCGTCAACATTCTTTACCCACATGACGCGTCAAAGCAACAGGCGTCCAATGTTCCGGATTTCGTAGTCATGCATCAGCCCACGACGGGGCAGCTTACTCCCCAGTCACTGCTGAAGGCGCTCCGAGTTGAAGTTGCTACGCTTTTTGGCGATTACGGCTCTGGCGCCATTGAAGGAAACCTATCAAGTCAGTAAAGAAAGACCTTTGTCACGGATGACCACTAATTGTGCCTAGTCAAATATCTCTCTCAAGCAACTTCAACTTTCATCCTCAAAATCAAGAGAGAGCACTACCGTCTTGTGTGGGCCGCACTCACATTCATGGATCGCGTCCCCCTTAAGCACGGAGATGGAAAACGCTGCTTGTTCAAAGTCGTCCGAGTGAGTGGCACGATCCGTAAGGCTGAGGAGGAAGCCATCAAACAGGCTAGACAGCTCGTACTCGCCGCCAAAGACTCCGTCGCAGCAGCAGCCAGCGGCACCGGGCCAATGTTCGCTCGAAGCAAGGCACAAGCCGGCGACGCCATCATGGTTGACGCATCAGACGTCTCAGATGAAGAGGGAATGGATGAAGAAGACGGCTGAAGGGTATCATTTGTTTTTGCGCACTACTTTAACGCCGCTGTCTGCCGGCACTGTCATGTCGCCAAAGTCCGGATCAGAGTCTGCCATCGCCTGGTCCGCCTGACCGCCGCTGGGGTCCTCCTCTTGCATCTTTGCCTGCTCCTCCCACTCTTTTCTCTCGAGCTCGTCATACTCAGCCTTGCGGTCAACCCACCGCTCCTGGATGTCACGAACCTCCAACATGGACGACTCATTACGCATGGCGACCTGCCACACGGTATCGTTCGCGCCCTCTGCGCTGCCGAAGATGTATCCTCCAGCTCTGTCAATCACCCTGAGTAGATGCATCATGCTCTTCTTGTCTTCGACCGCTAGCACCTCGAACCGGACCAGTCCGTAACTCTCAATCATGTTTGCGACCGCCTCGTTCAGCCTGCCGAACTTCTCGTTGCGCATCACGGGAGACTCTTCCTCCAAGTAGGGGATGAGGTATGAAAGATCGTCGACATCGGTGTAGTAATCGAGATTGAAAGGTAGAGAGTCGTAGGAAGCGACTTTGTCAATTTTGGTCAGGACATTGATGTGTGGCATGTCCATCTGGAGCATGGCGCGGAGGGAGAGGAGAAGGTTGGAGATGTAGAGCGAGGGTTGCGTAAGACAGAAAGAGTCGGATAGGTGCACGACGACGAGCTAGGAAAGAGTTAGCGGGAGTTGGTTCTGTGGTGAAGAGCCAGGAGGACCAACCCTGAACCCAAGCTTCTGCAGCTTGAAGAAGATGTTCCGTAGCGAGTTGTGATGGGTGTAAAGCTCAACTTGCCCTGGGCAGTCAAATAGAAAGTATTCGTCGTCGCCAATCTCTTTGAGTCCCTCTTCAAGCCATTCAAAGTTGTGCTCCAACTCCTCCAAAGCGTACAGAATGCCGCCGTTTGGTCCTAGCCTGTCACCGGCCATGATTTCCTCGAGCTTGACGAGGTCGCGAATGTCAAGGGCTTTCGGGTAGTTCGTGTGGTCGTTTGCGGGATCAAGATTCACGACGGAGCAGGCGCGACCTATGGCGCCCATGAACTGGTGCACTTGACGTGGCGTGTTAGCTCTTGAGACTATCGAGGACGCATCGTCGGGTCGGGGAGCTTACTGCCATCACAGTAGGTACTCTTTCCAGAGCCTGGGCTACCGAGGACGAGCTGCGCAAAAGGCATGCTGGGTGGTTGTTAGGTTGGATGCCTTGGATTCGTGCCAGGAGAATGTGTTTATTGTGAGGGATTTGCAGCGTTGAAGATTGCCTGCCGCACCAGACGGGATCTCGAATTCTTTCGAGGGTGAAGTTTCTCAGGCTATCTGCCTTACCGTCAGTGCCCCTCCATGCAGCATTACACAGCACATCCACAACGTTCTGCAGGTGCCGAACACTCCACTGCTCTGACGCCCGTCCTTTCCCGGGAGGCCTAGCGTCACATGCTGCACCACCAACCGCGCTGAGCTTTCAGCGGGCGTGGGGCGGCACAATTCGCCTGACCGCCCGTACCCGACCCAGCTTTCCAAGCTTCCATCTTCAAAGCTCCCACCCCACAAGCTGCTTTTTTTCTTCCCTCTTCTACTTTTTCTCCAACCACCTCTCTGGCTCGAGTCTCGTCTCAGCCACCAACAACCGGCCCTTTAAAAATCATCCGCCTCCCTTGCCCACGCGGCCCGGCTCTGCTAGCCCCGAGGGACGCGCTCAACCATGTGATCTGGTCTTTTCTCGCGCGCGCTATGCTGAACAACAACATCCTCTGAATGTCGTTGTTTCGTCGCAAACCCGCAGCCGCAGTCACCAATCGCAGCAGCAGTCATGTCGTCCGCCGACATATCGAGCGCCGTCTCTGACGCCGTGTCGGCCACAATGAGTACCTCTCCGGAGGTGCTCCCGTCCGCCTTCACGCGCGCGCAGGAGGTCGTCGCCGCCCAGGGATCGTCCAGCTGGTTGGGGCTCCTGGGGCGGTTGATCCTCGCCATTCTGTCCTTGATCTCCTCGATCCTGTATTGGGCTATTCGCATCGTTACTATCACGATACCTACCCTGCTCTTTACCTTGTTCTCGACGAGTTGGACCGTGACGATGAACGCCACCACATTGTACGCGTCCTGCCTGCCTTGCTATATGGGAGCCTGTTGCTGACTCCCCGCAGAATGGTTATCATGGTCGCCATCATATCCGCAGTCAGTTGGGTAGTGCGCTACCGCATCCTGAACATGTACTCTCGGCTTCCCCCGGAGCCTCAGAGGAAGGAGCCAGACGTTGACCTATTCCCCGACACCCACGAGGAGGGCAAAAAGGCCGGCTTATCCAGCTATCTGGACGAGTTCTTGAGCGCTATCAAAATCTTCGGGTACTTGGAGCGACAGGTCTTCCATGAGTTGACCCGCAGCATGCAGACTCGCAAGCTCATTGCCGGCGAGACCTTCAACCTGGAAGACGAGAAGGGCTTTTGCATCGTCGTCGACGGGCTCGTGGAGATTTTTGTCAAATCTGGCCGAAATGCCAGAACCATGGAGCCTGATCCTTGCGAGAGCTTCGAGTCTGGCTATCCTGCTGAGGAAGACATCTCTCCCGCAGGACATCAGCGATACCAGCTGCTCACTGAAGTCCGCAACGGCGCTCCCATGTCGTCCTTGTTTTCCATTATGTCTCTGTTCACTGAGGATGTCAAGCTCCGAACCACGGAAGACGACACTCCTGAGCCCAGTGCTGGGAGCGCCGGACTAAGGACGTCTCCGTTTCCACGCAACGCTGGTTTTCGGCGTATGCCATCGGACCCTGCAAGCCCGTATCAGATGACACCTCAATTCGCGGAATCCGCCGATGAGAAGCCCGGCGTGAGGATTGAGGAGCCGCCGAAGCGATCCGTCACCCCGACGCCCGCCAACGCGAGGATTCCTCCCATTTCTCTCGATAATCCGAGCAGCGGTAGCGCCCCTGGTAGCGCGCGTGCACCCAAACGCCCACCGCTCCAGAGTCGTGCAACTTCTGGCTCAGCCCATCCGGATATCATTGCGAGGGCAACTGTGGACACGACTATTGCAATTATCCCCGCCAGCGCTTTCCGTCGCTTGACCAAGGTCTACCCCAAGGCGACTTCCCACATCGTCCAGGTCATCCTCTCTCGCTTTCAGAGAGTCACACTCGCGACTGCGTACAATTACCTCGGACTCACTGGTGAGGTGCTCCAGACGGAGAAGAACATGCTCTCCTTCACCACCTGTCAGTTGCCCAACATGCTTCGGGGTGATGCGCTTGAGCGCCTGAAGGAAAAGTTCAACCGTGAGCGTGAGCGCGTTGGTGGTGAGCTCGAGAGCAAGGGTATTGCTCTACACAACGCGAACGCTCATCGTCGTCGTAAGTCAACGTCGACTCTGCGGAAGGACGCAATGATCCATTCCATGAGCACCAAGGAGAGGTCGTTTTCCCAAGTTGCTACGACAATTGCGCCTCCCAGAGAGCGCTCCTCGACGCACACTCCGAGCCCTGGCGATTTGCTGGCAAACATCCAATTTGCTCGCACGGGTGGTCACAGGCCCGGCACTTCCACCACTGCCGACATCGATCAGGTTGCTGATGCTCTTCGTCACGAGGGGACAAGTCCTCTTGCCCAACGGTCCTTCAACCCGTTCCATGCTCAGAAGCATCCGCGGATCTCGATCGACGGTCGCGACTCACTTGACGAGGACAACCTTTTCCGTCAGTCAATCCTGGAGTGCATGTTCAAGGCAATCGGCTTGGGCAGCGGTGGTAGTGTCTCCCGTGAGGCCGAGTCGGTCGAGGGCTCTCCCAGACTGTTCTCCTACGATCAACGTCGTCAGAGAGTCGGTCTCGGCAACAACGCGTTTGGTTTGATGGGCCCTTTCGAGTCCTCTGGTGACGGTGACACGGAATCCTTGACTTCCGGTGGGTTCACTTTGAACACTCCACCGAACGCGCACCTGCTTGCCAATGATATGAAGGATGACGTCGAGATCGTTTTCTTCCCTAAGGGATCCGTTCTGGTTGAGCAGGGCGAACGCAATCCTGGGCTGTACTATGTCATTGACGGATTCCTTGACATTTGCACCACGAACGAGGACTCGTCCGCCGACATCTTGCATTCATCCAGCAGGACTTCTCTCCATGCCGACTACCTGGCAATGGATGGATCTCCAGCGTACTCCTCTGTCGACCTGCTTGGTGCAGGAAAGGCTGGAGACACGAAGAAGAAGCAACCTGTTCGCCGCAGCGTGTCCCTGATTAAGCCTGGTGGACTTGCTGGTTACGTGGGTACAGTGTCGTCATATCGATCATTCATCGATGTCGTTGCGAAGACGGATGTCTACGTTGGCTTTCTGCCGCGATCAACCATTGAGAGAATCGCCGACCGCTACCCTATCGTTTTGCTCACGATGGCCAAGCGACTCACAAGTCTTCTTCCTCGTCTGATCATGCATATCGACTTTGCTCTTGACTGGGAGCAAGTCGACGCTGGTCAAGTCATCTTCCACGAGGGAGACGAGAGCGAAGCCATCCACATCGTCCTCAACGGACGACTTCGGCTCGTTCAAGAGAAGAAGGATGGCGGTGTTAGTGTTCGGGCAGAGTTCGGTCAGGGCGAGAGTATTGGGGAGTTGGAGGTTCTTACAGAGTCTGTCCGCCCTGGAACTCTGCATGCCATCCGCCAGACCGAGCTGGTTAAGTTTCCCCGCACGCTCTTCAACAGTCTGGCTCAGGAGCATCCAAACATCACCATCAAGATCTCTAAGATTATTGCATCTCGTATGCGCAATCTTGTCGATGACCCCTCACAACTGTTGTCCAAGGAGGCAGGTGGTGTCAACTCAATCAGCAAGGGTTCCTCATCACTCAACCTTAGGACCGTTGCTGTCTTGCCGGTGACTTCCGGCGTCCCTGTCGTTGAGTTTGGCAACCGACTGATGAATGCCCTGGCTCAGGTCGGCCCTGCCAATGGGGCGACCTCTCTCAACCAGTCCGCTATCTTGAACCATCTAGGCAAGCATGCCTTCAACAAGATGGGCAAACTCAAGCTCTCTCAGTACCTGGCCGATCTGGAGGAGAAGTATGGCCTGGTGGTCTATGTCGCAGGTAAGCATGTTTCTTTTCCGTCTCCCATCTCGTTCTACGTCCTTTATGATGAACAACTCTGTTTCCCGAGGCAAGACCGCTGAAGGCCAAACATTAACTCTAATTTTTTCCTGATTGGACAATTACTGTTTACCAGTATGCTGCAATGACAACCTGAACACGTTGCTAATCAATGGTCAGATACCAACGTCAACTCTCCGTGGACCCAGACCTGCATTACTCAGGCCGATTGCATTCTTCTGGTTGGCCTTGGCGATGGCTCACCCGAAATCGGGGAGTACGAACGGTTCATGTTGGGAATGAAGTCCACCGCGAGGAAGCTTCTCGTTCTCCTTCACGGGGAACGCTACTCTCCTTCTGGTCTCACCAGAGCGTGGTTGAGAAATCGCATGTGGATCAATGGCGGTCACTACCACGTCCAGATGCCACTGGGTGCGAATATTATGCCGGTGCACCCCCCTTCCAAGCGTACGAGCACCACCTTGAAGGAGAGGGTCCAGATCATCCAGGCCGAGATTCAAAAATACACGTCCAGAAAGGTCCGCAACAGTCCCTTCTACGCCCCAGACGCGCCATACAAGGGCGACTTCCATCGTCTGGCACGGCGCCTGTGTGGAAAGTCTGTCGGTCTTGTCTTAGGAGGCGGCGGAGCCAGAGGCATCACGCATATTGGTATTATCCAGGCCATGGAAGAAGCAGGCATTCCCATCGACGTCGTCGGCGGCACGTCAATTGGTTCTTTCATCGGCGCCTTGTATGCCCGCCACGCCGACGTTGTGCCCATCTTCGGCCTTGCCAAGAAATTCTCGGGCCGCATGGCCAGTATGTGGCGTTTCGCGCTGGATCTGACATATCCTACTGCGTCGTACACGACTGGACACGAGTTCAATCGCGGCATCTTCAAGACATTCGGCAAGACCCAGATCGAAGACTTCTGGCTCGAATACTACTGCAACACCACCAACATCAGCAAGAGTAGAATAGAGTACCATACCAGCGGCTACGCATGGAGGTACGTCCGTGCGTCCATGTCATTGGCTGGCCTGCTTCCACCGCTGTGCGACGAGGGGAGCATGCTTCTCGACGGTGGCTACATTGACAATCTGACGGTCTCGCACATGAAGAGGCTGGGGGTAGACACCATCTTTGCAGTGGACGTAGGCGCCCTTGACGACGACACGCCACAGGCGTACGGTGATTCGCTGTCGGGAGTGTGGGCTTTTTGGAACAGGTGGAACCCGTTCTCGGGTACACCCAACCCGCCAACGTTGGCGGAGATCCAGGCTAGACTGGCCTACGTGTCTAGCGTCGATGCTCTGGAACGGGCCAAAACGATGCCTGGCTGCTTTTACATGCGGCCTCCGATTGATGACTATGGCACGCTCGACTTTGGCAAGTTCGACGAGCTGTACCAGATGGGATACAAGTACGGACAAGACTTTTTGCAAAAGCTTAGAGAAGACGGTGTTCTGCCTCTGATGGAGGAGACGGAGGCCAAGAAGGCGATGCGGAGGACGATGGCGCCGCGAAGAGCAAGCATTTAGTAGATCAGCATAACAGACCCTAGACGCCGATACGAAGCTCATGAAATGATACCACCTCTGCGTTTTCGAAATTCCCTCAACCTTCTCTCGCCCTGACCTACGTGACTGGCATCGAAGGGCCTCATTTGTTCCCGCATTTGCCGTCGTCGGGCCAGACCGGCAGCTTCAGGGTCCAATCGAGAATCAGGGGAATCCTTGCCCTGTCCCGCGTGGCTAAGACAATAGGCGATTCCCAACGGTGGTGTTAGTGGCAGCAGCTGGTCTCATGATCATCTACAATTGGCCTTGGAGCTGTGTGCTAAGCAGCTGCAAAGACGACTGGCGGCTCAAAGGCACCGGGGGGCTGTGTGGGTGCCGTCCTGGGAGCTTTGGCCAGATGGAGTAACGCCCTGACGTCAACGGCTTGGCGGGTTTCGAAGGGCGGGCGGGCGAGCGCATTCTTCCGGGTCGAGCCCATGACATCATGCAGCTAACATGACGACAAGCTTCTGCCCGGAGCCCAATGGGGAAGCTCCCGAGTCCCCGGCAGTCGCCATATTGGATGTCAGCTAAGGGTGCGGGGGAATGCCAGCGGTGAACTGTCACTGAGAAATAAATTTCCGGTGCTATCCTCATTCTTCGGATTGTTGTTGGGGCCAAAGTGCAACAAAGGTGCAACCCACCCCTTCACCCATCGATAACACCAACTTGCTTCTCCTGCATATTTTGTCTTGATCCGTTCCTGGGCGAAAGCAAGCCACCTGCAATCCTTCAGATTCTTATATATGACAGGCACAGCTCCGGCGGCACAGCGGATCTGCACTTATCTCTTGCACTAAGAACCAACCGATATCGACGCCGTTTGAGCTTGATGGTCTTGCTAAGACGCAAAACATAAACCGGACCCGACCCAAGCCCACCCCACATCAAACAAAACCTTCTCTACATCGTTGAAAAAGTAACATTACGAAAATGGTCAAGGTCAAGCCGGGAAAGCTTCTACCTCCCGATCCACGACCATGGACCGCCGACCCGGAGCATCGCAAGCTGCGGAAGACCATGGAAAAGGAAAGCGCCGGCTTTGACTGGGGCCAGGCGATTGCTCTCGGCATGATTGGTGCCACGGTCATGTTTGGTATTGACAAGTCGCTAAAGAAGTGCGAGGAAAGGCATGATGAGGAGGACCGTCGCGAGGAGAGGCGGAGAGACAGGGAGTCGAGGTCAAGGCCCAGGAGGGCCACGCAGAGCGTCGCTGGCTCTGCGAGGGAATCTGCAAGGGAGTCCGCTCGAGGCTCCCTGCGGGGTTCGAGGTATGATCGAGAGGAGAGGAGGGACGACAGGAGTCGCCGCGACGAAGACGAGGATGAGTACTGGGACCGGTACTATGAAGAGCGGGAGGCCATCCGGGCTGCGAGGGATTACAGCCGTGAACCGGCCCGGGCGCCTGAGTCGATCAAGGGGCTCAACGTTATGAGGGATGAGAGGGAGTATGTGCGCGCGGTCGACCAGTTTGATCGCGATTATGGTTACGGCAGACGATACGATGATCACACACGCAGCAGAAGCAACCCCGGTTCGAGGTCGAGAGGCTATTCGAACTGGTGATGATGACGGGGGATATGCTCGACACAGAGCGAACGGTGTCACAACATACAACATCATTATACGAAATTACGATCAACACATCATGGGAAGCATCAACGGAGCATAGCACATTTTGACACATTACGAAATTGGATATTTCCAGAAACAAAAGACAGGAACAGAGAGACATTGGAAGCTAGATGTAGAAAGGCGTCGATTTTTCTTACCGCATCGTTATGGTCTAGCATATCTATGAATATAAACATCTCCAAAACATTTTAACATCTATTTTGCCAACTCCGCCTCGGTCGCAGCGACTAAAATGTCAAACGCCTTCTTCACATGCTCCTCCTCGATAACCTGGCTGCTGCCGGTGCACATCCGGATGGCGTATGTGCCGTGCAGAACCGTGGGCGTGAGGTAGATCTCGCCCTTGCCGTTGATGCCCTCCAGCACCGCCTCGGTGACCTTATTCCTCTCCTCCGTACCCGCGCCCTGCTTGCCGCACGTGAACACGACCAGCGCGAAGCGCGGGCCGGTGACGATCTCGAACAGATCGGAGCGGCCCTTGAGCATCTCGGCGAAGCGCTCGCCCATGGAGATGCCGCGCGTCAGGTGGGCGCGGATGCCGCTGGCGCCGTAGGCGCGCAGGACGAACCACAGCTTGAGGGAGCGGAAGCGGCGGCCGAGGGGGATCTGCCAGTCGCGGTAGTCGGTGACGAGGCCGGCCTCGGAGAACTGGTTGCGCAGGTAGGCGGGCTTGATGCTCAGGCTCTCGACGAGCCAGGCGCGGTCGCGGACCCAGAGGGCGGAGCAGTCGAAGTTTGTGAGCATCCACTTGTGCGGGTTGATGTTGAAGGAGTGGAAGGAGGCCAGGGGCGGGGTGAGGTGCTGGTGCTCGGGCAGGATGAGGGCGGAGCCGGCGTAGGCGGCATCGACGTGTACCCAGATCTTATCGCCGTCGGAGGAGAGGGCCTCGCTGATGCCGGGGAAGTCGTCGATGGCGCAGGTGTCGGTGGTGCCGAGGGTGGCGGTGAGGTAGAAGGGCTCGAGGCCCTTTGCGCGGAGGGCGGCGACGGTGGAGTGGAGGGCGGGGCCGGACATGGCGTAGCCGGCGGACGCGGGCGCGGGCACGGTGGCGAAGCGGACGCCGAGGATCTGGGCGGCTTTCTTGGTGGAGGAGTGGGCGGCCTCGGAGCCGAGGGCAACGAGCTTGGAGCGCAGGCGCCAGGTCTCTTCCTCCTTCTCCTCCGAGTCTTCGGGCAGGTGGGCGGTGGCCTGGCGGAGGAACTTGTCGCGGGCGGCGACCATGACGGTGAGGATGGCCTCGGAGGCGGTGCCGTGGAGGACGCCGCCGCCGCGGGTGGGCGCGGTGGAGAGGTAGGCGGGCGGCAGGGCGAGGAGCTGGGCGAGCCAGTCGAGGACGATGGTCTCGAGCTCGGTGACGGCCGGGGAGCAGATCCAGTTGAAGTGGGCGCCGTTGAAGGCGTTGGAGTAGAGCTCGGCGAGCATGGCCGGGTAGGAGGAGGAGCAGGGGAAGAAGGCGTGGAAGGAGGGGGACTGCCAATGGGTGATGCCCGGGACGATGTGGGATTGGAGGTCGGCGTGGATGGCGGACCACGGCTCCGGGGCCTCGGGGGCGGACGCCGGGAGGAGAGGGCGGAGGTAGCCCGGCGTTACGGAGGGGAGCACCTTGGGCTGGGAGGTGATTGTGTCATAGTATTTCGTGACTGCGGGCCTGTGTTAGCTGTGCTGTTTTGTGTGTTCGAGGTGATGTGTGAAGGGTGTGAGAATGTGAGGATCTTACTGTCTTCCACGACCTCCTGGGCCGCGGTGCGGAATTCGGATGAGTCCATTTTGGGGAGTTTGCCTTCTTGGTGATGCTGGTGTATGAGTTGCGCGAGTCGGTTGACCGGAATGCGCGGGCACCGCAGTTGAAGTTGAAGTTGCGGATGAAGGTATTTATGTGAATGACACCTTTTTTCTTCCCCAGTGTGAGAGAAAAGCTCACATGAGATGAAGTCAATTGTGCTGTGTGCTGCCCCTGGTTGCGTGCCCCTCTACCCCTCCAAAAGTCCAAACGGCCGGGATTAGCCAAGTTGCATGTTTCCCATCCTTCTGCTCACGACCCCACTCTTTCCAGTCTTTACGGTCCCCAAAAGTACAACATGGTGGGTATCAGATGTGCTTTCCCATAGGTAGATGGGAATCTGCCGCGCGGGAGGACGTCAAGGTGGTGTTGGCGTGGACTCGGCAGACCCTTCGGAACGCGCGGAAGGGGGCTCGGAATCAGTGTTGTTGGTTTCGACGTCGACGGACTGCCCCTCCAGGGGGTGCAGGAGATCGAGAATGTGGACTATTGCAGGGCGTACAGAGGGATCAAAAGCGGGTGGCATTGACGACTTTAAATCAATTTTGCGCCCTTCTTTGACGAGCTAAGCGTTCCGATACATCGGGAGTTGTCGTTGAGGTTCCGAGCTGTCCACGCATCAAGCCACTTACGGTCGTGACCGACATGCAAGCTGGGTATCGATGTCGCCAGGTCCACATGAAAGGAACAACTCACTGATTAGCTTCTCCTTCGCCATTCAGATTGCTTTACTTGTTGTTCTCTTCCATCTCACGTTCTCTACATCTCATTCGGTTTGGGTAGTCATAATTACCCAATTGGGCAACTCGTATGGCAACCATAGGTGGCACAACACCATCACTGTTCAGATTGTTGAGAGAGGGACTGCAGGGATGCAGTCCTTAGGTTTGAAGTCTGTATTATACAACTATATATTCGAAGCTGGGTTCGAGAGCATCGACTTCATCCCCAATATTTGATATTTCGAGGCGTTGCAATATCGTAGATGAAGAATGTGACAATATCACGTCTGGTTGTATGATCATGGGCGTCAATTTTGACGTGGAGCCTGCGCAAGCAGGGGTGACGAGAGGACTTCGGGGAGTGACTGTGTTTGCTACAACTTAGCACCTCACAAGAAAGAATGGAACAAGGTCAAGGGCAGTCTGTTTCACCGGACAACCCACGGTTGACAATTGGAAATTGTTGACTTCCCTACGAATTACGGACACCTCAGCGTTGTCTCGCTGTACAGGAAGGAACGGAGGCGGTCGTTGGTGACATGCCCTCTGACTGTCGTCATCTAATCATGTACTACAACACGGATCCTCGGGCTTACGAGAGCTTCTTTTTCGCAAAATTACTCAATCACACTCAAACATTTTGGTCGTACTGACGTTCATCCTGCTCCAGCTCCTCCCGTTGACCAGACAGTCCCAGAACGTCATTGGCCAGTAGACGTGGTACAACCACCACGCCGGCAGAGGATCCCACACCTCAAAAGTCCCATCCTTCCAGAACAACACATGCTCCGCAAACTCCCAAACCGAGCGCACGTATTCTCTCAAAGACGTGCGGAGCAGCAGCAGACGCAGGGTGGGAAGGAGGAAGAGCGTGACCAAATCGTGCCCGATCCAGTAATATCTCGTCCCCGGCTCCTGCGGGGTCACAACCCCCGGGTCCGCCGCCCCATCCCCGGCCCCGGCCCCGTCTCCGTCCAACACGGCAAGATACTGCCCCACCAGCTCCGGCGTGTCCCCGAACAGCGCAACAGCAGTGTGCGCGCGCGGGTTGCACTCGATGGGATACAGCGTAATCTGCTCCGGCGTCTCCGCCTTCACATCAGCCCGATCAACCATGAAATCAAAGCTCAAGTGCCCCGTGAACCGTTCCCCGAAGCTGGCGGCCTGCGCGCGCGTGAACTCCAGCATGGCCCGCGACAGCGCCGAGTCTGCCGGGAGCGCGGCGTAGTGCATCAGCAGCTCGGCGGAGCGGCAGGCCACGAAGGCGCGCACCTGACCGCGCACGACGAGGGAGTGCGTGCAGAACTCGTCGCCGTCGATGAACTCCTGCAGCAGCCAGGGCTGCTTGTCCGACATGCCGAGCCACTCGAGGCGGTAGACGAAGTCGTACGTCTGCTTCTCCGTGGGCAGCGGGAGGAGGGTCATGTCGGCGCGGCCCCGGTCATTGAGGCCCACGGCCTTGGCGATGAAACGCTTCTTGTTGTTGTCGCTAGACTTCTGCGGCGTCATCGTCTTGTCGTCGTCGGATGACGGGACGGACGACGACGGCGGCGACAGGGACAGCCCCGCGGCGTCCTCGAGCGCAGCAATCATCTCGTTGCGGCTCGTGACGAGGTACGACTCGGGCACGGGCAGCCCGGCCACGTCGCGCGTGTGGTCCATGAAGGCGTCCTTCTCGTGGAGGGTGCGCGTGGCGGCGACGTCGAACTGCACGGCCCGGCACGCCGTGCGGGCCTCGACGACCTCCTTGACGACACCGTCCTCGACCGCGGACCCGACGCCGGAGCAGCTCACCCAGAGGTCCACGTTCTGGGAACGCACGATGCGCAGGACGGAGTCGAGGTACGGGTCCGCGCCGCCGGGGGCGGCGGAGGGGCGGGCGAGGACGTGGTAGGAGGCGAGGGCGCGGGACCTGCTACCCGCCGCGAGGGGGGAGAAGTCGGCGCCCAGGACGCGGTGGCCTTGGCGGTGGAACAGACGGGCCAGGGCGAGGCCTTTTGTCATACCGACGCCTGTGACGAGGATCGTCCGCGCGGGCCGGGGTGGTGGGGTGTGCTGGTGCTGGCCTCCGGTGGGAGGAGAAGGGAGGGTGTCCCGGGCGGGACGCCCCAGGAGACGCTGGTACGCATAGCACGAGAGGAGGATGGCGGTGTCGAGCGGGAGGAAGATGAGGCTGAGGGCGATCAGGGACAGGTTCTTGAGGACTTGGCCGAAGGGGTCTGAGGATGCGGCGGCTGTCATTGTGGAAGTGTGGTGTTTTGTGTGTTTTGGGTGGATGTGTGTGTGTGTGCCGTGAAAGGCTCGAGCACCCGCTCTCTCTCTCTCTCTCAAGGCCCGCCCCGCGACACGTCTCACCAGGCGAGACGCCGATGTTCGAACCAAAGTTGGTAGTTCAACTGAAGCTGAAGATGAGACGGGGGGCGGAGGAAAGATGGGCGCGCGCGGGGTTTGGGGTGGCTTGTCGTTTACGAAAGCATGGGGCGCAACCGAGGGAGGGATGATGGGAGTTCGAGGTTGGACAAGAGACGTGTGAGCGCGGGTTGGGATGAAACAACCTTTTTCTAGCTGCTTCGTCTCAGGAAACACAACGTCTCTCACTCTGTGTTTTGAGGGTGTGTGAGAGGAATGTATGTACAAAGTTGAGAGACAAGCGCGCTGCGTGGGCGCGCGATGGGCGCGCACTCTATTTCATCATTGCATGTTCACCGCGCCGCGAGGGTTCATCCCGAGGATCCCGAGACAAGGTGAGGTACATGTCCATCCAGCCCACTTGGGTTGGGTGAATTGGCAGAAAAGGTATACGTCATGGACTTCAGCTCGCGGCATGCCTCTTGTGCAACTCAAGGGAGGCGCGTAAACGAAAGGTCTTACTGCGTACAGGGTTCTTTTGTTCTCTCTCGGTATTTGGAGATGCGGTGACGAGGGGCTTTTTCATTTTCTTTCGATTTTGATTGAATGAAACGCGAAGAGAGCGAGGGTGTTGGTGGTGAGGCGAATACGCGTGTGTAGGCAAGGCAGTATATGACCGACAAACGGCTCGTTGTCTCTCCACCTGCACGAAATCGGACATGCAGCGAGACGCGATAATTAGATGGATGCTCATGGGGGGGGAGGGGGGGGTTCAGACAAGCTGATATTTGCAAGAAATTGGAGAGGAAAAGGTCGGGGCGGGTATGTACTCACTGCATGGAACATTGCGTGAACCCAAGCCCCTCTGAAAGTTCGATCCGAACCCCACGCCAAGCCATGGTTCCCCGATGACCGTAACCGTCCTCCCATCTTTCATGCGGGATCCAAAAGGTTGTTGTTGCTTCTAAGCATGACATGCCCCTTTTCCTCGATAGTATCCGTATGGGGAGGAACATCCGGCGATGATGCATAGTCTCCAAATTTCATTTCCCGTCCTCACTGCACTCTGCTGCTGCATGCTTCTTCTTTCTGCCCACCCACCCCCGCATAACACACGCCAATCTTAAGGGATCTTGGTCGGGCAATTTAAAGCGGCAGCGATCAGCATTGAGCCAGAAATAGGTTCGTCCGGTTCGACTGCCCCGAGGGAGGGAACCAGATCGGGGGGCACGGGAGATCTCCCTTTTGGCTCAGTGCATTGTGGAAAATCTCAATATGGGCTTTGTGAAGCCACGCCGAGCTAATCCAGCCACACCCTTGCGCGCGCCGCTTCGATCGCCAACGCCGTCGTCCATGGCGCCAACCGTCGATTGTTCCCCTGAATCCGTGGGACTCATTTGACGTTTTGGAGGGTGTGGCGGCGGGACTTTGACAGTTTGGAGTGTATCACAGATTCTGACTCCATGTGAGTGGTCATTATGGTGGTGTTGACGATCATGTTGCGTTTGTGTCTGTGTGTGTCTGTATTCAATACTATTGAGATGTAATTTGCGTCCCACCCCGCGTTTCCAACGACCGCTCAGCTAAACTATGGTATCATTACTCATTAGAGTCATTAACAATAAACCCCCATGCGCCGCCCGGGCTTCTTGTGTGTCTTTTGTTTTCCCGGGCTCCAAAAGGAGTGTCCATGTCAGAGGGTATCCCATCTCCATCAAGTCTAAGCCGTTTCCCTGTCCCTGCGTGCGCCGTTGAAAGAAAGAGGAGCGTATCCCAACACCCCATTGGCGATCCTGTACAACCCAAAAGATAAAAGTAGAAAAAATGGAAAAAACTCCTGTCCAATGATCCGCGGTCCGAGAGCGTCTAAAAGGGATTATGCGACGGCAATAGCGGCAACAATGGAGTCCAACGCTGAGCTGTGAGTCGGGCCGGAGACTCCCTGGACAGGGCCCGACCAGACGATGCCGAGCTTGCCCGCGGTGTCGCGGTTCTTGGACCAGTTGCTATCGGCGTTCTTGATGAGGAACGTCTTGAAGTCGTCAGAGGGCGCGACGGCCTGCAGGTACCGCAGGTTGCGGTTGAAGATGCCCTTGAACTGGTTTCCGTCGGAACCGCAGTTGGGTTCGCACGTGTCGTGGAGGATGCCGTTGCTGTCGGTCAGCGCCTTGATGGCAGCCTTGGCGATGTTGGTGGCATCTGTCAGGACGGACTTGTCGCCGGTAGCGCGGCTGAGCTCGACGAGGCCGCCTAGGACGACGCCCTGGTTGTAAGACCAGACGTTGGCGCCGTTGTTCTTGCAGTTGCCGTCGAGGCCGTCGTTGATGGTGCCGGCGCTGTTGATCATGCCGCTGGCCTTGAACCACGTCCACTGGGACTTTGCGATGTTGAGGTAGTCGGCGTTGCTGGGGACGCGGTTGGCGAGGGAGGCGGCGACGGCGAGGTAGAGCTCGTTGGCGATGGCGTTGACGTACTTGCGGTCCTTGCTCCAGTAGATGCCGCCGTTGCAGTTGGTGTTTCCGCCGCCCTGCATGTCGGCAAAGATGCGCTTGGCCATGTCGAGGTAGTCCTGGTCGGTCGTGATGTCGTACGCTCGGATGAGGCCGAGCGCCCACCAGCCCTCGTCGTCGTAGAAGTCGTTGATGAAGTTCGGGAAGCCCTGGGCGCTCATCTGGCGACCCTTGATGGTTGGGTAGTCGCGCTTGGTGATGGCGTAGGAGGACGTGACGAGGCCGGCTGCGTTCATGGACTTGGAGACGGAGGCCGTGGTCTTTTGGGCCTGGTTGAAGGTGTTTCTGAGGATGCCACCGATGTTGAGCTGGTTGGCAGCGTCCCGGTTGAGGTCGGCGAAGTCGGCCAGGGTTGTGAAGGCGTTGGCGCTGTTCCACCAGGCATTATCCCAAAGACCGGTGCTAACGCTGTACCATGTATTTTGGAGGACGTTGATGGAGGAGACGGCGTTGCTGGTGTAAGAGGCGGCGTCTGCCCTCTCGGCGATGGGGCGGGTGGACATGAGGAAGACTACGCGAGTAGCCAAGCTGCCGATGTTGGCGACCATGTTGGCGATTATTAAGTATATAGAGACGAGCACTGAGTCGAAGCCGTGTTGGGAATTTCCTTCTCGTCTGGTGTTTGAAGAGTGCGAGCGGAGGAGGAGGAGGATATAAGTATTAGCTGCAATGGCGAGAACAACGAGACGCCAACACCGGGGGAGGATGGCCGGGATGTTAAATATATCAGGAGCGGGCGAGGTCTTCGGTCCATGTGCCCCTTGTCCAGCTTCCCTCCGAACAGGTGGACCGGCACAGCAACAATGGAGCGGACGAGGGTGCGGGTAGGAAGGCGGGTACGGACAAGACGAGGATGGGGAGGGCGAGCGATGCTGATCCTTGACGCCAATCTTTTGGGTGCAGGGTGTCGGTCGAGGAGGTGGGAGGGCAGAGCTGGACGACGTGGAGCTGAAGCCGGATTTGGAAGTGATGATGGAGCAGGAAGATTGGTTGGAGTGACAGCAGGAAGAAGCAGAGTAGAGGTCAGCAGGAGCAAGGTCGAGTTGAGGATGAGGAGCATGGGGACAGGCAGAGGATAAGCAAGAGCAGGCGCAGCAGCTCATGGCAGGTTGTGAATCCTCCAGGCCCTGCTGTGGTGACAACAGCGCCATGGTCGTCTTTGGCGGTGCCTTTTCTCGCAGGCTAGAAACAAGCACAAAACAAAACAAGGCTTCATCTGAAGTTGGCATCAGGAGCTGGCTTCTCGTCGAGCCAGCGCATCGCATGGCGCTGGCTGCGCCCTGACAGGGGCCACCTGGAGAGCCAGGCCGAAGATCACAGTCAGGGGTTGGTCGAGGTGGTGTCCCTGGGCCTGGGTCTGGGTCATGGGTCTTTGGAGCAGCCAGAGGAGGATGGGATGAGATCATGGCGAGAAGGGTAAAGCGCGAAGGCGGGAACGTCTCTTCTGTGCGGCAAGAAGGGTTCCTCAGTCTCAAGTGACAGTCAGAGCTGAGCTGCGAGAGAGCAACAGAAGGGAGAGGGAGGGGCGTGTAACAGGACCAGTGACAATGTTAGCACTGAATACAATGGAATACAGATACCAAGAGAAGAGAGAGATGCTGGTCCTGGTCTCTGCTCCGGTAAGCGCCCTCGTTCATTGGGAGGACTCAGAAGACAGGAGGCAAGCAAAGGAGACAAGACGACGAGGGTTGGCGAGGAGAGGAGCTTGGGTTCTTGGAAAGCTGGGCCTGGGGCGTTGAATGGTGTTTCAGACAAGATTGTACGTTATGCTGTGTGTTGGCCGAGGTGTACCTGCCTCAAAATACGTACCGCTTATCGGGCGATAAGCTGGGTGCTCCAGGAGGTCTGACGAACCGAACGAACCCAGAGATCGGTATCCGGAGCTTATCCACGGGATATGGATACCTTATCCAGCCAAGGTATGGCCAGGGGCCTAAAGGGCCCCTCTGGGCTGAGGATCCACTGCGAGTGCCGCGGCCAGCCCCTAACAGGGGGCCTGCCTTCCCTAAGGAGGTATCCATACCTAGGTAAGGTACCTTACCTAAGTAGCGCACGCACTGCCACGTGCGGGTCCGTCCCTCGTCTGGTCCAGCCATCTGAGGCTGCTCTCGTTAGAAGGGACGTATCTTTGCTTCTGCTTCTTTCCCCCATTGTTACACTCGCAACCTCCCTTGCCTCTGGCTGAAAAGATGCCTTCAAACTACCTACCTCGAAGAGGGCGCCTGGTCACATACTCTCAAATCCGACTGCCGTGATCCCTTCCCATGATCCAGGACTTCTGGTCTTTATTCCCGTCATCGTACAGCATCGCAGCCTTGCCCACGTCTCTCGTCACCGAATGAACATGTCCCTGACGTAGCATCGTCCTGGGATCATCAACCTTGTGGCCAGCGAGTGGTTGCTGAGCCCGAGCCGCAGACCGACTATTGGCATCGGGCATGACGTTCGTGATTCAACAAACTGCCAGCTTGACTCGTCGACCTGACTGACTACTGTACTGCACTGTCACTCAACAAAGTCCCTTTGACATGCATACCGGTACCAGTCACTCGATACGATGTTGCATGGCACACTCGGCAAACACACAAGGACAAGGACGAGACCGCCACCCCAAGAACACACCAAGAACACAAGAACATTCCAAGAACCATGGCCCCGGCGTCCATGTCTCCGATTCGACGCTTGACAGCAGCTTATTTCCCACGGCAGCGGCGCAGGCGGCTGTTCTCAATGCGGTGGACCCCTCCCTTGCTGGATGGAGCTGATGCTGCCTCTGGGGCTCGGGAAGAAAAGATTTTTTCCTTTCTTCTTCTCCTGAATGTCGGGGTCGAGACACTGCCAGGGCTCGCTTTTGTTTCGAGTAGCAGAACAAAATTACCTCGACATGCGGAACGCCAAAATGCTGCCCGCAAAGACACCAGGAGCATCTGTGCCATCCCGGCGCCGGGAGGTGGCTGACAGTCTTTCCCCTCTCTCGGCGGGGTGGAGGGGCCGCTCCTTGCCTTGCCCGGCATCTCCTCGCACCGTGAGCATGTCATCTCAAAAAGGACTGCGCTTTTTTGCTCGTCTGCGGTCCTGATCGTCATTGCATCGCAGCCGACTCCAGTCTATCTCAGCATCGCAGCTGCTCAGCTTATTTTCCGAATCATCGGCTTGGACGCGGCGGGGTTGCAGCACAGACAGGCAGCCTGGTGACCCCAACAAGGACGGCGGGCGATGCGATGTTACGGCGTCGAAGATCACGAATTAGCCTCAATGGAACCGTGACCCTGTCTTGTGGCCGGCGATCTCAAGCGACAATGGCACCTCCACTCCAAAGGGGAAATCCACCATCCGCTCGCCTTCGTCCCACGGCCGCAAAAATTGAACTCATTCGATGGATTTGCCGCTCAGCTTCCTCCAGGCGTCACAGGAAGCAAACAGCCCAACTTTGTTCACCGCTGGTCCGCCATGACGATATCTGATGCTATTCTAGTCAGCACACATACTTACATCACGGAGCGAAGGATTTCGCGGGGATGGTTCCACGGGCCCGCGCTATTGATCAAGCAAGGCACAGAGACATTGATGCGCCGCACCAGCCTCACCCGTTGTTGCCGTTGATCTTTTGTCCATTAGGGTCAGGCACGTATCCAATCGTCTGCAGATGGGGTAGCCCTACAGAACACTGGCCGTCATCTTGGGCATTCCGGGACAGACGTGGACGCCGATCCGTTGCCGGGAGCGGCCTAGTTGCTGCTGACTGCTCACTAAACCTTGGTAACTGCATGTCTAGCCAGCTCAGCAAAGCACGGCATGTCATGTTACGGCACAGCAGCAACGGCAGAGCAGAGACAGCAGCAAACGACTACACAGCACGGGAAATCCTACGACTGCCTGCTGTCCTCCTGCACCTAGCAACTTACATGCATACGGGCGGTGCTCGACTCTGCAAAATGCGTGGCTCCCATACGCCCAGCCAAGACAAAATCTTCCGACCGCAAGCCTCAGCTCTTGCTTGTCAACGCAGCGGCTAAACCATATGACGAAACCTTCTTTGACGTTCGGGCTCGCGTTTCTGAGGCGGGTTTGCGCAACAATCGCCGTTCAAGGACTCAGCCGGGTTTCCGAGTGTGGCCGTACGGTCTCTCCCCCAAGGCCGGCCCTCTTAACCGGCCGACACGAGCGAGAGTCAGTCTCTGTGTGATTCCGACGCCAGCAAAACACCTCGAAACCAAAGAGACTATTGGCAACAAAAAAAAAGTCAATCTCGCTATGTACCACCCACTTACTTCATTTCAACGCGCAATGGCTTGCGAGGCGTCGTGCAATATTGCTTCGATATCGAATATTGTGGCCACCGGCCGTCGCCCGGAAAAAGTCCATATTGAAATGTCGATAAGTTGAAACATTGGATTCCTTTTTTTTTCTGGGTATGCGATCGGCACCATGTGCGAGCTCCCACTTGCATGCGACAGCCAAAGTATGAACCAGATCACAAGCCAAAACAGGCCCCTGGGCCGGACCTCCTGGAAACACATCCACGCGTCTTTGGTGTTCCGGTCGGGCTTATCGTAGACGCAAGCCACAGCGTTACGCGACTTGGCCGTATCACTCGCTGTCTTTGACAATCGTGAAACAGACGTCGATCCGATCGCACATCAAAAGTCACTTTGTCTCTTACCTCACTCACCCTTCCGGAGAAGTCCCGGGTCCCCGGCACGCGCGAAACATCATCACATACAACGTTTCCCGGAAAAAGCAAATGCCTCTCTGATTGAACTTTTTTTTATTTATTTTCATTAACGATTAATAGATCTCCCGCGTTCCCATGCCTAGCTTAGTCCCTACATGATCTCGAGACGCAGCGCATCGTACTGCACGTAGATGGCCTCCGTGAGAACAGCGCTCTCGTAGTCAGTGGCCCCGTACGGAAGGCTCAGGACGATCTCGTTCTCGCCGGCCTTGAGCAGCTTCGAGTCAAAGACGAATTTGTTGGCAACGTTGTAGCAGATGACGGCCGACCGCACGGCGCACGAGCTGCTCTGGTAGTACGGGATCACCCACGGCTCCAGGTCCTTGCCGTTGACGTTGACCGTGTACTTGAGGTTCGAGTGCGGCTCGCTGGCGTTGAAGACGTCCGTGTTGCCCGCCGCCGTCTTCGCGCCTGCGAGCTGCACCGTGAAGGTCGCGTACCGCTTGCGCTCCACCTGCGCCTGCTCGAGGTCGAACGCGAGCGTCCAGTTGTTCACGTTGCCGTCGCCGAGGTACATCTCCGGCCGGAGCGAGTTGCCCTTGCCGCCGAACACCGCCCAGTGCACGTAGTTGAGATCCGTGGCGACGTCGTCCTCGCCTACCTTAAACCGCACGCCCTCGGGGAACTCGGTCGGGAAGTCGTACCGCGCCCAGTAGATGCGGTACTCCTCCGGGTGCAGCGGCTTCGTCGCGTCGCGTGCGTAGCCGTGACGGTACTCGCCGGAGCTCTTGTCCGGCGTGCCGATGCGGAACACCTCCGTGCCGGCCGTCTCCTCGCGCCAGCGCGCGTGTGTGGTGTGCACCTCGCCCGCGACGACGGCGACGTCGTCCTTGACGTACTGCCCGAAGACGCCGTCGGCGTAGATGGTCAGGCGGTAGGTGCCCTCCTTAACGCGCGGGATCGTCGCGTAGCCGTCGGCGTCGACGTCGGCCCAGTACTGGTACGCCTTGGTGTCGAAGACGTTGTCCTGGAAGTCGACGCCGTTCTGCGCGAGCACGGCGATGGGTTTGGACGCGCCCTGCGGGAGGTCGACGTGTAGCTTCCACGTGGTGCGGCCGGCGGAGGGGACGTAGTTGGGCACGAGGTGGGCGATGTCGTCGTAGAAGGCGGCGTTCCACTCGGGGTCGGCGAGCTTGGCGGCCTCGGCGTGCAGCTCGAGGATGTCGGTGCCGGCGGGGGCGCGGTTGAAGTGGTAGTACTGGGGGCCGAAGGTGCGGTCGAAGCCGTTTGTGATGTTGGGCGTCTGGTCGCCGTGGTGGTTGGAGGAGATGTAGTTGTAGACGATGCCGTCGACGGTCAGGTCCGAGTGCAGCGGGCCGCCGAAGTAGGTGTCGCGCGTGTTGAAGACCATCCAGGCGCCGAAGGTGGAGTTGTCGGCCGTCTTGGAGCCGTCGGCGAACATGCCGTAGGCGTCGATGTCGCGCCAGGTGTCTTGGAAGGTGTACTTTGTGAACCAGTCGGCCTCCTGCTGCACGTATGGGTCGTTCGGGGTGTTGCCGAGGTACCAGGTGGCGTCCTGGACGACGACCTGCTTGGCGACGGCGTCCTTTGACGGCAGGGGCGCGTAGTGCTCGCGGTTGGTCAGGAGGTGCGTCCACATGGGGTCGTTGGGGCGGAAGAGGGTGCGCAGCTCCTGCAGGTTGCGCAGGAAGGGGGCCGTCTCGTTGTGGTAGGCGACGCGGGAGAACATGTGCAGGCCGGTCTCGCCCTCGCGGAGGAACCAGTACTGCTCGAGCACCTGGCCGGTGGAGGCGTAGGTGTCGGACATGCGGACGCCGCCGTAGGGGACGCCGGCGGAGTCGGTGCCGTTGTACAGCTCGAAGACGGGGGCGACGGAGCCGGGGGTCCAGAAGCCTTGGGGCGTGCAGTAGCAGTCGAGGTAGGGGCCCTGGCCGGTGGCGCCGGAGGGGGTGCCGAGGAGGTTGACGCCGTCGAGGGTGAGCTCGACGATGGAGCCGCCGGGCTTGGCGATGGCGGCGCGGAGGCGGTCGTTGGCGATGATGAGGCGGTTGGAGGTCTCGGTTGCGTTGAGGAGGGCGTTCGTCGTCGCCGAGAGGGCGGACAGGGCGAGGCCGAGTCCTGCGCGGCGGAGGATGGAGGGCCGCATTGTGTGAGAGTGTTTATGTCTCTCCCGGATTCACACGACGATCTGGTGGTTGAGAAGGAAGGGGACGGCTCGACTCGTCGGACGTCGGGTGTCTACCAGACTTCGAGAGCCGGTGGAAGCGGCGAGCGTGAGGGTGTTGTTTATATACTGGAGATCACCCGCGCCTGTGGGAAAGGCTCTGCAAGTCTCTTGGCCTCGGGCGACTCATCTCCGTGTTGTCATTTCCTGGGACCCAGGGGAGAGATTTCCCCCGCACCCCAGAGAGAGGAAGAGGTTGGGGAAAGCGGTAGAAACATGGGGGGGTGTTCGTCTGGTCTACCTACCACCGCTTGTTGTCCTCGTGGATTGACAGACAGGGACGGCCATGCCTGCGTGGAGAAATGAGCTCTCTGCTCCCCGGAACGGCGGGCAGACGATGAAAATTCGACGGTGGTCATTCGCCAATTGGGACATGGGTTGGTCCATCTCTTGGGCAGGCGAAGCGGGGACCCCGCCTCTTTGGAGATGAGCGTCCGGGGAACACTGCACCAGCGTTGCTTCTCCGCACGACACGAGCTGTTTGTTTTGGGGGCAGCTGGGGTTTCCCCGGGCCACTTCGGGGCATCACGCACCGAGCCTGCCACACCATCCAGGCACCGCTATTTGTTTTCCTCGTTTAGCCAAGCACTAGCGAGTAAAGGAAAAAAGCCAGATAGAGAGCGGTCTCTTGGGGACATGCCTCTTTTTGCGGTGTGGGGGCATCCGTAATGTGACCTACCTACGTACGTTGCAGTGCGTTGCCGTCTTGCCCGAGTCTTTGGGCTTTTGGCGTTGCGTCGGTGTAACATAGTATCGAAGGGGCGTGCTGGGCTGCGGGAGAATTTCCCACGTATGGGGACCGGGGGGTTCCGTTGGTAATGACGCGTTGGTTTGAGTCAATCTATCGCTGGGGATGCTGGGGATGTCACTAGATGATGTGAGCGGGTTTGGGGCGTTGGAGAGATAGAAGATTCTCAGCCTCTTTCTACGCTGTATCAGCTAGTCAATGCAGTCAACGTTTATCCACCACGTCCAAGAAGTTTCCATCATTTCAAACTGTTGAACAAGTCGCTTAGCGTCTAGCTCAGTAGAAGCAATCGTATCAAGCTTCCACATTTGATACTGGATATGCCTAATCGCCTTCCAGAATCACTTCACTAAGGCTTTCAAGAGTCCTTAGACTGAGGTGCAAATTGTCAAACTAGCATGGCAGCTGGAACATTTGTTAAACGACCCATCACATCAACTGGCATATGTTCTGCAAGCTGAGGTCAGGGGCCGAAACAGAAGTTGTGATTATGCGGCTTCAATATGTCTGCCGCCAACGGCCCATACCCGTCCGATCCCGGCTTCTCACTCTCCAGGATATCCGAGAAAACATCTCGTGCCTGCGCACACAATGTCGGTATGTTGCTCAAAAGCCCCTCGGCCAAATGTGTCCAATCCGCGACACCCGAGAGCTTGAGCCGCAGAGTCTGCCAGAACAGCAGACCAGGTCAGCCGTTGTCAAAACAAAACCTTGAGCCAGAAGCTGAACTCTGGGGAGAACTCACCTCAAGCTGCTCCCTCACGTTCTCGTCTTCGTCCAGAGGCCTCGTGAGCCTGATGGTGCGTTGCGTGTGCACGGCGTACTTTGCAATCTTGAAGAACTTGGAGCAGCCGTCCAACACGTTCCGGACGTCGCAGCCTTCTTCCCGCAGCCCTGCAAGGAACTGGACGAACTGGCCGAGGACCCTAACATTGGCGTGCGCTTCCGCGCCTGTAGAGTCTTCAAGCGCAGACCAGAGAAGGATCAGGCACGCTGCAACGGGGTAGCAAATCATAGCCCTAGTCGTATTGATGTTAGTTAAACAGTATGAAAATAGCCGTCATGATCCAGAACAACACTTACCATAGATGTACGAATGAATGCGGGGGCGTCAACCGTAGAATCTCGACCGTAGCACGGGCAGCCGCGGTGCACTTTTCATACGCGTCTTGCACATTGGGATACGAACCCTGGCTGGCCTCCCAGCTGGGGTTCTGGCAGAGCGTCAGGCTGTGGCTTGAAACGCTCTTGAGGCGGGCCAGGTTCGTGTGAATCTTGATCAAGGCGTCAAAATAGTACACGTGCAGCAGCACAACGTGAGTCTCGAGTTCCCTGTCATGCACGACTGCCGTGAGTTTGGGTCTCAGGTGGTCGGGAAACGTGTTCCTCCACGCTTCCAGCTCGGCGCTCAAAGCCAGGACGGCCGTCTGATGATGTGGTCCAGCCTGGGCTTTGATACTGTCAACAGAAAGTTGGTCGTGGATCTTGTACCGTATTCGAGACAGCTCTGCCAACTTCCTGACGTAGCATTGCGTTTTCTCTGCGCAAGTTATGCCTATTGCGTGGTTGAAAGAGGCCAGGCCCTCGTCTGGGAGGTCCGCGTTCATCTGGCCTAGGTCGAAAGACGGCGAGATGCCGAACCGGACTGTCATTTCCGTGTCGACGATGAAAGCGACCCAGCACGCGCGCCGATGCTGCCGCGATTTTGCAGCATCTAGCTTGGTATACGCCTCTCTCCTGTGCAGGCCCATCATCTGCGCCGTCCTAGCAGCAGAAGACGCCACCTGCAACGTGGTTCTGGCGTCTGTCGTTCCCAAAAGGAACGTGGCCATGGTCAGCATCGCTTCGACTGTCGACACGCCCCCTCCGGAGATGAGCAGCTCCGGGAACACGGAGAAGGCGTTCTTGAAGTAGCCCCAGCTCATGGGCGACATGTCCTCGAAGGAGTCGTTCGCCGTCCTCCACTGGACCGCCGTCGCGAACAGGGCGTTGATGATGGCCCAACGGGCGGGATCGTCGATGGCGGTCTTCTCGCGGGCGCCGCCTGTGTACTGCTGTTCGGCGAGCTCCAGGAAGTGCTTGCGGGTGATGGTCGGACAGAACAGTTGGATGTCCTCGATGACGGCTTGCTCTAGGTCGAGGAGATACTCTGGAGGGGGGAAGCTCGTGAATGCTCTCCTCTTGAAGGGGGAGTGGTCCATGCGTGATTCCATGTCGCTTCTGATGGCACGCATCGTGGATAGCAGCTGGGGTCCCGAGAAGAGATCTCGCAATGGCGGGAAGCGAGAAGGCAGGTTAGTCGTTGGGAGAGGGTCCCGGGGCGAGTTGGCAAGGTCATCATGGGGAGGTATGTCTGCGCTCTTGGCTGTATCGTCAAGACTTGCTGTCGCAGGTGGCGGATTGGCTTCATGGGTATTAGCAAGATCTTTCTGAACAGCCCGTGTGTGAGTGCACCAACCTTCTGCAGGAAGTTGAGTCCGGCCAGGGCCACTGCTAGATGCTCCTCCGTCGGTGACGTGCAGTTGCGCCATCCGCTCCAGCGATGTCTCTATGGCTCTCAGCTTTGCTTCCGCATCAACAGCGGGTTTATTTCTCCACTGAAAGTTAGCGGCTGGCTCTTTACGCAGGGTGTGGGTAAACGGACTTCTTCCCAGGACCGCGGCGTCTTCGTTGTGTGTAGACACACTGTACACCAAGCCTGGTGCAGAGCCCACACGTCGGCTCGCCGCCATCGCATCTTCTCTTGCGTGATTGACAGTGTAGGCATGCCTATGGCCGGTTTTAGAGACTCTCCAACAAATGCATCCGCCCGGGCTTACACTCACACTATAGATCCGCTTCTTGGGGGGCTCCTCCGCATCCTCAACGGCGGCGGCATCATCCGCGGCACTAGCCATATTCGTGCGGTCAGTGGAATCGACACAGACGCAAATATTGCAGCAAAGGATCCGCGACTTTGGATGAAAAGAGTCCGCTGAGGTCAGTCGTGGGAGGCAAGCGGCTATGTAAGTGGTGAGCGGGAGCAAATTTAGTAAGCAAACTGCATCCGCCCAGCTTACCCCAACCCGCCGTCCCGCCCATGTCAACACCGGAGGAAACGATTTAGGCCTCTGACGTTCATTGGTCGGCGGGATCAAAAGCCAGGCGGGCGGAATCAAATCCCCGCCAGCTTCACATGGGACCCCTTGTCTCCTCCAGTGCAGAATGTCTCCCTCTGGGGTTTGCTGCGATGGCGCGATGGGCGGGAGCAAAAATGAGTTGAGCTTTTCCCTGGGATGAAAGTTAGCACCACGGGATTCGGATTTCCATAGCATGAAATTGTAACGGCTGGGCTGAATAATATCGCAGAATGTCGAGACCCTCAAAGTCCCACTTCATGAATGAGAGGCCTATCTACAGATTCACTCAGATGGTATAATACGGGACAGTCAACCCAGGTAACAACGAATAGATTATCACCAGCTCTCACTTCATCATCAAATCAATTAACATTAAACTACACTTTCACCACTTTCAAAACATCAGTGATCGTCAACCGCCAAGATGAGCACCTACCAGAACGTCGCCCTCCTCGGTGTAAGTCCCCGTGGTCGAGAATCAAGTATACGAATAGCGCTTAACATGAACCTTTACACAGAAAGGATTTCTCGGATCCGCCATTCTGACAGAGCTCGTCAACGCCGGACTCGCAGTCACCGTTCTCGGCCGCTCCGAGTCCGCCAAGGAAGGTCTTCCCTCGGGCGTCAAATTCGCGACGGTAGACTACTCTTCCGTCGACGACCTCACCGCCGTCCTCCGCGGCCAGGACGCAGTCGTCTCCACCGTCAGCAAAGGCGGTCTCCTCACGCAAAACATAGTCATCGACGCCAGCATCAAGGCCGGCGTGAAGCGCTACATCCCCTCGGACTGGGGTGCCTTCACCACCGACCCCAAGGCCCAGCGCGAGCTCGTCCCAGTGCTGGGCCCCATGCTCGACGTCCAGAGGTACCTCGCTGAGAAGGCCCGCACCGGTGAAATCGAGCACACCATCTTCTCCGTCGGCGCGTTCCTCGACTTGCTGACCACGGTCCCCGTCGCGTTCGACTATGCGAGCAAGACCGTCGAGCTCTGGGACGGCGGCCGCCACCGTCTGAGCACCACCAGCGTCTCCTCCATCGGCAAGGCGGTGGCGGGTGCCCTGAAGAACCCCGGGGCGACCAAGAACCGTAATATCAAGGTCCACGAGCTGGTGGTGACCCAGCGGCAGCTGTACGAGCTGGCCAAGAAGTACTCGCCGCCGGGCACGGAGTGGAAGGAGGTTGAGCTGGAAGGAGAAGCCGCGTTCAATGAAGCCCTCAACGGTGTAAAGGAGGACCCATACAACGAGGGCAAAATCATGGGTGCTATCAAGGCTGGGGTGCTGAGTGGCCGCTACGAATCTGCGTATGAACAGGTCGACAACGAGCTCGTGGGTCTGCCTTTCCTGACTGAGGCGGATCTGGAGGCCAGGTTCGCGGCGGTTTACAAGTCTTGAGCAGGCGTTGGATGTTGGCCTATTCTTGGTGATGTAGTGCTCAAAGGGCACTGAGTTAGACTCTAGCATGCTGTAAACAATGTGCTTCAACAAGGGATGTCATTGGAAAACCAATAAACCGGCCCTGTCCGAATCAAAGTCTCTGTCCGTCTACAAAACAATATTTTTGTCAGTTAAATCATTGCGTCTAAACGACAGAAGCATTACTGCCTTCCGTTACAAAGCACCGTTTACACTTCTGCGGACGCATTCAGGGGCACATACGGGGCGAGCCACGATAACTCGAGAACACCACGGAGCAACGCACCCGGCCTCACGTCTGTTGTAACAAAGTCCAAATTCCGGCCAGACTGGTCCTCGCTTTCGCCCCAGACAAGCCAAGACTGCTAAATTGGCATCTGCCCATCCATCACAGTCCACGAGGACACTCCAACAGCCTAAACCACCCGCTGGCCGCACCGGCAACTCAAGGATCCCGTCGGCATGCCGAGTGCACTAACACCACCCCATGCGCGGAAGTCTAGACCGCGAGTTTCACGAACATGCGGAATCACACCCTCCACTTCCCACGGGAATGCCAAGGCCATGACGAGATGCACCAAGCCGCGTAATCTGGATATACATAAAGACACCCTGTTCAGCTGCAAAACGACTCTGAATCAGGAAAGCTAGCCCTGACATACAAGAACATCAACCACTCCATGCCGTTTTTTTCGCCCCCGAGCATTTCACCGACCCAAGACTTGAAAATGATTCCCATTATAGCATTCCCCTCCGGTCTCAACGCCCGCTCTAGGTCACCCTCATGCTCCAGGCGCATCTTGTCACATCTCTGACAGGGCCAAATCTATACACACCCTGCGCGGATCCCCATGGCGGAACCTCCCTTTGGAAGAGAAGAATCGCAAGCGTGGAAAAAGAATACTCCCTTCCAAGGATGGCGACGGGCATGTTTACCTCGGCAACTCATCTTCAGCATCACGGACGCCCTTCCGATGCGCCTTATCACATCCAACCCCTCAAGATCTACGCGTCACCGATGGCATCCGACCAGGCCTGGACTTCTCCTGAGAGCCCAGCTAACGCGCGAGACCCCTCTCGAGGAACCACTTTGTCTCCTCCTAACAGCTGCGCTAACATCTCGAAGGAAAATCAAGATTCGGAATCCCAGGCTTGAGCACCTGCGCAATTGCCATTTTAGGTAACCAGTTCACTAGTCAGGGGAACTCGAACATGGCCACGACGTTCAAGCAAGTTTTGCATCAGGATCTTGAGTTTTACTCACTTCTGCTTTTCGTAATTTTATCCGCAATTCTTTTTTTATTTCCCACAGCGATTAGCCAAAAAATAAAGAATCCATGGCCGTCAGGCACCAACACCATCTCCCTCGTTCAGGGGCTAGAGATCAGCAGCAGCTTGCGACAGCGAGAGCGAGCCAATCGGATCCCACCTAGTTTCCCTTCTCGGAACAGCTCGCTCCTCCGGGGTACCCGCCGGACCGGGGGTGTTTGTTACGGGCGTTTATTCGGGGCGGAGCAGGCGGGGCCGCGTCGGTCCTCATTTACCGTTCCTTTCGCAAACCTTCAAGACATACCTGCATCTGTCTCGTGCCGCAGGTAAAATGGTTTCAAATCTCGTTTCTTTGCCTTGCCTGTCGCCGGCTAGCCGCGGGACGACCCGCCGCCAACCCTCTGATCCTTAGCGACCATCAACGGACAACAACGCCAGCAAACCAGCCCACCAAACACCGTTCTCCGCAATCGGCACCTCCGATCCCGATGCGGGGTCTTCTCTCCCGAAGCCCGGCGCGGGCGCCGTCACGCAATCCCAGCTCGCTATCTAGCCTATCTGTGTAGTGTTCAAATACTGAATGTCCTTCCTGTGATGCAGTATCTCCGGGATGCGTTCCCGTTAAACCCGTCAAGGGGGAAAAACCACAACAAAATCAAATCAAATCTATCGCTTGATTTAACCGAATATTCTACCCGGGCAGAATATAACTCAGAAAATCAATCCGTCAGAGGCAGAATTCCTCCTGCAACGTTTTTTAACGTGCCATGTATGATTTGGCAGAGAAAGCATATCAAGCCCTCCCGTCGCTGATGATCGGGTTCCGTATCCGATCCCCTCCTCCAGCCAACATGAGAACCTTCAGGATCATCCCTGCTCCGCATTGCTCACGTCAAAAAAAGCCAAACCCCAGGCATTGGATAAGCTTTGCCCGCTGCGTGAACCAAACCCCGATCAACGACTGACGACATATACTGCCCCTCCAAACTCTCAACCAACCTCACACCGACATCACCCCCCAAAGTGCCACCTGTCTGTAACTAGCTCTCAATCGCACATACCACACCATTCCATATCAGTTCAATTGTAACCCGTAACGCCGACGGCACTCTCCTCCTCAATACGGTCTACATAATGGAGATCAAGGCCTTAAACGTCTACCCAATCAAAGCCCTCCGCCCGGTGCCCCTCACCTCCGCGATCCTCACCCCGCAAGGCATCCTCCACGACAGGACCTACATGCTCTTCAAAGTAAACGAAGACTCCTCTCTCCGGAAGCTCCAATTATCATCCTGTCCCCAAACAGCTCTCTTCTCCCAGGAGATCGTGTCCAGCACCGAAGCTTCCTCAGACACCGATGACGGCACTGGCGACACAATCCTCGTGAAATACCACATCCCCTCGCCGCCCCTGATCCCCCACCACCCCCTCCAAGAAACAACCCTCTCCGTCCCCCTCGTCCCAGACACCGCGGCCCTCGCCCCGATCCAAATCGACCTCCACGGCTCCCCCGCCGACGCCCTCCGCATGGGCGACCCCTACGACGCCTTCTTCTCCGCCTGTCTCGGCTTCCCCACAATCCTGGTCCACATCGGCTCCGGACGCCGCCCCGTCCTCGGCACCCTCGCCCCGGGCTTTGCCTCCTCTCCTCAAACATCATCATCGTCGTCCTCCCTCTTCTCGTCCCTCACATCCTACCTCCCTTCCTTCTCCTCCCCGTCCAACGCCCAAAAGCCGTGGCTGACATTCACCGACTGCGCCCCGTACCTAATCACATCCTCCTCCTCCCTCACCCACCCCTCCCTCACCCACCCCTCCCTCACGTCCTTCTCCACCACCACCCCGTCGATAATGCCAAAAATGCGCCCCAACATCGTCGTCCACGACCCCTCCGAGCCCCCCTTCGCCGAAGACTTCTGGGCCGAGCTCTCCCTTCCCTCCTCCTCCGGCGCAAAGCTCCTCCTGACCGCAAACTGCGGCCGCTGCGCCTCCCTCAACGTCGACTACGCCACAGGCCGCCCCGCCGCCGGGCCCGAGGGCAAGCTCCTCAACGCGCTCATGAAGGAGCGCCGCGTCGACCCGGGCCACAAGTACGCCCCCGTCTTTGGCCGGTACGCCTTCCTAGACGTCGGCGGAACAGGCGCAGGGCCCACCACCGGGATCCGCGTCCGGGTCGGGGATGAAGTCGCGGTGACCCGCCGCAACGCCGAGCGCACCGTCTTTGATTGGCCCCTTGGCTCCGCTGCGCCGAAGAAGGCTAACAACACCGTGGCGGTTGCGTGATATCAAAGAAGCAGCTGTGTAACTCCTCCCTTTCTCAACCACACTTGATGCGTATTTGCTGCATTTCACATGTACGTGTGTGTCACTCAGAAGCTCTCAGTAGACCCTTCACTTTGATGCCGTTGTATCGTCGGAACATGATAGGTAGATTTCCTTCCTCTTCATGCAGAACAGAGTAGCATCTTAGATGGGGGCATGCTTCTTCCAATGGGAAAAAGTAAGCATGTGAAAATAGACTAGGAAAAAAGAACGTTTCTGCCGTTGCATAGCGGTCGTTTTTCTATTGTGTAACCACGGGACAAGCATGTGTCTATGGTGCCATCTCCTGATTTACATGATCATGGTGAAGCCACCGCCATCATCATTCCACGCAGTGCAGGACCAAGAGCATGCACATTTCAGCCGCATGATGACTGAAGTCCGTCCGCCACCCCTTCCCGCGATCATCATCAGCCTGCTCTCCTCACCGGCTACTCCATCGCTTCCAATCGCCATTGTCTACCCATTATACTTGCCAGTCCTTCACCCTTCACCAACACCCAATACCCCCCCTCAACTCGCAAAAGTGCAGCCATTCCAAACCCCATCCTTCATTAGAAAGAACCACTAGAAGGAAACCAATGTACCACTAACCGAGGAAAAACAACAACCACAATGCAGCTTACGCCCGCCACCTCCTGCAGCATCACCATCATCATCCCATCACAGCACATCCTCCTCCGAGATCTCACGTGTGGCCCCGTCAGCGTCATAACCACGCACACAGATCAAACATGCATCTCTCTGCCTCATTTCCCCACAAAAAAGCAAAAAAAAAAAAAAAAAAAAANAAAAAAAAAAAAAAAAAAAAGCAGCCCTAAAAGGAGCAAGAGGCTCCTCCGTGAGACCCGTCTTGAACCTGCACATCATCCACGTCGCGCCGCGTAATAGACCACCCATGTTCCCCGACCAAACAGATTTCCCTGATCGTCGGATGCGTGATAGGCCGCGGGGAGGAGGGTACATACACTCTCATGCAGCGGCCCGTCCACGACTACTTCCCCGAGGCGACACAAACGCAAAGGGGAAAAAAATGCCACACACTATTTTCCATGATGCCAGAGACCTCTCTGTGCCTTCTTCCCCAACGGGCCCAACGGTCTGGACACACAGAATACAACACGCCCTCTCTCCCGGTGTAAGCCTCATCTTCCCGCTCCGTTCTTCCATTCGTCAACCTCTCGCCAGCTCGCAGCAGGAGGAAGCGCATGATCGTGGCGAGCTGCAACGGACCCCCCGTCTGTGCCGGATCGTGCTGGAAGACAGACGCCCCTTACTACCACAAACCGCCGCCGCGGGACCTGACAGCGAAGGGAGCGAGGGAAAAAATAGACCGAGACAAGGCGTGAGTTACACGGCATCGCCCTCGCGTAAATCCTCGCTCGGAGAGAATCGAAGAAGAAAAACGGGGAGGTGCTCCTTCCCGCCGCTGCCAGATGTCATGCCACGCTCTTGTGCTACCCAAACCCCGGATCTTCGTGTCACGGAACACACACAAGCACACAGAGAAGCACGCACAGAAAGAATTGGTTCATTTGCAGCCTCAAATAGGCCCTCGACGTCCACCTTGACCGGCCTTTACACCTGTCAGAAGCATCTGTCCGGTTTCGCAAAAGGGCCGAGGGTCACCGGGTCAGTTGCACACCGCCGGACGTCAACGACGCGATACCGGCGCCGGGACACGGGATAGGAGTAACACCGAACTTCACCGGCGATGTCATCCGCGCTTCGGGATGGCATGAGTTGAACGTGAGTAATCATAAGATGTCGCGCTTTGGAAATTGTTTGGCCCTTTGCGCTGTTTCATTTTGGACCGCTGTTCCGTCCAGACCCACGACGCTACAAATGCTCAACCAACCGGACGCCATGCCGTGCTGCCCTCGTCATCACGAATCCAATGTCAAACCGAGGCGCGAGGAGAAGGGGCCTGTGATATAAACGCTTCCTTCAGTGGAAAGGGGGGCGGACAACGTGACAAATGACCAAGGACAACATGCGCGCGCAAAACGGTGAACGGCAAGAATACTGCAATGAGGGAGAGGGAAAAAGAAAGCTCAAAATTGACAGGTAACCGCCCTTCCAGCCCATCAGCCTTGCGTGCTGTTGTGACTTGTTCTAAAGCCCAATTTTTTCTTCTGTTTGCCATGCTCCGTGAAACCGTTCCCTGTAAACCCAAAGTCTATTGTTAGAGGAAGAAACCCTTTCCGCCTTCGCTCGCCTCCTCGCTCCTGACCCCGCCAACTACTGATGAAAACTTGCCGGTCAACGACTGTGCGCCGTAGAGAAAAGGGGTATTGGGTATTACGTGGCCGAATAAAACTCCGTAAGGAAAAAAAGAAGACGCTTGGCCGAGAGGAATTCGGCGGCGGCGACGGTAAGAAGACCGAGGAAAAAGACGAGAGCTGTGGACGAGGTCTGCTCCCTGTTGATCTGTGCCTGTCGGTTCTAGGCTCCGTCCGGCGTTGTCGCATCGGGGAATACTGATGCGTATCCCGTGGAGGCGGCCCAGTCAGGCACAGAATTCGAGGGCATCATGGCACAGGGGCGTGGCGTTGACAGGCGGTCCCTGTGGGCGGGATGCGCTCCCCGCCGGAGCCCTGTGCCTGCAGCCAGCTGCAAAGGTGCCTGAGCCAGAGGGTCCCACGTGCGCTATGCAGCACCGAAATTTGGCACCATTGCGCTAAACCACGCCAGGATAGAACAACCTGAACACCCTGCCAGGGGAGCCAAGGGGCAGGGGTGGCGGAGGTCAACGGACATCCAAGTTGACGGGAGCTTCTAGACGGTCCGGGGAGGGTTGCAAACGGAGAGGTCGAAAAAAAGTCAAAATTCGAAAAGGGAAAGAGTTGCATCCTCCTGGAAGGCGTCGCGGGCGCCCTGTGGTGAAAGGGGGAGAAACTTGAAAGAAGCAGCCGATATCGTCCGATCCAAGCGGTCCTGTCATTGCATGCCATTGATTGGTATCGATCGCCATCCAGGGCGCTTCTTAGTTGCATGCGTATTGCCATGCCCTGTTTGAGGGCATAGCACCGCCGTCATGAGGAAAATGAGTAGTCGTATCAACGGGGTTGCTACCTTAGACTGTGTTAGCAGGTGGTATCCAGCAAATGCCGTCATTGGATCCCGTTTGTATCCCAGCGGCTCGACTTCGGCCTTGAAACGACAGGGACGTCGACGGATAGATGGAAGGGAAAGGAGAGGAGGCGGAAAGCAGAGGCACAGACAGGGCCGGCCTGGAGGGAGGATAGGAGAGGGCAGGCAGATCAGAGCAGAGGGCGGCGGGAATGGCAGCTTCTGTGTAAAGTAGAAAACCAGCCAGCCACAAGCATTCTGTCTGTTTCTGAGCGATGGAATTGTGATCGGGATCGGGTAGGGCGAGACCTGTCTCTGGTGGACGGTGATGGGAGGGAGTGTGCGTCATCAGAAGCAGCCAAAATCTCTTCCATCTGAGACGGGGAGCTTCATGGTGGGCGCATGTCTTTGAACATACCTCTGGAGCATCCAATGCAAAACCCCCACGTCGCCATCGTGCATCTGCCCCTCACGGTGAGCGCCCTCGAATTCGGTGTTGGTGTGGTTTGGGGCTCGGTTCGGTGGCTGCACCGGCAGTCGATGCACTGGCGCAGCGTGCATTCTCAAGCGCTCTGCGTACACGCACGACAGGTGTGGATTTTGCAGTAGCGACACTCGAAGATCCACCAATGCGGACCGGAGTGGCAGAGGTTGCAAGTCCATTGGATCAAAGTGCTGTCGGACTTGATCATCTTGAAAGAATGCGCGCAGGCGCTAGCAACGGCCATGGTGAAGGAGAGTGTGTTGACGGAACTCGGTGAGGTGAGGTGAGGTGGTGTAAGGTGGTACAGATGTACTGCAGACTGAGCCGAAGTGAGGTGATGTGCGGTGCTTGGGGACGGCGGAGAGATTCTCAAAGTGGTGCGCTTGTGCTTGCTGGACTGGACGTGCGCTGATGGTAGTGGTAGTAGATGCCGGTGCCCTGTGCGGTTGGCGAGGGTGTCCTGTGCGGCAGGTGGGATACGGAAGGTGGTAGGCGGCGTTGGTGTCTGGAAAGCCGTCTGTTTGGAGACGGACAGTGCAAGTGCAGTTGGCCGTTGGCGGTTTTTAGCTGTCGGGGGAGCTACTGGAGCTATGGATTTCTCGATGGCAGAAGCCGATGCGAAAGCAGCAGTGCAGTGTCTCGAAAAGGTAGTGGTTTCCCCCCTCGTGTTCTGGAAAATGAGTCAGCCCCGGTCAAGCATCGCCTGATATTATAGGTGGTGCGGGTATATAAAGTTTATGGACCTTGCAAGCCCGACTTACCGAGGTTGAATGGAAGAGCTCAAAGCACACGCGAGTGTCTGGAAAGGAGGAGATCGAGTTAATGACAGGGCCTCCAGAGAAATTGTCGCAGAGATAAAGAAAAAGGGAGGTGGAAGAGGTAGCTGATTGTGGATGTGGAAGCAGCAGTTCCTTTGTATGGGACGACCGGCAAAGTCTGGGTTTGGCTGCGGGAGAGCTAAGGTTTGGGTAGCTTGCGCATTGGTGAAGGTGGCATAAAACCCGAGCGTGCCTTGCGGCAAAATTCAGACGGGCAGGAAGGTGTCAAACCGGGAAGTTACCCGTCGAACTTGCTTCATCTTCCTCAAGGTACCTTGGCTCATGGAAAGTGCTGGGTATCAAAAAGGTAGGAACGGCTAAGGTAAGGTGCCTATCTAAGGCAGGCAGGCATGTCTGGTTTGAAGACAGGAAGGAAGGAAGGGACGTATGTACGTGGGCAAGGAAGGCAGGAACCACGAAAACTCAGATACGGCAAGGGAAGGTGAGCCGGGCAGGGAAGGAAGGAGTTGGGTTTGGGCTGGGCAAAAACACAACGAGAGTCTCTCTCTACCTACCCAAGGTAACTCAGACTCCCACCTGTCGTCCGGTGATGCGCCCGAAAATCACTCCAGGTCAGGCCAGGTCAGTTCAGGCCACTTCAGGTACTTGGTGATGAGATGCGAATTCTCAGATCGAACCGCAGTTGCAGTATGATGTAAGGTGTGACTATTGCTGTTGCTGCTACTGCAAGCCGTGGTGTATTTGCTTCTTGCAAGCCGCCAATACAAGGCAAGGCAAGGTAGACAAGTGCAGGATGTATGTAAAAGGACGGCAGTCGTGGATGCGGTGTGACGGCCGAACCAACCAAGATGCAGATTGTTATTTGGGGGGCAACAGAGTTGAGGGAGAGCTTAATGTGCGATGGGCTGAGGCAAGGTGAGGTGAGGTGTAATGACGATGTACGATGCGTGAGAGAGAGATAGAGAGATGCAATGCAACACGGACGACGCCCACACTCCCTTGGCTGGTCCTGAAGCACCTTTTATGGTCCGCGAGAGCAGACGGCCCTCGCTCGTCCAGACGACCAGACGAAATCTGGGTTGCAAGGTATCGACAAGTCCGTCCGTTGCTCCTGGGGTCTTCAAACTCTGTTCTCAAGACTCTGGGTGGTGCCGTTTGCCTTCACCCGTTGTGGAGCTCCTCGAGCGGGAACGTCGGGTTACCGATTGTCCAGTTTCGATGATTTAGGGCTGCCAAAGACGGGCTGTCAAACCGTGCTCGTCGACCATGAATTATGACGGGACGGACGACTGTGTGAGGCGCCCCCGGAAGCCAAGCGTGGCTTGGTCTAACCGTGTCTCCCTCCACAAAAATATATTCGACACCAGGAAAAGATGGCCGCTCTAGATTCCACCCTAGGTTCCTGCCGTCGACGGTTGTGAGGTAGTTCAAAGGATCCGCGAGGCAATCGGCAGACGTGGTAGTACAAAAGCCAAAGGTACCGGGCGCTAGGAAGAAAAGGTGAGCAGTGTTCAGATCGTAGCTTGTGCTCAGCGAGAGACCAGACCACCTTCTCGTCTTATCACATTGGATCTTCTCCAACTGCGCCGCGCCATAACATGCCGATATGTACCTGTCAACCGACCCAACAAACCCGTCATCTCGGCCCTTCCACCACTTCACTCTTCCGCTCGTTTCAATGGCCCTTCTCTGGCATGGATCTCATGCCCAATGCCTATTTGACGAACCGTCCAAGCCCGGTCCGTCTTGTCTTCAGCCAATTTGCCCGCACGTTGGGTTCCTGGCGTCGTCCAAGGTACCTGGACCACTTCCATCCACATCTCCCGGCAGCCCTGAAATGGAAAGCCAACGGGATGGATGGATGCTGCCCGCTCGCTCGTGGCCACATGTCTTGGACGGCCCAGGTCAACTCTGCCGTCCACGCCTGTCTTACTTTGCCCTCCTCCTGGGTAAGGTCTTGAACCGTAATGACGAAGATTGCTCATGATGCCTGCTAGTGCTAGACGGCCGAATGCCGACGCCCCCCTTCCCATGCCATGCCGTGCTACGGCCCACAACTCGCGGTCCACACGCGGCGCGGCAGCAAGGGACCTCAATGACAAAACCGAATGATAGGGCAGATCCATAATGCTCTCCTGCATCCATGTGCTCTTGCTGGCTAAGAGACCGCATCATGTTGCATGGACCCTCGTGTTGTAAGTCACCTCGCGGATGCATATCCTCTTCCGCTACTCTCTTTTGGCCCCTCACGGCAAGGGTCTGCCTCCATTCTTGCACCAATGTAGATCGTGAAGTTCCAAGTCGTGGCAGCTGCCGCCCTCGTATCAGATCATGCCTTGATTTTTTCTGCTCGGCTCAACCTCGCTAGGCTCTCTGTCCAGATCCCAACATCCAGGTCGTCGGAGGTTTCTCTGCAAGCAGCAAGTGATCTGGCTTGCGGCCTCGTGGCTTTGATTGTCGTTCAGCATCGATCTACGTGAGAGCCGCAACCCAATACTTTTTGGAAACCCTTTTTATGCCGCCGTGCCATATGCGGGCAACTTTTAATCCGGATTGCTCTCAAAGCACATCGCTATGCCCCGCCTCACCATCACGTTATCAGGCATCTGGTTCCCCAAGACCTAGCCTGCCAGGTTATATTTGTCCATGGTTGGAGGGATTGGTCCAAATAGTGTCTGTTTGACTTTGGAAGGGGAACTGATCCGGCGGCAAGGTTGCGTGGCGCGGGTCAATGTTCTGACATGTAACAGAGGGCCCGGAAGTCCATGCTTTTTCTCCACGCTGCTGGTAGCTGTCAGTTCTTAGTAACAAACGACGAAAATAGAGTCGTAAATCGAAACGCTCCCCCTTCACAAACTACCGTTGATCAAAGTCTGGGGCAAGAGAACACTCAGATGCTCGAGTAATTTGGCCATGGAAGAAATCACCCATGGCCCCGCTGATGTTGGAAGTGGATCATGTACCTTACAGTACGACCGGGCCTCCGGATGTACCGTCCTAGTCATGGGGCCAAGTCTGCGCTGAGGGCAACGGGCACTGAGAGTGGCCGTCCACGCGGGATTCTCGAACGAACCTGGTTTTCCGCTGCGCAAGCATCAGTGTAACGGTGCAGCTCTCCGACGACGAGTCTGGGCTGTTGCGAACCTCTGATGCGGCTCATGATGCAACGTTGACAGGCCGTTAAATGGGCAGAATATCTACAATATCGTTCCCTTGTCCGCTCATGCCAGCGACCCTCGGGGTCTCGATGGAGTATGTTTCCCATCTTGCTCTCTAAGTCCGAAGCTCGCTCGTATGCGGCGATGATGCATGTATTCGTACTTCAAGGCGCTCTGGAGAGCGCCCAAGTTGCGCAATCCATGTGCGGGGAGCACCCCAGCCAAGGCCCAGAGACAGGCGTGTTGCAAGCGAAGCGACTTCCTGTATCCGTACCAGGATGCCATAGTGCTGGCATATTTTGGCAAAAAGAGAGGCAGCGGATGAAGGGCTGTACAGCCGACGATGCCTGCTTGCCGTGCCTACCCATGTTGCTCACTTTCTTCCAGAAGACAGCACCGCTGTCAAGCGGTCAAGCGAAAATCTTGCTTCGTGCGATGCGTATCATGAGGTGGTACTTAATATCCTCAAGTTAAGGACATGGAAAAGAGGTCGCGAGCATGGCCGTTGAGTCTTGACCGCATCGAGGTAAAGCCGCAGGCTTTTGCAGGGGATACGGGGCCGCCCATCCATTGCGTGGCAGATCCTCTTTTTCTTTTTGCTTTTCCTTCCCTTTCCTTCGCAACCTCCATCCCTCCCCTCCCACCTTTGCTTGTCGAGCCAGACCAGATCGCGCGCATCCAGTACCCGGAGTAAGGCTTGGCCGGGAAAGGATCGAAGGGCTTTAATTGGAAGTTGTCTGGTTGACGATTTGATTGACACCATATTCCAAGGTGAGCAAGTTGTCTGAGGCGACGGCGCGATAGTACCGTTGCGATGGATGCAAATCTGTGACCTTAGCGCAGCCGACGGCCGGCACGTCGTTCGTCAAGATCCATGTATTGATGAGTTGATGCGCGCGAATTCAAACACTCGGGAAGGTATTGGCAAGTTGCCGTCGGGCGAACGGTGTTGGAGAGCAGGGGTCGTCTGCGCTTCTGGTCGGCCGCGCGGGCATTGCAACAGCTGGGAGGATAGGCGGGAGCTCAGTGACGGCTGGTGCGAACACAACCTCCGTTTTGCGACAACCTCGGATACTGAGCGCAGCATTGGGAACCTCTAATCAACCTCGTAGGAATCCCTCGTCCCGTCATTGGGGGATTGGCTTTTGCCAATAGCTCACATTGCTTTTGTCGAAGAATTGATAAGTACGGATAACAGGCAGCAGCAGAAGCAGGAGCTGGCTCCGGAGTCTATTCGTAGGGGAAGACAGCCGGTGGCAGTGGATAACCCTTGTTGAAACAGCTGTCAAGGCTTGCAGGAACCCCATCCGGCACTGGCGCAAACAAATAGGTTGTCGTTCCGAGCTGGCGAACAAGGGCCGGGGCGGCCGTTTGATGCTGGGATCAAAGCCTGGCCCATGCCAAAGTCAGTTCACCACGGCCCACTTGGAGCTTCTGGAATTATGGACGGAAGCAAGTGGGCGGGTGGTGGAGGTGGTGGTGCTCAGAGTGCGAGAGTGCAATGGCACGATTGCGTTTGCAGCAGGAAGCCAGGTTTCTGATTGTTGTCGCTTGAGACCATGGAGCAAGCCATGTGCACATCCACATCCGATGTGTTGGCACCTGGGATAAGCGGGCTTCGGAGGCTTGGGCATCGGAAAGCGCCCTCGAATCTCACAGTCGTTGCCGATGTTGTCTCCTTTCGGCCCCCAGGAGACAAGTGAGGCGAGAAGCAGTGGAAGATTCGTAGTGTCTATGCCGAGAGCGTGACTTGTATTGGATATGGAAGCGAGAAAGGAAATTGTCGGTAATGCAGTTGCAAGAGGCAGGTCAGTTTTGGGTATGGAGAAGAGGCTTGGCGAGGCCGCTGACGATGCGGGTTGTGCGGTGGATGCCATGTGGATGGACAGAGCGGGACTTTGAGTGCTGTAGGTCGTTTGAAAGGGCACTGAGTCTGCTTACATTAGGTTGAGGTAACACTGGAAGCGCGGCAGGCCCACCCGCCTTCCTGCAAAGCGCCTACTTCAACGTCAGAAGTCGAGGGGTGCACCGGGGAGGAGAGAGGAGGCAGGCAGGCAGCTGACCTCATTTTGTCCACGTCGATGGTGAGGTGGGAATTGGTGCTTCCTCGAAGACAGTGCCTTCGGATAAAGAACCTTGAAAACACACTGTTCGGCTGTCTGATGTGTAGGGTGAGGCAGGTACGAATAGAGGAAAGAGACGAGGGCCCGACGTCTCTGCCTTCCTTGGGTTGTTTTCTCGTAAGCTCGGTCAGTGTCGTTGCAGGGCAGGCGCGGCTTGAAGTTGCCTTCCTGGTACCGACTTACATATATCGTCTGGAATAGGAAAGCGCAGGGTGGACCGGACAAGCTGATGGAGGGTGATACAGGGCGGGCGAGCCGCTCCTTCCCTTCCACCCTTCCACCATCCATCCCAACCTACCTTACCTACCTCACTACCTGGGTACACTAGGTAAGTGCCCGCAATGCGGCTGCCTTCCATGCCGTCTCGCGACGGATCGAGACAACGCCTGGCCTGGCCCCAACAACACAGCACAATCTGGTCGTCGTTGGAACCAAATCTGCACCTGTCTCATTTTAGACGCAAAACACCTCCAGGCTCACAACAAACTGCGGATGCATGTGTATCTTCAGCAGCACCCGACCCGTCATTCTCTCGTTGACGCAACTGCACCGGCGGGCGCCACCTGGGCGAGATCTGCCCCATCCCAACCTGCAGTGCCGCCGCATCAACTCAAGCAGCCTCATCTCAATCAGGTCAGTACCTCGGGCACCACCTCTTGCCTCCCGGCTGCTCCAATTGCCCGCACATCTGAATCGAGGCGCTGCCGTGTATCAGATGCGCCTCCTGTCCTTCCCCAGATCTTGGATGCCGCTCAATCACAGTCACATGACCGACGTGTCACGCTTGCTCCAGCCACCCCTTGACAGCGTCAGATTCAACTTGTGGCTATTACAACCTACCTACCTCACACCTACGACTTACACGGAAGTGCAATGAGGGTTGCTGTCAGGCACTGTCACTGTAACAGTTAGCGCTCGTCGACTTAGCCAGCGCCAACCCATTTTGTTGCCTCCTCTCGGGCGGGCTTGGAACCCTCCACCCAACGATAGGGCATCCACGCCCTCGTTTGCATTCGTCCAACTGCGTTGTTTGCAATTCCGTCTTTACCGGACTCCAAAACGCCCATGGTCTACGTGGAAGTAAGCTTCTCACATTTTGTCAACAGCGACATTCCCTGTCTTAACCGATACACCAAAGCAGATCCCATGGGCGGGTGCCACAGTTGACCTCATCTCGCAGAGTAGCAAGCTTACGTCTATCATTATGATCCAACACCCTCTAATCTCGAACCTCAGCACCCAAAATCCTCAGCATCCCTGAGCGCACATCATTGGACGACCGCTAAATTGCTCCCGCCTGGCTCTACGGGTGGTTTCCAGGCGCCCTTCGGTCCCAATGCCTCGAGCTACCCACCCTATCCGTCACTCTGGTTAGCCATTCGAGCCTCGGAATCGATTGAATCGCTCCCATCTACGAAATAATTCCTGGCCACGCACAGCTGTTGATTGGTTGTGTATGCCTATACGCCGATGGTCAATTGTCCTCACCGCAGTGCGGTAAGATGCGGTCCTCCCTTCCTACCGGCCACAACGAACATGGGGTCCTGGCCATGGTTCGATGTTCGCCCTGGCGAGAGCCACACTCGGTGAAGTTGGGATGATTAGTTTCACACCATCTTGACCAAGCGAGAGCAGTGCCGGTCAAATGCCAGAAGGCCCTGCTGCACCACAGCTGACTGCCCAACCAGCGACCGGCCTCGAGATGATGTGACTTACTGGTCGGGGTGCAGACGCACCTTCACCGTTTGATACAGACTCCAACGCTGCACCTCGCTGCAAGAAGCAATTATCCGCCGCCATTGAGCAGCGTCAAATCAAGTGTCTTCGTCCTTGGGTGGAAATCTCTTCTCGCGACCCTCCCATCACCAAGAACAACGTTCATTTGCTGTTCTTCCACAACACACTTTACAAACCCCACATACGCGCCATCGCACGCGCAGGATTTGGCTTACACGTCGCCAAATCCTCGACAAACACCTTGGTTAATCTCTCCAACAACGGGATGCCAACCCGTCCCGCCTTGTCAATGACGCGGTCTCTTCCGCACCAAAGTTCACACCTGCTGTGGGGACCTTGCTTATCATAGATAGGCACAGAGGAAGTCCTGGTTGTGTTGAAGCTTGCTTGCCATCCCCCGTTTGCAGATAGACTCCACCACTAGCCATCTCAACAACGAGAGGCATTCTGGAGACCACGCCATATTGCACCTGAATGCTGACGGGCCTCCTCAAACCAAGGCCTTACGAAGGCTTGCCGAGATATTCAACTCGCTCTCCAGAACATCCGTACAACGCCGAAGGAAACCACCATCCAGGCTGGCTTTCAGCATTCCCGATTCCCATATCGACATGAAACCTACCTAGTCGAAGAGGGCCAATAATATTGCCTGTAGTTTTCCCATTGGAGTTGCAACCAACAAGGACAGGGTCGTGGCTTTCACAAACGGCAAACCTACACATACGCCTCTACCATCAACTATCACATATGACAGCCTCGGCTTGTTCAATGATACTGAGAAGACCAATCACCTCAACCATTCCTCGTGTGCTCCGCAGTTTGCAATTGTCATGTTGGAGTCGCTGTCGAATGTCACCGGAACGGCTCTAAACTTACTCCTACATAGGTTTTGGTCACCCGAGAACACCAACGCTATTTAGCAACAATCATAGCGTAATGGCCATAGGATCATGTCGGTGACAACCGAGGCCACGTTTTCTGCCACGCCAAGCTTTGCTCAACATTCAAAAATTGAGAACCCTGGCAGCAACAATACGCTGGCGTCGGCAGAATCTCAGCTGGCTTCGTTCCCGCCCGGAGCGCGAGAAACATCCTGATGGGGCTGGCCCCGTTCCGTTGGTAATTGCCCTTCACAGGGGCTGCTCCAGACAAGACCCGCCTCCTACTTGAGAGAGGCCCAAGCCCTCGCGTTAATAGGCTTCTCGAAGCCGGAGAAGATGCAGGCGAGAATGGATCCCAAATCCCTCCATGGCCATGTTCGCGGATCCGAAGCCAGCCCTTGCAAGGGCACTATTCCGCTATTGGGAGGACGGCATCTCCAACCCCACCATCAAAGCTCACACACAAAACCACAATGACAACGGCTGCATGGCCTCGGCGAAGCTAAGGGGTACAGAACACCAGGCGTATCCGGCGAAGTCCTCCTTAATGACCTGAATGAGACGATGGGCGAAGGACTTGTGCACCATGACGATACTGTCCGATCCACCACCTTGCCCCAGCAATTTCGATGTTGCGGGGATCTTCAGCCCGTTCGTGGCCTCACGGGTCGCACCCCCTGTCCGGCGCGCACATCTCGCCATTGCCTGATCCAACCGAATATTTTTGGCATGATGGGGGATCCACAGGGGAGCAAAGAAAACGTCTGAAGTCATGGCCGTCGTAACTGCCGTCCGTCTTTAATCAGGGCCAGGCAATTCGGCAACGTCAGGGGAACACACAGTTCTTCATGCGCTCGACACGAAGCGAACGACTTAGGCACATCGCCTATCCGTGTCGCTCTCCCTTTTGAAACCCTTGCCGCTGCTTGGCTTTATTCGGATGTCGGCGAGGCCAGAGTCGATCCCATTCGGACCAACTCGCTCTTCGTCGACACAGTCTGTCCTGATCCGAGGCTCATCTTTCTCCTGTCTGAACCATGAATTCTCGAGCCGAGAACAACATAGATTCCGGGGCAGTTAGTCACCGTCGGCACAATCAAGTTTACCAGGTTGCCATTGCCTTGTCAACCAAACTTCACTAGGGTTGAATCCCGGAATTGCGGTGTGCAATGTGCGCTGAACCCAATCCAAACCCTCGTCTAGACTCCCACCCCGGGAAAGAAAAAGTGATGATACCATGGATGGCTTTCTTCCGGTCGACTAACGCTTGACGGCTCGGCGCGTCACACTCTCTCGCCTTGCCACACTCCCTGCGAAGTAACGATGGCGAAAATCACCGATGATGTTGCACTTTTCTTTTCCAACTTCATTCGTGCCGCGCGTGCTCCTTGCCAAGGAATTTAGGTTATCCAAATGCTGTTGTTGGTATTGGGCATATTCTATCATAATCTACTTTTGCCATCTTGCGTGATGCCGTCGATGTACTTGGACCACGAAGAAGAGTCGGGACGCTTTCCCGCCCGTTACTGTGCGGTCTCCTGCGTAGTCGCCTCCGTGGTCGACTCAGATGCTGTGTCGGAAACCACCAAAGGTGTCGGAACCTCGACTATGGTTCCGGGACTAACGGGTTCCTCCTCCTCCTCCTCCTCCTCCTCCTCCTTCTCCTTCTGGATCGACGCTGTTCCGAGGCACTCTCCAACAGCAACCATCTCTTCGACCGGTGCAGCTCCCGTATCCTCCGTGGCAACCGTTGCGGTATCCGTAGCTTTTGGCTTGGTCCTCAGTGACTTCATTTCCAGGCCCTCGCTGTCACTTTCCCTTCTCTCGTGATCTTCAAACGAGAAGAGGTCTGATAGGTTGATGGCCAGGAAGGTCTTGGGAAGCTTAACCCTGCACACGGTTGTTAGCAAAGGAAGATCATTTAAGCGAGCACGCGGATAGGAGCAGCTCGCCACCACGGGAGGTTTGTGGTAACTTACTGGTTGAACTTGGCTCGTAGCGTGCGGATCACATGCATCCAGTCTGCGTGAGGTGTCAAGCTGCGACGCGGCGCGCAGCTGATGCTGTGCTTGCTGTCGAGCTGCACGTCCAGGGGGTCGTAGACGTGGCATCCTGGGCTGATGGTGATCCTGATGCTATACGCAAAAGTCTGCTCCTCCCCGCCTTCGGGGGCGTTGGAGGGCGTCTTGATCTCGGACTCGTACAGCTCGAAGCAGATCTGCGAGAGATAGTCAAGCTCGGGAATGGTGCTGCGCTTGATCTTCGTCTCGATGCCTCCTTCGAGAATGCAGTTGAGGAGGGTGTAAATGTGGGACTCCTTGGTGAAGTAGAAGAATGACTTTGCGTCATTGGATGCCTGCATTTCCTCCAAATCCTGGACAATCTCCTTGAGCAGCGGCAGCGACGTCAGGAGACCGATCTCCAGCTTTTCGCTATCAGAAATGCCGTACTCCTGTGGGCAGATAAAGTCGAAAAGAACCTTGGCGAGCTGATAGAGCTCCCGCAGCGGCTCGAACCGGGCATCCGTCTTGGCCTTGGTCTGGGTGGTGCCCTTGTACAGATGAAAGTATTGCTCGGGAGCGGCCTGCTCACCGTTGTGTCGTAAGCCATTCAGGAACGAACGACGGCGGAAGATGCGTCTGACGGAAGTCGAGCTCTTGCTCGCCTCACTCTTGTTATCCGCCTTGTCACTCGATCCCGAAAACTCCCGCTTGTCCTCTCTGGAGTCGAAGGACGCCTTCCCTTCCTCCGAAGTCTTTTCCGTGGCCTTGGTATCCTTGTCTTTGACGCCACCGTATTCTTCCTCTAGCATAGCTTTAGGCGGCGTGAAGACCCATTCCAGGAATTGCCGATTATGCAGAGCATCGAACTTCATCGTATCGTAAAGCTCGGAAATCTTGCTAGGATCGACCTTTTCTCCGTCACAAAACTCCGCGAAAAGCTTCTCCCAACGCTCCCGGAAAAGCTCCGCGTCTTCACCACAGCACCAACGCGTTTGAATGGTGTTGATCGCATTGGCTTGGGACAATGACGACGACGTTGAGCTAACGGATGTCGACACGTCTCCATTGTGCTTCTCAGTGCCAGGGTTGGTGATGTGGGTATTGAGCGAAGCAACAGCGCTACCGTTGTTGAGCTTTGCGTAGTTGTGATGCATCACCCGACGATGGAAATTCATCAATTGGACCACACGGGTCTGTACCTCTGAAGGCTCTGGCATCTTGTCGGGCCAGGCAAATTGAGACGGTCTCTCGTTGCCCTTGCGCAATAGACCCTTCAGCTTCTTCTTCACCTTGTCCATTTCATCCTTGGCAGCGTTGGAGTCATCGAGAAGGTCCTTGCGAATGGTAATAAAGTCCTCAGGAAGATCTTTTCGATCCAAGAAGGAAGACGCCCAGATCTGTGCGCTAGTGGTGACACGACGCTCAGAACTGCTGAAAACATGAACCTCGTCGAGAACATCTCTGTTGAGCAGATTGAAGTCATTGCGCATGTTCTCACCCAGTTCCTGTGCTTGGTATCGTGCGGAGTGAGTCGGCTCGCCGCCCCATTTGACGATGAGCTGGAGTTTATCCAGAACAAGACTCTCTTCCGCCGCAGTGATGCGCGACATGGTAACACCAGAGAGTGAATCGTGTCTTTTCGGCGCTTTCCGCGACGGAGAAGAGTTATCCGCCTTTGAAGCGCTGTCCTCGACTTCGGACTTTTCTGCGAAGTCGGTCTCAACGCCTTCTTTCAGTACCTGGTTGAGCTCGTCTCCAGAAGAAACTGCGACGTCTTCAGTCTTCTTCTTGCGGAACATGGGTTTGATCTGAACTTTTGTGCCCGCCCAGCCACCCTTCTTGACCAAAACATTACGGAGGGACTTCAGCTTTTGACGATCCTCAACACCGGCCCTCATTGCAACGTCGACAGCTTGCAAGACGCTCGCCAAGGCCGCCTCGCCAATAAGAAGGACTTCCTCCTGATGTCCTTTCAGCAGCTCGATAAAAGGCTCTGTGTGGAAAGTGAACTTGTACTTTTGCTTCGGGGTACGGTCAGCATGGCGTATAACCGACACAATACCCTTGAGCTTCCAGGAATGCTTCGGCGGTGGCGGAGCCGGCGCCTCTTCGGGTGGTGCGGGAACCTCGCCTTGCAGTGAGGGTGTGGCAGAGGGCGTTGCGGATGCTGTGGCGGACGGGACGCTTGCAACAGCCGGGTCTACGATTGGAGGCGGAGGCGGAAGTGTTGGGCTGGTGCAGGAGCTGGTGACTGTCGATGCCAAAGTACTGTCTGCTTTTGGTTGAGGGGTGCTCGTGGGTATAGGTTTGGGCTCTGTTGGCTTCTCGGAGGCAGTCGACATGTTGCTCAGAGACTTGTTCTGGGTGGGCGGCGCGGATGCTGGCTGCGATTCCTTCTCCTTGCCTCGCGAAGCTAACGGATCTGTGATTTCCGAAGGGGACGGAGAAGGTGCAGGAGAAGTGACGCCGCCTCTTCTGAGTCTCTCCTTGACAAAGACCTCCTTTAGAATGCTGGCACAATGTTCGTAGTAATCGTCATTGTCCTTGACGAAACTCCAACCATTGACGTCGATCACGTAACTCTTTCCTCCGGCTCTCAGGAAGTCAAACCCACAAACTCGCTGGCCAAAAGAGGTGGAAATCTTGCTGGCGATTTCCTTCTCTTCGGCGTTGAGACCGGTAACATACCGAAGCTCCTTGCCATGTGTGTTACGTCTCACAACGCCATCAACAACAGGGGATTTTCTCGTTTCGGCGTGGCAGTAGTTGGGCCCAACAGTGTAGGCTTTGACGTCTTCAGCGTTATCAACCCGCATAAACTTTTCGTAGATGTAGCTATTCTCTGGCTCAAGAATAGCACGAGGAACGTTCAACTCCGGGTCGTATTCAGAACTCTTGTTGCCAATCTTGCGGAAAAGCCTGCGGGCACCACCTCCTGTCGCTTTGGGAAAGTAGATGATGATATTGTGGTCCTCACCACTCACAGGCTTCTCGACAAATGGCTTCTTGAGTAGAGCACCGTCGACGCTAAGAATGTCGCCATCGTCCAGCAATTCAACCTTCCGAGGCAAACGGTTGTAGCCCAGTTCCTCAGCGTCCAAGGTAATACCCGTAATATCTTTGATGTGCTTGGCCGTGTCTGGGGTGAGTATTGTAGGCCCACCATCGCGGTTCACCTCAATTCGCTTCGGGGTTGGCACATTGATGCGGTCCAGGATGTTCAGGCAGAGACGACGATCCCAGAGGATCTTTTGCATGGGAACATCGTTGACGCAGAACGGCTTTCTGGTCTTGACATAGGCGATAGCCTTATCCAGTGGGAAGCCATCCGAGTAGAAGGAGATCAAATAATCGCTGTGAGAGTTTAGTGAAAGCACTACCCAAAAAAAAAAAAAAAATCCCAAGTGTTTGGGCGCGATTGAAATGGCCATGGCCGTTGAACGGGCCTGCTGTCGTCTGGAACGGAGCTATGCTGTTTCGGCTCACCGAGCCTTACGATGCGGGAGGGCATACGGATTACTTACCAAATGGGCCAATTTTCAACCTCTGTACGAAAAACAATGTCAGCACAGTCCTCGTTTGAATTTCGTGGGTCTCCCTCTCTGCGCAATTTCTTTTGCTGGTGTTTTCCCGTCTCTTTCGTCCAGTGTATTTTCTTGCTTCCGTCCCAAACCCTCCCCCACATTTTCCAGTCCAGGGTATTGCTCTTACCTTCGTCCAAGATGACTTTATCGCCAAATACCACCACATCGAACTCGCGATTCGCAATAAGGCGGTTAAGAATGTTCCTGCTGGGTTTGCTCCGAGCCTTGACGTCCAACGCGCATACTCCAATGACACCCCAGGGAGCTGGCTTGACTGCAGGTGTATTAGAGTTTGTCGGAACACGTTGACGTGGCGCGCTTGTTTCTCTTGACTGACCCTCTTCTTTCTCCTTTCCGTTGTGATAGGGTCCTCGGTCGCTGCTGGGGCTGTGGCTACTGGCGCCCGTGCTTCCACTGAACCTCCGCTTGTTTCTACTGCGGGATCGGGTAGGCTGGGGACGGTGGTCACGATGAGGACGCTTAATCAGCTCGTGGTGGTTGTGATTGTGGTTTTCGCGCGCCGTGAGGTTGTGCGTGCCCGATGTTGCGGTGGTGCCATTCTGTGCAGTGGACGAGGTGGTAACGGTGACGTTGGAGACCTCGGCGCCTGGCTGGGAGGCGTTCGTGACAGGCTTGCCGGATGACATGATTCCAGAAACCGAACGAGGAGCGCCGCCGTCAGAGCCGTTGGTAGAGGCGGCCGAAGATTGTGACTGGACTTGGCCAGGTGCAGATGAGGAAACGACGCCACGAGCCGAGGCCAGCGAGTATACAGAGAAAACGCTGGAGACGGAAGCGCGCTTATTGGGCTCCGATTCGGAAGAAAAAGAATTGCGGGTTGTGAGGGCGGGCTCGGGGAGGGGACGATATGGGGCGGTGGGATCTTGCTGGTGGCCGGGTCCAGCCATGAGGCGTGGGGTATCGGTTTGTTCGTCGGCGTCGGCGAACTGCAGGGCGGAGTCGCTCCAGGCCTCGAGAGAGTTGTTGGATTCGCGACGGCTGCGGCAGAGAGAGGATCGAGGACTCTTTAAGGGAACAGAAGAAGGCGGGGGCATGGAGAGGCTGGCGGTTGCGGAGTGGGCGTCGCTTGTTCCTGGCTCAGCATGTCGGCTCTTCCTGCTGGCGGAAGAGGGGAGGTTGAGCGAGTGGGAGACAGAACGGCCGGGTCTGGATCGCAGAGGTAGGTCGGCAGAGGTGGACGTGTTGTTTACCGAGGAGTAGGAAGGCGACGAGGGCGGCTGTCCGAGAGGAGAGGCAGGCGTGGCAGCTGGAGAAGCAGGAGCAGCAAAGGAGCGAGCGCTATCTACAGATCGCCGGGTGTTAAAATTTGGTCGGTCCATGTTTCCAGCAGAGAAGCGACAAGATCAGACAGGACAGGCAGGATGGGGGTTGTTGCTGACTCGAGAGTTCTCGATTTTTGGACGCTAGAACCTTGCTGATTTTGCGTGCGTGGGCTTGAACTCTTTGTCCCGCGTGGCCGATACAATGCGGCGACCCGGGCTGTAGCGTCGAATTGACGATGACCCGGGGAGGTTTTAAAGCGCGACGAAGGTTCCTCGTGGGGTGATGAAGTCAGTGGCTCCTGGCAGGTTTTCCTGCAAGGACGTTGGCCAGTAGGAAAAGTTGGAGTTGGAGAAGAAAGAGGTAAGCAATTGGGGTTCGAGGGCGTGCGGTTGCAGTTGCAGTTGCCGTCGCATGGTTGTTGGAGGTGCAGTGAGTGACAGCAGGGAGAGGGAGCGACCAGTCACCCGGAATTCCCCTTTCATTGGGCAGCAAAGGGAAGACGGAATTGCAACAGGGACCCTGCCTTGTCCTTCAGCTCAGCTCAGCTTGCCCAGGTTTATCATTATCAGGCCGAGGTAATACCCCATGTATCTTCCATTGCAAGAGGCGAGGACGACGATATCCTGCTGCGAACGTGATACACCCACTGATTAAGACCTTGCCGCCACAGAAAAGGCAGCACCCGCCGCCCACGAATGCCAGCAGACGTGGAGGCCATTCTAGAAGCTGGCTGCCAAGATGGGAGGGCACACACGCACACTGAAAAACATGCAGCAAGGAGGGGCAGGGGCAATGGGAAAAAGTTCTAGACGTCGCAAAGACCACGCTGCAAGACCAAGGATGACGTTGGTCAAAACGACGCTTGTACCTAAGACACTTACTTGCTTAGCGCTTCCGGCAGCCAGCGCCCGACAACACGAACTGCTTGTTAGGTCGGGTATGCATAGTACCTGCGCTTTCCGGCGAATGGCAGTGCCGAACGCAGCGTTTGACACCTGCACTTCCATTGACGGTGCGGGTGCCTTTTGCAATTCGCTTTCCTAGTCGCCTTCAGCTTGTCCAAAGACTGGACGAAATGACACCAAGCCTTGCGAAATGCATACCGTCGAGGCCACGGCGCAGCTGCTTAGTTACCATCTGAAGATTGTTGCTAGCATTCAATGGCCAGTGCCAATTGAGCTGGAAAAAGTCGTCAGTATCAGGGGCAGTCGTTTCTGTTACTACATGGAATATCAATCCGTGCCAGGATAGCTTCACCGAGTGAGTCTTCACCGCCAATCAAGCTGCCAATGCCTCCTTACTGCAGCCAGGCGCTGAATACAGACTGGCCCGACAGAGCACAGTGTTCAGTCTCTTGGACTCTCGGAGCCATGCACCGTCAGCCTTTCAAGATTTGAACACTGAATATCACCGGTGATTTAAAACCGTGGCATCAGTCCCTAAGGATTAATCCTGCGATGGTAACCCAGTTCTGCGGAATAGCTCCGGTATCCGGCCCCAGCAAGCTGGCGGGGGCGGGGTGGCCCGGCTGAAAGTCGGCAAAACCACCCCTTGCACCTGATAAGATAAGGATCGAAAAAAGTGCTCGGCCGCGACTGGAGATTTTTTCGACGTGCTCGACGACCGCATCCTGGAGCTCCGTGTCCAAGTAACGTGTAGTTCCACAGCCGCAATGCCTCATTCGGAGCCAGCAGAAGGACCTCTGGTCAAGCGGCAAAAGCGCGATGTCGCTCCCAAGGCCTCCTCGGCTTTGCGCCAGTCCTCACGCATCTTCGCTCCCTTCCGCGTGAGTCCTCTTCGTCGCCGTCGTCGTCGCGACCACCGCCATCCCGTCAATTCCGTCTCCAACTGACTCTCATTGCCCTAGACCGTTGGCCTGGTGTCTCCCACAAACACGCCGTTTACCTCGATTCCCATGGGAAAGACGACTTTCCAAATCACCACCTCTGTCGGCCGAGCCTTGCAGACATACGACCTCAAGAGAGGTCTCAACCTGATTTTCGTCACTCGCCCCCAGACCCCCGCCGATATTACCGCTACGCTCGCTTGGAAGGACAAGGTTTTCGCAGCTTGGGGCGATGGAAGGACCGGCGAGAAGCAGGGTCTTTGGGCCTACAAGCGAGGCAAGAAGGTCGACGAGCTCGAGGTTCCTGCCGACCTGAACGAGCCCATCCAGAAGATCCTGATCTTCGGCTCGTGGATTGTTGGATGCGCCTTGACGAGGCTCGAGATTTGGAAGTCGGAAACCATGGAGCACTACACTACCCTCCACACCATGGCCAGCGCCAACGGTGGCAACGAAATCACAGGCGGCGTCACCAACATGCCCACGTATCTGAACAAAGTCTTCGTTGGCCGAAAGGACGGCTGGGTCGAGATCTGGAACGTCAGCACCGGCAAACTGATCTACACTGTTGTTCCTCCTAGCCCGGAATGCGGTGCCGTCACCTGCCTCGAGCCTTCTCCTGCGCTGTCTCTCCTTGCGATCGCCTACGCCAATGGTACGTTGGTCATCCAGAACATCCTGACCGACAAGCCCATCATTCAGCTCAAGGCTGGTCATGAAGACGAGCCGGTCACGTCAATCTCCTTCAGAACCGACGGCATGGGAGCAGGCCATGACGGCAGGAAAGACGGTGTCATGGCTACTGCGACGGCCGCGACTGGAGACGTCACATTCTGGGATCTGAACAACGGAGGCCGTGTCATGGGTGTCTTGCGGAGCGCCCACAACCCGCCATCTGAGGACGGACCTCTGGTTCGTGGAGGCATCAGCAAGATCGAGTTCCTGCCCGGCCAGCCGGTTGTTGTCACCAGCGGACGCGACAACGCTCTGAAGACCTGGATCTTCGACGAGACACCCTTCTCGGCCGTTCCCCGCATCTTGCACCAACGCAGCGGACACGCCGCTCCCGTCAAGTGTTTGCAGTTCTTGCCCTCCGACTTTGACGGCGCCGACGCCGGCAACAAGTGGCTCCTCAGTGGTGGTCAGGATCGCAGTCTATGGGGCTGGAGTATGCGTCGCGACGGCCAAAGCACCGAGCTCAGCCAAGGAAATATCCGAAAGCAGGCGAAGAAGGCCGGTATCCTGTCTTCAAAGGCTCTTGCGCGGGGACCCACTACGACTCTCGAGGACCTCAAGGCTCCTGAGATCACGGCCATCGCCAGCTCACTGAACCGCGACGGTGGCATCGGTGCCTTGCCCGGCAACCACCCGATCTGGCAGAAGCGCAGGGATAACAAGAAGCAGCAGGATGCTGAGGTCAGTGGCATGACCGGCTGGGAGAGTGTTGTTACCGCACACAAGGATGACGCCTGGGCGCGTACCTGGTTCTGGGGTCGCAAGAAGGCTGGCCGTTGGGCATTCCCTACAGGCGACGGTTCCAACGTGTCCACTATCGCGATGAGCCCGTGTGGCACCTTTGCTTTGGTCGGTTCAGTGGAGGGTGGTGTCGACATGTACAACCTGCAGTCTGGACTTCACCGCCAGCGGTTCCCGTCCAAGCTCACTCCTGCACAGGCCAGGCAGATGAAGTTGCAGCAACTGAAGCAGGCGGACAACATTGTCCAGCTTCAGACCGAGGCGGACAGCGGTTTCGCCCCCGGCACCGGCAGGCATACGAAGGCCGTGACCGGCATCGTCGTCGACAGTCTGAACAAGAACGTCATCACGTGCTCGCTGGACGGCAAGGTCAAGTTCTGGGACTTCCTCACAGGCAAGCTGCTGCACCAAATCAACTGGGCCCCGATGGCCGCCATCACGGGGTGCAGGTACCACGCCGCGAACGATCTCATGGCCTTCGCCTGCGACGACAACTCCGTCCGCGTCGTCGACCTCGAGACCAAGAGAACCATCAGAGAGTTCTGGGGCTGCCAGGGTACCGTCAACGACTTCTGCTTCTCCAACGACGGCCGCTGGATCATCGCGGCCTCCCAGGACTGCGTCGTCAGGATATGGGACCTCCCGACCAGCCACCTCATCGACGCCATCCGCCTCGAGAAACCCTGCACCGCGCTCGCCATGTCTTCCTCCGGCGAGTACCTCGCCGCCACGGTCGAGAACGAGCTCGGCGTCGCCATCTGGACCAACAAGTCGCTCTTCACACACGTCCCGACGCGCCAGATCTCGGACAAGGAGGCCGCAGTGCTCTCCGGTCCCACAACGTCCGGCGAAGGCAACGAGGGTCTGTTGGAGGCCGCCTTCGAGGACGACGCTGGCGCTGAGGACGAGACGGTCGTCGCGCCCAGCGTCGACCAGCTCAGCGCCGATCTCACGACGCTCAGTCTGGTGCCCAAGAGCCGCTGGCAGACCCTGCTCCATCTGGACCTCATCAAGCAGCGCAACAAGCCGACAGAGGCGCCCAAGGCCCCGGAAAAGGCACCCTTCTTCTTGCCGTCCGTCGGCGCTGGCAAGCAGGCTACCAACCAGATCGAGGGCGCCGCCCCTGACGCCGAGGGCGCGGAATCAAAATCGCGCATCACCAAGCTGGAACGCGGCCGGCTGCAGGAAGTATTTACCAGCAAGCTGATTGACGGTGCCGCTTCAGGCGACTGTAAGACTTCCCCTTTCTGACCTGTCAGGACACGGATCCAACTAATTTTGTCACAGTTGACGACTTCATCACCCACCTCAAGACCCTCTCCCCCTCCACAGCCGATCTCGAGCTCCGCTCCCTCAGCCCTGAGGACGGTGGCCTCCTGAACTTCATCCGCGCGCTGACGAGTCGCCTCGCGGCTCGTCGCGACTACGAGCTGGTGCAGGCGTGGATGACGGTGTTTTTGAGGCTGCACTTCGACTTGGTCATGGCCGACCCTGAGCTGCTCGAGGCACTGGGCGAGTGGAAGGCTCTGCAGGAGAAGGAGGCTGGTCGTCTTGATGACCTTGTTGGGTACTGCAGCGGTGTTGTTTCCTTCCTCAGGAGTCCCAGGACATGAGGTGGTCAAATGTGTACATGAGGTGGGGGAATAACGAGGGGCGGAAATAGATCGAAGAGGAGGAGCGGGAGGGCAGAGCGTGTGTGCTGATAGGCATGCTTTTTAATTGAATACCCAGAGAGTTCCAAGGGCATTGTCTTCATCCTCGTGAAAGTCGTCTTCGCAAACGCGTTTGACTTGGCTACGCTGACGGGCCCTCAACATATTGTCTTTTCGATTTCAACTATTTTCAACTATGTTACACTTCCAGCACCCACCTCACCCATCCTTTTCAACCAATCTACAGCAAAGCTATCAAGGCAATAAGAGAAGCCACAGTGACGGCAAACGCAGCTCTGCTAATCTCCGCTGTGCTCGACGCGCCGTTGGGGTTACCTGAGGCAGACGGAGTAGCTCCAGTGGTACCAGTGCCGCTGCCACCGCCGCTTCCACCACTGGCACCGCCGCCGCTCGCACCTCCCGTACTCGTCTGGCTCGACCAGTACGTCTGATTCCACTCCTGGTACGACAAGCTCGAGTTCAGCCTTAGGACTGGGTCCGTATCATCGGCTGTCACCTGCGCCGTCGACATCATCCCGTTCCAGCAGTGCTTCGCGAAGCAGTCCTGGCACTGCTGCGGCAGCGCCAGGCCAAGCCGCGTGAGACTGCCGCGGATGGTCGCGCAGGCGAGGCAGGCGGGCCAGGCGGCGTCGATGGTGCCGTTGCCGTAGGTCGCGAGCTGGAAGGCGTTGTCGACGGTGAGGTCGAACTCGTTGTCCGTGAAGGAGGATTTGGTGTACGTGTAGTTGATGTAGCCGGACCAGGGGGAGTTGGGCAGGTAAAGGACCAGCGGGTTCGGGGCCGTGTCGTTGCAGCCGAAGAAGGTGGGCTGTCTGGTCATGTTCATGGTGATGAGGGTGTTGACGTCGGGGACCTTGGGGAAGGGGATGTTGCCCTGGGCGGCGGACTGGGCGGAGTTGACGAGGTTCGTGCCGTTGACCCAGTTGTACATGAGCGCGTCGGAGGAGGCCTCGTAGACGATGACGAGGTCGACTTGACGTTCAGGGATGATGAGCGGTCGGATTGGGTTGGTCTCGCCCGCCATGCTTCCATCAAGCTGTGTTTGTTAGATTACTGCCAGTGCTAAGTCTCTCAAGGATTGACATTGACATACCAGAAGAAGGTTATCAACGTTCTGCATGGCTGGGTTCATGTTCTCGAAGGGGTTCGGGTAGGTAGCCCATAGCGAGTCGTTGAACGACTGGTTGAAGTTTTGGGCGGTATTGATGACAAGCTGAACTTCGCCGTTCTCCTCCTTTCCAGGAGGCACTGTGATGTTGATCGAAGCCGTCTGTATGCTCTCCAGCTCTCGCTTGGCAAAAGTCGGGACGCCGTACCAGTCATCAATGAACCAGGCATCAAAAGCATCGGCCGTAGACCCCTGCAGGAAGGTGTATTTATCGAAGCCCATCACGCACTCGCTGCTGTTCTGCGCCGTTCCGTTCGACATGGACGTGCCGAGGTACATGGTAGGCATGAACGCCTGCACTCTGCCACCGCGCCAGCTTCCGAACTCGAACGGGGTGACTTCGTAAGAAGTGAGATTGAAGCCATTGGTGGTGTTGCGGCCGGGCCACATGATGTTCTGGATGCTCGGCGACTGGCCTGGGATGACCTCGGAGAGGGCAAGGATGGGCATCGGCGCTTCTCCGCGGGAGAAGACGGTGTTCTGAGCCGTGAGATCGGAGAAATTGCCGTACGTCTTGTTCTCTGGGAGATAGACGGCCCAGAACTTTCCAAAGGCATCAGCAACAGAGACGGGGAGGCCTTGCTCCGCCTTCGCACCCATGTCCTCGAAGATGTCTTGGAGGTATTGGTCCTGGTTGCCATCCTTGCCTGTGGTGTAGTCGACGGTAAAGTTGATCGCCTTTCTGAGGTCTGCGACAGAAACGAAGTCATTGGCGGCACTGGTAGTTATACGTCAGTCACAGTTGTGATGGTAGGAGTAAGAGGCCTCACAGTGTGGCGACGGTAAGAGCTCCTCCTCCGCTGAGTCCAGTGATGTAAGACAGGACCTGCGTCAAGCCACCAGTTTTGGCCTGCACCGCAGCTGGGTTGCGAGCGTCAAAGGCCTGCCAGATGCCGAGACCGCCGACGCCCGACTGCGTGCCTCCTCCCGAGACGGAGAGGCCGACAACAGGGTAGCTGGTGGTGTTGAGCTTCTGGATGTAGTCCTGGACGTTGAAGCCGTCGATGTTGGCCAACGTCAGGTAGCTGCTCAGTGCCGGGATGACCTTTTCACCGCGGGTCACCTTCCACGACGACTCCGGCTTTGAAAGTCCCTGATCTATGTGAGAATATGTGTCGCCTTCACGCACGAATAACGTACTTCTGAAGCAGCTCTCACTCGCAGGCCGTCAGGACACTGGCTGTAGACGGGCGCGTACGGGTCCTGCTGGGAATCGTCGTCCTGAGCGCAGGCCAGTGCTGCGCCGAGCAGGACGCTCGGGAGGAGACGGCGGTTCGATGTGAGATACATGCTGAGCAGTCTTTCCCAAGCTGTCAAAGTACAGGCACAGGTGGAACGAGGCAGCTTTTCTCCCTTCTCTGGGGATGGCCTCTGGTTTTATCCCTCCATCTTGAGAACTTCAGCTGCGTTCGTGTGTTGCAAAAGCTTGCTCGGAGGCACTGCCCAGCAGCATGCGGGGAAGTTTCGGGGAAGTTTGCTACAGCTCTGACGAAGACGGCTAGACGGAGATCTGGTGGTGAGAGGCGCATTCTCGGAGCCCTCGCCGGAGCCTTGATCTTTGTGGAACTTGGGGGCTGAAGCTTGTCCCCTGCGAGCTGTCAGATCTGGGGCTGAACGCGAGTGCGCCGGCCCAATGAGACCGTCGACGTTGGCCGGATCGAGCTAGGTTGCACAGAGCCCATCGCATGTCATTGGGAAAGGAATCCCTTGAACCCTTACTTTGCAAGCAAGTAGGTGTTAGAGTAAGGCGATAGCTCATGAGAACATATCTCAAGCACCTTGGTTAACGATGGGCTGCAGTCGATTTCAGCTGAGAAGTGACGTTGCAATTGGCAGGTTGAGGCATGCAAGACGGAGAAATGTGGTTACTGGGAGAAGCTGACACATGCAGGTTGGGTTCGACAGGAGCATGCCTTTCGAGCTCTTGCTGTTCTTCGCGGGAGCTAGTGCTGAGCGTCCGATCGACGATCTCGGTTCATTCCTGCCAGCCACTCCTAGGATATCGTTCCTGGAACTAGAGCTGACAAGCCAAAGCCCCCGACTGTATTGATGATTGCTTTAAAAGAGTGGTTTTGGTGTGCTTTTAGAGAGTTGCTGTGGCTGCAGCGAGGTTCTGTTTCCACGCCTGCGGGGTTGCGTGCTGTTGCATGCGTCGATGGCTGCTGTGGCTTGGTCGCATCAAATTCCTGGAATGCGCCCAACTGATATGGCTTATTTTGATGCAGACGGGCAAGAATGACCCATGCCGTCCTAGAAACTGAGAAGAATTGTATTTTCCATTTGTGTTTTTCATTCGCTGAGAATCGACTATGGCCCGCGGTTCGCATTGGTGGTTATGCAGAAGCAGGGTTCCGTGTACGTCCGTCCGTCCCCAATGTAAACTCGTCAGCGGCATAGGCAACTCAATGACTGGTGTCCGCTTCGTCCGATGTCTGATTGACATGCCAAGATATGAGAATGCAGCCTACGACTCGTTTATCGCTCGAAATCGTTCATCCCCTACAGTCCCAAGTCGTAGCTTGACATGTGTCTTTGGAAGGGTGAATTGACTCCAGAAACGACGGCACTTTCCCGTCCTTTGGCACCAAGCTACTTTCGGACCCACTTTTGATGACAAGGCCCCACTTGCGCCATTTCTGCCGCATTCATGTACACGTTGCGCACTCAAATTGTCACAACAAATCCTGGTCACCAACAGTCCAGGATTCGGGCCTCGTGGCGCAACGGTAGCGCGTTCGACTCCAGATCGAAAGGTTATCCGTTCAAATCGGGTCGGGGTCACTTCTTTTGCCTTTTGAAGAGGTTGTAGATGTTTCTTTTTGCTCTCGGAGTGTATTGAGATGTTGTTGTTGACAGACAGGATTGGGTGAGCGGTTTTTGCGGCTGCGGGGTGAATGCACGGTAGGACAAGCCAGCTGAGTGCTCAGAACGTTCGAGACATGCTACTCGGCTGAAATCAAGTTGCTGGCTCTCTTTTTCGAGACGAGAGTGTTGATTCTTGTCGGTGTATCGTACGTTGTTTGGCCTGATGCCTCGCCTGTGAATTGCCTGTGGCGAGGGCAACGACTGGTCTAGGCTTTCAATGATGGTCTTTCCAGCATAGAAAACCACTCTGAGCTTTCGCGGACTCTTGTGTGTTAATATATCGTAGCGGATACCATGGTGAAATTGTGCACGATGGTCTTGTTGTATGTCGACTGACAGGTTTCCACTTGAGGAAGGCACTACCTTAACTACCCTTAGGACCTTCACCATAGACAGCATCCGCGGGACAGGGAAACCATTGCAATTGCAGATATTTTCGTGTCTATTCGTCATCAACGTCTCGTTCATGAAGCATCTAATGTCTACTCTTTAAGTCTACTGTATCATCTTGGCCACTCTTTTGGCCTTTCCCTCTCTAGTTGAAGTTCTCCCGGAACACACCCAACGCCACGGCCTTCCTCCGCAACGTCGACTTCGCATGACCGTTGACCCCCTCTACCGGCCCCCTCTCAAACGTGAACACCTCTTTGACGCCAAGGCTCTCGAGATAGTCCAGGTTGCGCTTGTAATTCGTCGCGACCTGAGCGATGCCGTGGCTGTCGTCAGAGAACGTGAACTCACCCCCCATCTCGAGCCATTTCTGCAAAATTCAAGTCAGTAAACCTCCACCCAAACACAACCCCGGATAAGCAGCACTCACCTCAGCAATGATCCGACAAGGATACGGCTCCGCAAGACCCTTCCTCAACGCGCTGCTGTTACACTCCAACAAGCCCCCGTACCCTTTCACCACCTCCAGATTCCTCACGACCCTCTCCCACACGCCTCTCCACTTCCTCACATCCCGCGCGGGGTCCTCGCTCATCAGACGGATCAGGTCAAAGTGGCCAACCACCTTGGGCTCCAGCGCCGTGAGCATCTCGTGCTGCTGGTCGTAGTACCGCTCATACATGCGCTCCTCGCACCCGCCGGCCGTGTTCATCGCGTCGACGTACATCTCGCGCGAGTAGTCGATCGGCACCGCGTTGACGTGATGCAGCGAGCCTATGAAATAATCCACCGCCGGGTGCGCCGCGAGTGACCTGATAAAAGGCCCGTATGCGGGGCGGTACCACTCGCCCTCGAAGCCGATGAGCAGGTCGATCTGGCCCGCGTACTTCTCGCGCAGGCGCTGCGCCTCGGCGAGGTAAGCGTCGTGGCGCGGGGCGAGGACCGCGAGCGCCGCGGCCGGGTCGCCCTCCTCGAGCTCTTCCGGGTAGAGGTCCGCCGTCTCGAGGCGCGGCATGTGCTCCGTCATGCCCATGGTCTTGTAGCCGATGCTGATGGCGTGCTGGATGATGGACTCGAGCTGGTCCTTGGCGTGGCCGGGGCAGAACTGCCCCGAGTGGGAGTGCATCGTGAACGCCATATTGTCGGCTCTGGAGGGGGTGTTGGTGTTGTGTGTAAGTCAAGACCACGACGGATGCTACGTTGAGGTGTGAGATGAGATGAACCGGAGGGCGGCCGAGGTGAATGAGTCAAGGGTATGACGTCTGCAAGTCTGCGAGACACAGTTGGGGTAAAAAGAAGTCAAGGGGGACAAAGATTTCAACTGAGAAGAACCGCAGACAAGTCTATCAAGCTCGACTGCCAGGTACCGAGATGGCTCTTGAAAAAGGTCGAACAGGTGGCGCGCAAGGCGTGTGTAATCGCCAATCAATGGTTGATAAGAGAGGTCAGGACTTCCTTCGTTCCCACGAGTCACTGCGGCGGGATGCAACATGCCCCTCCAAAGCCCGAAGCCGCCTTGCTGCATGGTCACTGAAAATATTTTCCCCACTGGACTGGAACCTTTTCGGGCCCCGACGGGTGGCCGTAGCAAATCACTGACGCTGGCCCGTCCACGTTTGACGTGCAGGAATTCCTAGCACAAAGATCCCTCCCGCATGCCAAGCTTCGCGTGTCCGCGGGGATCGTTGCATGTCACGCTGATTGCTGCTGCATAGGCACTTCTGTCTGGCTCTTTGGATTCTTGGGTGCGTCTGGTGACAATTCATTTTCTCTCCTGGGGAAAAGGTCGAGGTGATTATTACAAGTAGCGTACAGGAATAGTAACTTTAGACCAGGACAAAAAAGACCAACTCGGGACGGTGGGAGGGTATCATGGCAGGCAGATTCGAAGCCTGCGACCGGCTCGCAGGCCAGGAAAATCCTTTAAAATAAAAGGCCGGGCTCTTCTATATCGAATCAAGGGAAAATAAGACAAAACGAATAGGCGTTTTTGAAGTGTGGAATTCTTGAGAGGATCCAAGTCAATCAATTCTCGACAAAAGTCCTCTTTCTAAACGCCAATGGGATTGGGATAATCCTCATTTGAATTTTGCCGCTGCTCTACTTCTGCGGCGTCTCGGGGATTTCCCAGATGGATTTGGCAGACTCTCCAGCCTCAGACTTCACAGCAGGCTCTTTCTTGACAACAGGAGATTTGATGCCAGGAGGTTTGACGCCAGAAGATTTGACACCTGAAGACTTGGCGGCGGGAGGACCGTTCTTCTTAGGCTGCGCAAAGGGAATGGTCGACTTGGACGTGAAGACAGGGAGGTCTGCGCGCTTCATCTTGGCCAGCGGTGCCTTGGACGACGATGCTCTAGGTGGCGATAGCTTGGCGGGCGATGGCTTGGTTGGCGACTTTTTGGCCGGCGGCACCCTTGATGGTGACTTTGCCGGTGATGATTTGACAGGTGTATTGGTGTTGGGTGGCAGCCACTTCAGTGGCTCTTGCGGTGTCATGGTGACTGGTTCCGGACCTTCCGGCTGGTAATTGATAAACACATCAGAGCCCGACGGCGTCTGCACTCCCGGCGAGACGACTGGCGAACTGGCAGGCAGCTCGACCTGAAGGGGATCCGACACGGTCGCAGACGCCTGCTCAATGATGGTCTTTGGCTTTGGAGTCGGCGCCAGAGGATCCGGGGATGACATGTAATCCCGCTCCGATGGCACCGCCTCCATGGGTGGCGTAGCAAGGGGCTCGTTCCCGGGAAGAACCACGGGAGCTTCTTCCTGGGGGGGAGTAATGATGGGCTCTTGGAACTCATAAGGGGGAGTGTTGACCGGTGGCGGTGTGACGGGCTGCTGCTCTTCAACAACGGTTGGCTCGTTGAGAACGAGCGGCTCCTGGGTGATAGGCGGCGTCTCAGAGGAAAGCGCGTCAACAGACGGTGCCTCGACAAATGGAGCCTCGGCAGAAGGAGTCTCGCCAGAAGGAGTCTCGATAGAAGGAGCCTCAACAGAAGCCTCGACAAAAGGCACATCGACAGAAGGAACCTCGGCAGCAGAGGGCGTCACTGCCGTCGTCTGCTCAGGCTGCGTTGCCTGCGCCTCAGCTGCTCGTGCTGCCTGCGCAGTCTGGGCTGCCTGGGCTGCTTGAGCAGCCTTTGCCCGCTCTTCCTTTTGAGTCTTGGTGATCAAGTTGATCTTGATCTTCTTCATACCGGCAGTGAGCTTGTCCATGTCGTCCTCAGATGCAGCCGCTGGTGTTGCCTTGGGCTGAGGCGGCTGGGACGGTTGACCGGGTTGAGGAGGGGTGGTCTTTGCTGGTACAGCGGGCTTCTTCACTGTTCGTGTGGTCTTGGGGGCTTCCTTCTTCGCTGCAGGAGCTCTTGTTTTCTTCACGTTCAGAGAAGGCCCGGCGGTGGTCCGCACACTCATCGAAGATTCGGGGCGAATGGTCATCGACGTCTCCGGTCGAATCGTCATCGAGGTATCAGGACGCATGGTCATAGAAGTCTCGGGACGCATGGTCATTGACGTATCAGGTCGAACACTCATCGAGGTGTCAGGGCGGTAAAGACCTCCGTTGTTCTCGTATGGCGCTGCAGTCGCCGTAGAAACCACAGACGACGCAGCACTAAGACGTCTACCGGGTCGTTTGGCTGCTCCGTTGGCCTCAGAGGGGATACCTCGGGCGTTGGCCTAGGAATCACGTTAGCTAGGGGTTCTTGGATGCATCTCAGAAGTGACAAAGTCTACCTTATCCGACGAAATTGCGGCAGAACCGGCCACCGTCCTTCGCCTGTTCTTGCCCTTATCATCCTCTTCTGTGTACGTCACGGGTTTGCGCTCACGCAGCGACATGCGAGAAGTCGGCCTGCTTTCCGAGGGAACAGGAGCGGGAGGCGCTGGCGGTACGAGGTCGGGGTTAAGAATCGACTGACGATCTCTGCGCGCCCTCGTTGCCTCCGCGTTGAGGTCCTCCGGTTTACAGCTATCGACCTGGCGGTCGGAGGGGATGAGCAATCTGCTCAGCTCATGAGCCGCGATGGTCCAATGAACGTCGGGAGGAGGAGGCGTTGGCGGTCGGGAGTATACCATTCCGTGACCAGAGGCCATGCGTCTCAACCGCGTGGGATCCACGGCCTTACCGATAGATGCCGCCGTAGGTGTAGAGTAATTTCCTGGCGTAACCTGGCGTATCATCTTCGGGCTGGCTGGACGGTTTCCCATCGCCACCTCGAGCTCGTCAAGCTCTGAAGCCGCCCACCATGACGGGTTGTAAGGGTGCAGCGAAGGGAAGGATGACTCCGTGGCCATGGGCTGGCCCTCACGAATCGCCCCTATCCTCTGTCCCATTTCATAGCCCAGTGATGAGCGGCCCCTAGATTGCTCTCCCGCCGTCTGGTCCCCTGAGAGCCCGCTCAGGTGGCTGAAGATGCCAGAGTACAGCGCCCGGTCACTATAGCCTCCCTCGAGGACACTGATGACACGACCTTCCACACTTAGCCCCTCCTCTGTAGCAAGTTTGACGACATCTTGGGCAATGCGGGCGTAGAATTCGGTAGGCACGTTCACATTATGACGCTGCATACCCTTGGTTTCCCACTCGCTGGCGTCAAATCCTGCGGAAAAGAAAATAGCCGCTTTGGGCGGCAAGTTGAGAGCACGCACACGGGCAGACTGTGTCTTCAAGTAGCTGCGCGTCTTTTCGAGAATGATGGAGTACTTGGTCTCATACAATTCCCAGAACTCGTCTGGAGAGTCCCACGATCCCAAATGAACGTTCCACATGTTTTGTCCATGAGCATTGTCAATGCACAAACTTGCGTTCTTCACCTTCTCCTCATCGCCCATCTCACAGGGATACGAGTTGATGTCGTGGAGACTGAAGTATCCGATGGAGGCCTTCTTCCACGCAGCGGCGTTCTTGGCCATGTTCACTCCTCGGGAGTTGTGCGCCCAGGCAATGGCTTGAGAGCCGTCACCATGGTGGAGATCGAAGTCGATGATGGCAGCGTGCGTCAAGCCGTGGTTCAAAATGGCATGCATGATTCCGACATGGACATTGTTGACCCAGCAGAAACCCGAGGGATAAGAAGCCGAGCAATGGTGCCCTGGTGGTCGCACTGCGACAAATGCTCTCCGGGGGCCAGAAGTAAAGACCCTGTCGACGGCTTCGCATACAGCGCCCAGCGCACCTTCAAAGGCTTCCTGGGACTCCGCGCAGAGGTAGAGATCGCCCTCGTGGAACTTGGCAGGCGGGCCATCTGCGCCTCGGTTCATCTCCGGTCGCTGGAGCTCCTTGCCTCCCATGGACAGCTTGGCCTCCGCTACCTCGCACATCGTCTTGAGCTCCTCCATCCACTTGGTCCCATGCACGTTGGTCACCGCTGGTGAGTTGAGAGACAGCCTGCGTTCGGTCTTGTAGATGCGGAACGGAATGTTCGGAATGACGGAGGGATCCAGACTCGGATGGAGAGGGTAGGAACCGTCGCAGTGTCGCTCACCCAGTCGTACGTACGCCATTGCTACTCCCAACACACCGGCCTTGATTCTCTCTGGTCGCTCGACGATGGTGCTCAGGGCTGCCTTGGAGGTCTTGGGCCGGGAGAAGCGGTGTCCGTAGCAGGCATCGTGCAGAATGACGACGGTCTCGGTGCCAAGCGTGGAAAGGGGGGAATGGTGTGTCGCAAGTTCGGTCTTAAAGTAGTCGCGGGCAATCGTGTTCGCCGTAGGGGGAGGCTTGATGTACTCAGGGGGACTCGTTCGTAAAGGGGATTTGGCAACAGGCGAGGAGGCATGTGCCATGCTCGTCCGTCGCCCGCTCACGGAGTGCAAGGAGCTTGTAGAGGACTTGCGCTGGAGGGTGGGCGTCGCAGATCGCTGCGGCAGCGTCGGGGTGGAGGATCGGGACCTGGACAGTTCTCTTGCGAGGGAGGGGCTCCGGGAGGGCATTCGCGGGCTCGGGGCCGGAGATGCTCTGTTGACAGCTGGTCTCATTGGCGACAAGGCACTCGGGGTGCGGGGAGAGTTGGCGACAGGAGAGCCAGTCGAGAGGGAAAGCTGCCGGAGCGAATGCGACAAGTCCTTTTCGGCATCGGGGGGTGTGTTCAACGTCGATTGGCGCCGCGATGGCGCTCTATTGTAAGGAGAGGCCATGGCTGACGCGCGAGTCCCATGGATCGTGCAGAATCTCGCAGTCGTGCAGCAGGACTAGGCCGGACTAAGAAGATGGTAAAAATAAGGGTTGACGTTGGAGAAGAGAAGACCCGAAAGGTGTTGTTTTGGGCTGGAATTGTCAACTTTCGGCTTACCGTAGTGACAGGGTAGAGTGGCAGGGTCTCTGTCCAAATACGTCAGGCGAAGGTGGGTGTGTCATTTGAGTTGTTGACCGCCCGCCTGCCCGCCAGCGCATCGTCAAAAAAAAAAAGTCGCGTCCACTTTGTGTACAAACACGCGTCATAACCCGTTGCATAAATCCCATCACGTGGGGCATCAGCAACAACAGAAGGAGAGGCGGGGCAATCCCTCCCATTTCTCGAATCTCTCTTGCCGGGAGCAGCCACTTATTTTAATGGAGTTCCGACGGCGCCATGTGGGGGAATGATCTTCACCAGGACAGTGCAGCTTTATTCACTTCATTTATTCTGTTTCCTTTCTTCTGCTTCTCCCACCCCACGTTCAAGTCTCTCGACTCTGAATCTTCTGCAACACCGACTCAAGTGAGACCATCGTGACCCAGCTTCTTCAACATCCCAGATCTTACGTAGCGGCCCCCATATTTGTGACACAAGATCTGAGCACGTCCCGATTCACCACACTGCATCTTCGAGCAATGACCACGAGCTGGTGTGGGGGCTCCGATCGGGAGACAAAAACGACTTGATCTCGGTTGCCGGCAAGGGGCTTGATTTTGTGGTCAATGAATGGCATGGGTTGATGCCGATGCAACAGGAGTGGCTCTTCCATAAGTCTGGGGTTGAGCTGTGCAAACCTACATAAGGTCGGAGATGTGCATGCACCTCATGACGAGGGAGCTTGTGACTCTGAGAGCTGCAATGAAATGGTGAGGCCGACCAGGAGTCGACTGGGCGGCGCACTCCTTTTCATATACCTAAGATTTGGGCAACCTATAAGTCTTGCTTACGCCTTCATAATCGCCCGGCATAGCCACTGCCGCCCTTCGTCGGTGGTTTTACATGCGCCAAGGCGGCGCGGGTTTCTGCCTTCACGCAGCTGGATTTCTGCACTTTTCGTGGTAGATTCCTGAAATCATGCTACGGGACTTTGGCATAGGTCAACCTAGTAGTAAGCCTGACCCATATCGTATGACTTCTTCTGTCTACGCTTGGGTTCGTCGGTTTTCAAGGTGTGCCGCCTGCTAGCCGTGCAGGTTTCTGGGCACGGAGTGACCATCTCCAACCCCGATCATCTCTCTGCATCGCCTCTACCCGCATTGTCTGTCTTACGGTCATTGGTCTGCTATGACTTGGCCAAATTGCACAAGACCTGTGCATCCCGCCCGGTTGCCTTAAGCGAATGGTTGGCATTATAGTCGGGCGTCGAGGTCTGCGAGAGCCAAAATTGATGGAACCTTTCATATATGGCAGCGGTGCCGATCATGGATGTCGTTGATGTGTCAATAGTCTTTATTGTATTAGCATTAGTTCTTCGTGCCGATAGTTATTAGAGCAACATATCTCAAAATGTACATCAATTCCTTCCCTTCTAGCTGTCTCGGTCTCCTGGGTCTTCTCTCCGCCTCGTTTATCGATGGCCAGAGAACCGTCACTCGCGACGCATGTGCCATCGCGAGGTCCGTCGACAACTCTTGCACCGCAAGATTCAGCATAGACCGAACCAAGATTGGGCTTGATACGACCTGGACAACGCCCCCGGTGATAACTTACGACGGAGTGGACGTCGTCAGATGTTTCTGCTGTCTGGAAGAGGCGCCCCTGACGCCCGTCTGGTCCTCATGTGCAGCGCAAATCGAGACCGCAAGCCCAGAGAAAGACCGTGAGATACCAAATTTTCCTCTTGATTTGCTCGACGTTCGAGCTGACGCAAGGAACAAACAGAGTACCTCGAAAACCTCGAAGACTGTCTTGGGTTCGAGGAGTGTCGAGTAGAGACTGCGACTCCGGCAGCCTGTCACACCATGAGCGACTGGGTCATGGGATGCTCTTCGCATGTCAAGCCGGAGACCATGTCATCAAGTGAGCGATTCTCGCGCATGGAAGAATGCCTTTGGTATGTATTGCCTTTGGCTGCAACGTTGAGCTTCTTGACTAACAAGTGGCAAGCCCCACGTCTGCTCCAGGTGCCTTCAATAACGCACACGAAGCTTGCGGCAACTGGGCTTGGATTCACAACCCTGAGTATGGTTCCTGTAAGACTCCTCGTTCTCAGATTCACGGTTAGTTTCCTTCGCGTCCATGGCTGACCCGTTGTTTGCTTGCCATGCAGCTATGCAATCCATTGCGCCGTACTGGTGTAACTCTAATCTCGACACCACAATTTACTCAGCCACGGCCACAAGCTCTGTCTCCTTCGAGGATTTATCCAGCACTGCCTTTGCATCAACGTCCCTAACATCGGCATCAAATCCCTCTGTCCCCACCTCTACGATGAACTCCGCTATACCATCGAACACGGTAGCAAGCCAAGCCACGAACTCGTCTGGACAGCCGAATACTAGCATCGTCGTTGTCATCGCTATAGTTGTGATTGTTTTTATGATGGTGGGAGGCATTGCGATTTGGTCGAGCGTTAAGCGTCCACGGGATGATTACGGTATACCCATTTGAGGGAGATCTAGGAGACAGGGGGCTTGGGAAAGAGTTTTGCTATCCGGCCGGATACCTCTAGCTATCTAGGTGAATAACTACATGTATTAAGCCTGATAGTACATTGATTAACATGGTTATACTATTTCTGACGTCGCTTTTGTATTTATTATCACTATTATTACTATTGTCCTAATTGTCTCTATTCTAACTTCTCTTACTATTAATATCGTCGTCATCCCTATCGTCGTCTATTCCCACTACCCGTCCGAATAGCAAAACTCTTGGGGAAATTATAACTATAACGGGTGCAATAACAATCTTTTGTGGCTTCGCGGATGTAGTGCTTCGTTAACAGCTAGGATACACTCATGTTGTTCGCAAAGGCAGCAGCTTGAGTTCGCTCCTTCACTGTCATTCTGGTTTCCTGCACTACTGTCATTCCCACAAGTCTTGCGAGTCCCTAATCTGAATCCGCACTGCAAGATCACTTCTCCAAATCAAGTTCACAAGGAAGCATCAAGGCCTACGATGTCCCTTGAGAAAGCTGAGTCGCATCACGCAGCTGTACACGACGTTGCCGCTATGTACAAATAAAAGGGCGGCAAGGATGTTTCTAATCAGTCTCAGCATCTTCTACAAGGATACTTTGAATACAACGCAATGCCAACACTCAGTGGAAGAATTTTTCGTGGTGGAACGTTCATTCGGATCGAATGAAGGTTTTCAATCCACTCAACAAGACCAGTGTTGTGAATCAAGGACCATGAAGCGGACATTTCACTCATACCAATCAACTCAGTGAATTGACAACCCGTTCTACCATTATTATAAGATGTCGCGGAAGCTGTCTGATGCAGCATATTCACAAACCAGAGTCACGTATACAATAGTCAGCATCAGATTTCAAAATCGCAAGCAGCAAGATGGCAGCCAGACTCGACGACGTCCCCGAGATCGCGGATACCTGCAAACTGATCCTTGCCCGCACCAATAAGTTTTTGGCCGACAAAGACAGGAACCCCAGAGTCGTAAGGCCGAGCCCCTTTTGTATTCCCTGTTATATCTTGAAGCAAGTCCTGTTAATAAGCATCACCCCTTCTACAGACAGACGAAACGTGGCGACCCGCCAACTGGGCCATCACCGAAGTCACCCGCACGATCCCGAAGGTCAAGGAGACCATCCACCACATCCGAGAGTGCGCCGACGCCGAGCGCAAGAAGCTGCCCACCATCAATTACACCGCGTGGACGCAGTCCATGAGACGGGCGCCGGGGGACCCGTACGCGCGAGGACCCCCTGGCGACGATGTTTTGATCAATGACATCCCCCGCCTCGCTGACAGGTTCACGGCGCTTGCGGAGCGGTTCCGGGAGCTCGAGGAAAAGCCGTACAAGCGCGGCGATGTATGTTTGATAAACCTTGGGCAATCTATTTGGCGGGGTAGTGTACTGATTTTGCCGATAGGATGTCATGGCGGCCTATGACCATGTCAATGTGGTCTTGATGGAGTGCCGGTGGGTGAAAAAGTGGCTGCCGGCTGCTTTGGATGCCGTTACTTATATTCTGACGGGGGAGGGTCGTGAATTCCATTCTGACTCGGAAGATTCCAGTTGAAGTGAGATGCCGGACTTGGTCGGGAGACAAGCGTGGTTCTGTAAGCAAGGTCTACAGGTTTAGTGAGAGACAATATCCTTCATAGCAAACTCGGTTTAGGTGACACATCAGATCATAGATACGCCGCTGATGGTTGTCTTGAAATTTGGGCTTTATTCTTGTTATTTTACAGAACCATACATAGTACAAGGCACGCTTGCCCACATCAGCCAGAGAAGACGGTTCTAATCTTCAATCATCCTGGGCATAACTTTCATCTCCTTCGTGGCTACGACTCAAGACAAGTCAATGCCATAGGTCTCCTTGCTTCCAGTCTGCTCAGGCTTGTACGGCTGCTGAGGTGTGCGGAAGTACGGCGTAGGGGCGGCGGCAGCGGTTCCCCTGAGCCCCGCGAACGGCGCCCTCGGCTCAGCTACCGGAATCGTGGAGACGTCCTTGTCATTGTAGATTTTCTCCTTGCCGGTCATCTCCTTGAGGACTGATTGCGACTCCCCTTCGGCAGCGTCAAGGCCAATCAGAATGCGGCCAACAGAGCTCATCCATGCCGACACTGGCTTGACGTAGGCCTTTGCGCCACCCTTCACATCGGGATCGAAAGAGGTTATGCCGGCAATGCGGTTCTTGTGGTTGCCTCTGAACGATCTCTCGTTAAAGGCGTTGTCGCCCAGGGGCACGTCGGTGACGAAACCGGCCACACCGAGCTTGGCGTGTTGGGTGCCCTGTCGCGGCGCGATGATACGCGCCAACACGGGCGTGTGTTCCGCCTGCGGTCCGTAGACGGGGTGGTTCTCGGCAAAGGCCGAAGTACGCAAGTAGGAGATACCGGCGGAAGGGTGGGACATCGGCGGGCCAACTTCTGCCCATGTGCTAGGCCGGGTGTTCTGGGTCACGTCGACGAAGTTTTTCGCTGTGGGCGGTGGTTGGAGAGGAGCAAGATCCAGGAATTTGCTGATGTGGGTGAAGAGAAGTACTCGGTCGGCACGTATCTTGCGCTGGTACTGAAGGACCTGGTCCTCAGTGATGTCCTTGGCTGTGACCGGCTCCGGGGCCTCGCTGCCTCTGTCGAGAGCAGCCTGACGTCTGTCTTTGTTGATGTCCTCGGCGAGAACCTCCCTGAGATAGTTTCGGAACTCCTCGCGCTTGCTACGGACGCTCTTGCGCAGGTATCGGTCGAATTCGCCCTCGGTCAGACCAGCGAGCCAAGGACCCTGAAACTTCCACCTGTTGTCCTCGGCGGCACCATCCTCCAGTGTTGTGAAGTCATGCTCGTCCTCGAAGACGGATTTGGGGGCGGCATTCAGGGTTCCAAGGCGAACCCTGTTCGAGGTGGGTAGTGAGACGGGGAGGTTCATCTCCTGGAACTTTTGAAGGGTGATAGCATGGTCGGCGGCGGAATTGTAGTCGGTGACTCCCTCGAGAGTATCGATCTGTTTGACTCGCACAATTGGCGTCGAGGTCTTGATCGTCTTCTGGATGGGAAGGGAGCGCTTGAAACCCCAGTCGCCGAGTTTCCTCGAGGACTCGGGGGTAGTGATGGCTTGATGTGTGGGATAATCGGTCGTCGCGCTGGGGGAGAGGCGGCGAGCGACGGCACCAGCCTCGCCGCCGGGTTGCGGAAGCGGATTCGGAATTGTGAACATCCGCGAGGAGCGCAGAAGCGCTCCTCCGGGCGTCAATCGGGCAGACATTGCGGCTGTCTGAGCACGTCGTCGGAGGCTCGGTCGTCAATCGCAAGTATCACAAGAATTGGCGTCGTTGCGGGAGAAATTTCAATTGGAGGTGGCCGGAATATGCCGGAGTCGTCTGATTGGACAACAGCTACCCCTGCTGGCAGTGAAGCGCTGGGGCCCGGGGGTCGAGTCCAGGCGCGGGACGGGAAGGGTCAACAACTGCGAAGTCGGGTACTCAAGGTCGGTTCAAGTATCCTACATTGTTAATCTCGCTCTACAATTTCTACGAAAGCTTTTACTCGGTTCAATGAGCCATCATCAATTTTACTAAGAGTTTTCTGGTTAATATATCACATGCCTTGAGACGCCAATCGAGTGCAGTGACAGTGACCAGTACCTGTTGGTCCCCCACTAAGACGTCCAGCCCATGCACACCCCACCACGAATCACAGGTGCCTTGTTAGGAAACTGCTCCTTCTAGCGCGGGCATCGAAGTTGGCAACTGACATTTTCCAACCACTCTCTCTCACACTCTCTCTCACTCGACTCCCTCCGGCAGCTTGCGGACTGCACGATCGTCCATGTGGGCAGCGAAAAGGATGGCGTCAACCACCGTCGGGTCCTCGCCCGCACTCACCTTCGAGCTCGTTGCTCGCTGTTCAGTAGGTAGCCATGGGATTGATCGCATGACTCTGCCCTGGCTGGACGGTGCTAACAACCTAGGCTAGACGACAAGAGCTCGCGCATCCATCCTGACGCTTCCTCATGGTTCGGTCCAGCTTCCCATGTTCATGCCGGTCGCAACCCAGGCTTCGCTCAAAGGCTTGACCCCCGAACAGCTCGAAGAGACCGGTTGCCGGTTATGTTTGAACAACACCTACCATCTTGGCTTGAAGCCTGGACAGGAGGTTCTCGATGCCGTGGGCGGGGCGCATAAGCTCCAGGGATGGAAGCACAATATCTTGACGGATAGTGGAGGGTAAGAATACAAAGGATCTGCGTGCAAACGGAACTGCGACTGACGTCCTACAGCTTCCAGATGGTCAGTCTTCTCAAGTTGGCCCACATCACTGAAGAGGGCGTGCGCTTCCTCAGTCCGCATGACGGCTCGCCGATGCTTCTGACGCCGGAGCACTCGATGTCTCTGCAGAACTCGATTGGAAGCGACATCATGATGCAACTGGACGACGTCCTGGTCACAACATCTCCGGATGCCGCCCGCATGCGCGAGGCCATGGAGCGCAGCGTACGTTGGCTTGATCGCTGCATTGCTGCGCACAAGAACCCCACCACTCAGAATCTCTTCTGTATCATCCAGGGTGGTCTCGACCTTGAAATGCGCCGCGAGTGCACCCGCGAGATGCTCGCCCGAGACACCCCTGGAATTGCCATTGGTGGACTGAGCGGTGGTGAGGCCAAGGCCGACTACTGTCGCGTTGTCGAAACGTGCACCGGACTGCTGCCTGATCTCAAGCCGCGCTATGTGATGGGAATTGGCTACCCGGAAGATTTGGTAGTGAGCGTTGCGCTGGGCGCAGACATGTTCGACTGTGTCTGGCCCACGCGAACAGCACGTTTTGGTAATGCAATCACGAAAGCTGGCGTCCTGAACATCCGTAACTGGAGGTACGAGCATGACTACGGTCCCATCGAGGAGGGCTGTGGTTGTATATGCTGTAGGAGGGGCGAGGGCAGTTTGAATGTCACCCGGGCTTTCATTAACCACAACGCCGGCAAAGAGACTGTGGCTGCTCACTTGTTGAGTATACATAACGTATGGTATCAGTTGAACCTGATGAGGGAAATTAGGCAGTCCATCATTGAGGATAGGTTCCCTGCATATATCAGGGAGTTCTTTGGTGGCTTGTATGATGACAAGGCAAAGTATCCCGAGTGGGCAGTAGATGCTCTGAAAGGGGTTGGTGTAGATTTGACAAAATAGTAAAAACATGTTGATACCCACGAGGAGTTTTTGGAGCAAGTTAGATTTGCCAAAGAGAATATCTGCGATGGCCTTGCCCGGCGTTTTTCTCTCGTCCGAACTTCATGAGAATATCAAGGCACGGTAAGGCCGGGTAGGTGAGTAAATCAATCTGTACCATCTCGAGGATTTGCGCCAACGGCAGCGAGCGCGAGCGGTCCAGTACGGCGGCGCCAAGTCCGGTACCCATGATCCGGCCGGTGAGTCGACCGGGGTGCCGACCCGGAAGCCCCATCAATTCACGTGAACGTCTGCAGCGCACGGACCATTATCCCCACTCTCGGCTGGCCTGCCCTAACGAGTGTGCACACTATCGCATCTTTTTTTTTCAACTCAGCGACGACCGACGACAGCCTCCATCTCGACAACTCACTAACCCCCGTCCACCGTTCCCAGCAACCACCTGAGCCAATACCGCCAAAATGGGTCGCGTTCGTACCAAGACCGTCAAGAAGTCCGCCAAGGTCATCATTGAGCGTTACTACCCCAAGCTCACCCTGGACTTCGAGACCAACAAGCGCATCTGCGATGAGATCGCCATCATCGCCTCCAAGCGCCTCCGCAACAAGGTCAGAATACCTCCCGAGAGAGGCGCGCTGCCGGGGCGCCTTTTGGGCCACGGCGAGCGTGCTGCGAAAATCTCACGAAGAGAAGGGGGAATTTCATGCTGACGGTGGATTGAATTGCAGATTGCTGGTTACACCACGCACTTGATGAAGCGTATCCAGCGTGGCCCCGTCCGCGGTATTTCCTTCAAGCTCCAGGAGGAGGAGCGTGAGCGCAAGGACCAATACGTCCCCGAGATCTCCGCCCTCGACTTCACCCAGAACTCCGAGAGCGGCCAGCTCGACGTCGATGTCGAGACCAAGGACCTGCTGAAGCACCTTGGCGTACGTCCTTCTCCCTCCAGACACCACGGCGGACAACAACCTACGTCCCCGCGGCAACAGACAATGATGACGATGCTAACTTGCCGTGACGCAGTTCGACGCCATTCCCGTCAACGTCATCCCCGTCGCCCAGACCCAGGTCCAGGAGCGCGGTGGCCGCCGCTTCGGCGACCGCCCCCCTCGTCGCGACTAAATTGTTTGCTCAGGAAAGAAGGAAAAAACGGGGTGGAAAAGTTTACGGTCTCACGGCAACAACGGCAACGGCATATCATGATACATTGCTACAGGCGTCTCGAGGACGGTAGTGAGTTGCATTTTAGGAAACTGGAAAAAAGTTTCTTCTCCCACACAAGGTGTCGCCGATTCTCCTGGAGCACTCCGGAGATGACGCTTGATTGCCAATACCACCCCCCTTTTTACTGTGATGATTCTCTCTAACCGTGAAGCCATGGCCCTGTCGAACCTCTGTCGGTACGCCGTTCAATGGCTTCGACGCGGTGACGCGGCACGAGAATGTGAAAATGAGGTTGAAGTGCTGTCAAAATTCGCCGCTCTTTTGGGGGTATCAAATCTACTTCCGTTGATGACTGGTTTTACTGCCAGCCATCGGGCCGTCCACGCTTTAAATCCATGCTCCTAATGGCCCAAATTCCTCTGCAATGCTACATCATGACATTTCTATGTCGGCCTTCTGGGCCTCCATCAACTTTTCCAATTCGGCCATTTCAACTTGAGCCTGCGTCTTTCCAGCTCCCGGCCTGTGACCTTCAACGAGCAAATGTGCATCGTCAGGTCCTGCCGTAAACGCGCCCTCTACGGGCGGTTTCGTCTCCCTTTCTCGGATGGCCAACGTCATCTGCTTGCCCGGCGTCGCCTCCTTCTTCACCTCACCTCGCTCCATGGCCAAGGTCGCAGTCTGGTCTCCCGCCCTCCTGCCCTCCTCCAGCCTCAGATTGGCCAGGTCCCGCGCAGCCTTCGCGGCCGGGTCCTCCGCCGGCTTCTCCTCGCCGAGCAGCTCGATCTCAATGTCCGGGATGCCTGCGCGCTCCCAAGCCGCCGTCTCGTTAAGCTGGACCTTGACGTAGAGCGCGCGGCGCTGGCAGTCCTTGGAGCACCACTTCTCGGACTCGCGGCGGTTGACAATGTCAAAGTCGCTGCGGCCGACGTTGACGAGCTTCCACTGGCCGCCCTTGGAGGCGGCGGGCTTGGGCTGGGCGCAGAGGGTGTAGCCGCACAGGCCGTTCACGTTGCGCTCCTCGATGAGGTCGTCGTAGTCGGAGGGCTGGAAGAGGCGGACGTTGGCCTTGAAGTCGGCGACGTCGCGCGGGGCAGGGTTGGCGGAGGAGTGGCGTGGGCTGCCGCGGACCGTCGGATACTCGGAGAGGAGGGCGAGGGATTCGAGGATCTGGAGCTCGAGCTCTTTGCGCTGGTGGATGATGCGGGCGTGCTGGATGGCGATCTCGCGGGGGTCTGGCCTGGGTTGTTCTGGGGGGGCGGCTGGTTTCTTGAGGATGCCCTTGAGAGGCCGGGCATCGGTGGCCATTTTTGGGATCGAGGTTTTGGTGAATTGGAGGATGGAGTGTGGATGACTTGATGAAGAGTTCAGGTGTGGGCTGGGTTGGTTCTATGGAGATGCGAGACTCGATTGAAGCGAGAGCTGTGAGAGTTCAAGAGCCGACAGCGACCGTTACTGTAGAGATTGGTTGGTGAGACAGAGTGAGGTCTAGGGGCGTGACGAGAGTTGCGACAGCGAGGGCGGCGATTGGTGAGGGTGAAAATTGTTAAGGCGCGTTGGAGAAGATTCGATGCTGCTTGAGCTCGCGACCCCACATTCAGATCTGGTGCTCCGAGGTGGTGCTGGCGCAGTGCAGACGGTGACAATTGGTAAGAAAAGGTACGTATCGATGAGGGGCCAAGCCGGGCCGCTACATTCAGGTCCCTTAGGTAAGGTACACCACCAGACAGCTTTGCTGAATCCTACCTTAGGTACAGAACATTGTTCGTGGTAGCTCGGGGCTCGCGGGTGGCTTGGCTGGCACGCAGTCCGGTCTCTCGACCATCATGTAGGATGATCTCATTGGTGCAGGTAGCTGAAGAAAGGAAGCGCATTCTCGTCCGGTCCTCACCTCCAACACTGGTTCGACCGGCGCTGACGGGGTTGCCCTGTGCCACAAGCACCGTTCGGTTACCTAATGTTTGTATGGATGGATGGATATGCTCACAGTCGTGACCTGGGATGATGGTTGTGGTTGCCTCTCCAAAGGATCCCCCGCTCTCCAATTCAAGGCGTGAGCCACCTCAGCTGCCAGGCATACCTACCTTGCAGCATCAGCCCGACGACCTCCGGCTACCTGCCTGACCAACATCTGCCACTGCTACCCAGTTGTTGGCGTTGATCTACCCTTGCAAAGTACCTTGCCGTGCCTACCTTAGTAGATAGGTGAGCAAGTGAGGTACACCACCTCATCGTGCCAGCCAACCACGAGCTCCGTCGAGCCTGGCTGTGCCTCGTGCTGCGCTGGCCCATCTTAGTCCTGCCGTTGCTCCCGTCCATGACGGCGTATGGCGAGACTGTTTGAGAATCCTGAAGTGAAGCATCACGCCTAATAATATTCCCTCCGCCTTCGCCTCCTTCGAGAAGCAACCCAAAATCCACTCCACACCCCGAAACCCCAACTGCTTGCAAAGGCAACACACACAACACCACATATCAGACAGTGACACTCTTCCTGCCCCCGTATTCTTGGGACGACGTTATACGAACGAACCCCTGCTCTTAGCACCGCCTGCCAGTCACCGTACATACCGACCAACCTAAGATACGGATAGTGAGGTGCTCTCTACGGACACTGACTGAGAGGCACAGCGCACCTTAGTGAGGCGCTGGCCCGCCTACCTAGGCAGACATATTCGACGAGACCGCCCCCCTCCCATCGGCCAGCTTCCCGCCCGCATATTGCGGCTCCCGTCCCTCTTCCTTCCCCAGCGCAGCGCAGCGACGCAGACGCACCACACCTAACCACGCAACCTCCCACCCCCGGAAGCTTGGGCAGACAACCAGCCAGGCCTCTCTCTGCTGCAACCAAGTGACAGAACACCAAAAAATCATTTGTCACCGCGGCCCAAAATACTGCATGGAATTCTCCATTCTGCGCCCCGGGCTGCATACATGACTCTTGTGTGCGCATAGGTGTCCCTCCCAGGTAAGGGCCCCCAATTGCCCCGGCACATTGAACTAAGAGAGTTACAAGTTCATGCGCTGACGTCGACACGCCAACTGTAGATCCCTCCACCCCCGTCTTCCTCGTCACAGGTCACAGCCTCTCTCTGTCTCTCTCTTTCCTCCGGCAAGACCCCGTCGGTTCCCAATCCCAGGTCACCTCAACCCCCTCCATCGGTTTGAGAAAATCCGTCCCTCCCTCCGGCCACAACTCGCGATCTGCCCATCAACCCATCGCCAACCCAGCGCGTTTGTGAGCTGTGGCTGCTGCTAATCGCTGCTGCCCGAATAACGCCCTGCTATTCGCTTCCCGCCCGCTACTGCAGCCAACAGCCCATCCATCCCATCAGTGCAGCGCACCGCAGCGCCCCAGGTCAAAGCTGCTGACGACGATTCCGATTCCGTTGCCCCACACCCCAGAGCAGCAGCTCGCCCTGACCTGCTCGACTCCTCTTCCAACTACCTACAAACCAACACGAACGACGACAACCCGCACACCCCCGACGACGACGATTTGAATATTGCCGGCCATGTCGACCGTCCCCTTCAGGGTCAAGGCCCTGTTCGAATACTCTTCGCCCCACGATGATGATTTGCAATTCCCCGCCGGCGTCATCATCACTGTGACCGATGAGGAGGATGCCGATTGGTATGGTGGGGAATACGTCGACGACTCCGGCTTCAAGCACGAAGGCATCTTCCCTCGCAATTTCGTCGAGAAGTTCGAGCCCCAGGCCCCGCCTCGCCCGACGAGAACGCGCAAGAAGGAGCCCGAGGTCACATCTCCCGCCTCCGAGCCGAGCGCGCCAGCTCCCCCTCCCGCTCAGCCAGAGCCCCTGCCCGTCCAGGAACCCGAGGTTCAAGAGGAGCAACCTGCGCCGCCCGTCCCGGCTGCTCTCCCCGCCTCGCCCGAAGCTCCCGCAGCTCCCGAACCCGTGCCCGTGAAGGCACCCGAGCCTGTCCCTGAGCCGACCCCGGCTGCTCCGGCCCCGAAGCCTAGCGAGCCTCCTGCGGCAAAGTCGCCCCCCATCGCCAAGGCATCTCCTGCTCCATCGAAGCCGGGACCGCCCCCGAAGCCTTCCAGCAATGCATTCAAGGACCGCATTGCGGCTTTCAACAAGGCTTCTGCTGCGCCCATCACACCTTTCAAGCCCAGCGGATTGGCTGGCGGAACTGGTTTCATCAAGAAGCCCTTTGTTGCTCCGCCGCCTAGCCGAAACGCATATGTCCCGCCTCCCCAGCAGGCCCCAATTGCAAAGGTCTACCGGAGAGACGAAGACCCCGAGATACAAGAGCGAGAGGCGGAAAACCAAGAGACTGCCGAGAAGGCGGCACCGGCTGCGGCTGCGACCGAGGAAGGCGAGGATGCCCCGAAGCCGTTGAGTTTGAAGGAGCGCATGGCCTTGCTCCAGAAGCAGCAGGTGGAGCAGGCCCAGCGCCACGCAGATGCCGCCGCAAAGAAGGAGAAGAAGCGGCCCCCGCCCAAGAAGCGTACCGACAGCCAGGAGGCTACTGAGGAAGCCGGAGGAGCTTCGGCTGCGGTGCCCGAGAGCCAGGACGCTGACCAGGCGGCGGCGCGAAGCTCCATCGACTCTCCTCGTATGCCACCACCCGCACCCAGGCGCAAGTCCTCCCGAGGCCCTGCTGCCGATGATGGAAACGACGCCGATATGAGCGGTGCCGGCGATACCACCGAAGGACAGGAAGACCTCACTGAGAGGGACGACAGCGATGCGGCGCCGCGCCCCATCCCCCGACCGCAAGTTGCGTCGCCTACCGAGACACGTCAAGAAGACGCACAGGAGGAGGAAGAAGAGGAAGAGGACGACGTGGACCCCGAGGTCCGCAGGAAGGAGGAGCTTCGTGCGCGAATGGCCAAGATGAGCGGCGGCATGGGCATGCATGGCATGTTCGGAATCCCAATGGGTGCACCGGCCCCGCCGAGGAAGAAGAAGGTCGAGAAGCCTGCTGAGGCACCTGCGGAGGAAGAGCGTGAGGAGGCAACGTCTCCTGTTGGACGCGTGCCGGTGCCGGGTATGATGGCATTGCCGGGAATGGGCGTCCCGAAGAGACAAGAGGAGCCTGTTGAGGCCGATGAACCCGAGCGCCCTACTTCTTCCAGAGCTCCGCCACCTCCTCCGCGAACGGTCGAAGAGTCACAGGAGGAGGCCGTCACGAGCCCTGCTCCCACATGTGAGCTTCCAGGAACAATTCACAGAATCACCTCTAACCAGCTAACAGTGCCCGCTCGCGAACCCGCTGGTGCACCCCCTGTACCGGGGTCCAGACCTGCACCACCTGCAGTGCCGGCTGAGGGTGAGTAGTATGACGGTAATAACTCTGGCTTTCACTGACGCGATCACAGGCCGACCTCCCACGGCTGGGCTTAAGTCTCCCAGCGAAGGTTCAGTGTCCGATGACGAACTGTCAGGCGGTGCTCAAGATACGCCGAGGCCCGAAGAAAGCACACGCGCCCCTCCTCCTCTGCCACCGGTCGCCACAGGTGCCTCCGTCCGATCGCCGCCTCCTATCCCAGGTAGCGAGTTCTCGCCAACTTCTCCTACCGGCGCTGCAAACAAGCGCATGAGCAGACCCCCACCGCCTATTCCTGGAGCCGCGCCAGCCATTCCGCCTGCTCAATCTCGACCGCCGCCTCCTCCTCCTCCAGGAGGGTCACTGAGTCGCCAGTCGACGCAGGACATGCATGTCGCGTCACCAATTTCCCCTCCTATTCGACCTCCTCAACAGGGCGAAGAGGAAGACGACGAGGTCACGGAGTACGAGGGCGACTACGACACCGACATTGCCTCGTCGGTCCCGCATAAGGATGCCCTCAAGGCTCATGCGCGAGACTCAAGCATTGAGGATAACACATCCGTCAGATCGCCCGTGTCTGATGCTCCACCATCAATGCCACCTCCGATCCCCACCGGTACCGCTCCCCGCGCCGTCCCGCCTCCTATTCCTTCCCAGCCCCCACCCCCGCCTACCGACAAGCGACGATCTGTGGATGTTCCGCGCGGAGCTCCCCCGCCTCCGCCACCTGGGAAAGAGCCGCCCGTTCCTCAGCAGGATGACGATGAGTACGACCCATACAACTATTCAGCTCCCAGGCTGCCGTACCAACGCACGCCAAAGATCGAGGAGGAGAGCTATTTCCAAACCGAGTCGCCGCCTTTGCCTTCTCCTGCGCAGTCAAGAGGTCCCCCGCCGGCGCCCCCTACGGGCCGCGCTCGGCAGTCCTTGGATGTCTCAAGAGCTTCCATGTCTCAGCGCCGATCTATGGATGCCTACAGACCCTCAGTCTCCGTCGAATCTGGCTTTATTGCTAACGATGTGGACCTGGCGAAGCAAAGCGGATGGTGGCGTCAGGAGAAGACTGTACCGCCTGTGTTCCAGGGAAGAAAGGACCTCTACTTTGAGACGGACGAGCAGACTCAGGGCTCTCAGGTCACGCGTACGATCTATGTCCTCTTCCAGGATTACTCGCAGACGACTATCACGGTTCAATATGACCAAAATAACGCCGCGGATGTCATGATTGACCAAAGACACGACTCGCCTCCTAGAGCCCTTCGCCAGGATGAGCTGGAGCAGTCTTACGAGCGTTTTGGACGTCCGATCGCTGACGCGGTCGCCTCTAAGAAGGAGACTGTTGTCGCCGACGGAACACCGCAGGGCCTGGTTCTCGAGCTCCTGAAGCCTTTTAATGATGTTCTTGCCCCTATCGGTACCAGAGCATACGGCGCTCTTGTCTATTCCAACATGGCCAACGCCTCAACGCAACAAAACGACCAAATCCGTGCCGGAGACATTATCTCGATCCGCAACGCCCGCTTCCAGGGTAAGCATGGACCAATGCACGCCAAATACTCGATGGAGGTCGGCAAGCCCGATCACGTTGCCATTGTCTCCGAGTGGGACGGAACCAAGAAGAAGGTTCGCGCCTGGGAGCAGGGCCGTGAGAGCAAAAAGGTCAAGGTGGAGAGCTTCAAGCTCGACGACCTGCGCAGTGGCGAGGTCAAGATCTGGCGTGTAATGCCCCGCAGCTGGGTTGGATGGAACAGCCCGGCGTCTTAGGAGACGACTAGGCCACGTCTTCCTCCAAGGGCGAGAGAACGTGCAGCGAGTACGGCGAGCACGAGCTCGCTGAAGAGCGGAAAGTCGTTGCGAAGGCAGCAGCGGCACCAGCAGCATTTCATCAGAGGTCAATACGAGGTCGACGAATCGGTGTGAGATGCATTGTTCTCGTGCGCACGTTGTTAAAAAACGGGAGAAGAAGAGAGATTAGAATGGGAGCGCGAACACCCCAAAACAAAACCTTCTTCATCTCTTGGGTTTTTCTTTTTTACCTAGTTGATCATTCGCTCTGTGCCCGCTGCATAACTTTGCTTTAGGTAGCTAGCAGCAACTCATTGATTGTGGTTACTCCATGCTCTTCTCTCACACCAGTGATTGATTGATTTCTAGTGTGCTATGCGTTGCGTGATTGTCCAACGCTTATTGGACTTTTGATCATGATAATCATCTTCCGCTTCAGCAGCGTCCTCGTGTTTTTCTCTGGCTCTCAGTATCCCTGGGGCATGTGCAACGATATCATCAAGGGCGTTTCGCAGGTCAGGCGACCCAGCCCAAGTCGTTCGTATCCTCGATTTTTGATGTTCGCGGCTGCAGTTTGCAATCATATAAACCGTCCATAGATGGAGTTGGTTTGCCGCAACAGCAATGCTGGAAGAGCTGAGCTTGATGGTTGGTCGATCTTTGAATGATGTTTCCCACGAGGCGCCTTGGTAACGGAGGCTTAGGTAGGTTGTATTGCATGCTTTCTGCTCTCTTTTTCGGGCATCCCTTTTGATGGTGCTGGTGACGCGGCCGCGAATACGCACACGAGGATCCGGGATGACGGAGATGGGGGCAGTGGGCTGGATTTGAGAGCGTAATATGTTTCCTCTTGGCAATGATGCGAGCTTGGTGTTTGTTGTTGGCTATAGCTGCGATTCGATCGAAACACAACGACAGCGACTCGACTTCATTGCCCTGTGTCCCGGAAATGATCCCAGATTGGGTTTGCTGGCGTTTTATACTAGACGACCTACAATGTTGAGGCTTTCTCTGAAGGTCTGGAGTTGGGCTCCGGGTTGGCCTCGAATTTATGGGGAGAGACGCGGCAGATGGGCTTGGAAAGGTGTAAAAATTGCAGAGTCACATGTTTCTTAGTCTTGCTAGAGACGGCAATCTTAGAGATCTTCTCTGCTGTTAAAACGCTGGTCCGGGATAAAACCCTCTTTGTGAGATCATAATTGCGCCGGTGCCGCTACTACTGGGTTCGAATCCAGCCTCCACGGGCCCTGTTCATTTCACTAGCTGTCTAAGTAATTCACCTCGAAGACATGCCCAAAATTGACGAACGGCGAGAAGACAATGTGAACGGGGACGACGTGAGTCTCATGATTATGTGACGATCACGAGGGAGACAGAAATCTTCCATCTTCAGAGGGAAGGAAGATACCCAAACATGGGGTCATTTGGGAGCATGTTTACATCCAATGAGTTGCTGAGTATTCTCACAGAGGGGGGGCCTACTTAAACATCCTGCGTGGCTGTTTAGAAGGCATGCTCTTCCGGCTCTCGACACCTCCTTAGGTGACTCGGAAAGACGATCTAGACTTCCGATGGCTTCAAGAATGGTGCGTCGATAGTATAAAGGGTAATGCTCAGGGCCGTTGGAATAGGTATCAAATTTCGTTTGCAGCCAATGAGCAAGGCCGAACCCGAGGGCTTATGCATCTTATGGTGTTGTCCTAATCTTCATGCTTTGCGGGAAGTCTTGGCTGGATATTTCAACAATCTCCTGTCCAGTTTCTACGTCTTCTACTCTATCTCTTGGGTTGTTCATTTGCGCATAAACTCCAGACTTTGAAGGGGAGAGATCTGACGAGCCCGTGAGAGATATGACGAGCCCGTGAGAGAGCCTTTGCGAAATTTGAGTGACGACACATCTTCCTGCAGAATTATGAGACCGCGACTCCCAACAACGATTAAAGAAAGGCACCAAATGTGCGGATCACTTCTTTCTGAGGTTGAACACTTTGTAAACAGCGGCCTGGGATACCTTGCATGTCCCTACCGAGAGCTCACCACCGACTCAGTTGATATCGCAACGAGTAACGCCGCGTTATCGATGAAGACCTGAAACCCTGAATAGGAGCTGACTTGAGATGTAAAACTTATACGGGATTCAGAAGCCTGAATAAGATGGTTTCCTGATGCTTGCTCCTTTTTCTGCTTTAGGATATCTACCATATCTTTGTTGAGAATGAATGCAGAGAAGATTAACAGACTTGAACTAATCTACCTACCCACTACAAGATATGCGAATCCTAATACAAGCTGGACGACAGTGGCAAGGCGTACAAGCAATTGATAACATAGACGCTTACGCTGTCACGTCACTGCGGGCGGCCATTTGGAAGGTCAAAAAGATTCCCAATCATTTGTAAATGTAGAGAAGCGAATGCACACCGAAAATTCCTGTTGAAAAGATTCCGCTGCTGGAAACGATGTCGGACTTTATAAACGACTGAAAGACACCTGTATAGGTATCATGCCACCCTTCAGCAGGACCGCCTCACTGAAAAATGCCCGAATCTCAGGACTGAACGTTGCAATTAACGGGCTTCGATCCTCAGCATCTCCCACGTCACTGCTATCATTTCCAGGCGAACCCTGGTCTCACCTTTTCCCATCGTGCCAAGTTGACTTCTGATAGGGGATATAAGTTAGCAAGACAGGAAAAGTTCTGATACACGAAGAATCTTCTTAGAAGCAGGGAACGAGAACTGCTTTGCGTTGAACGCAAAGCTACACGAGCATGTCCCAAAGATCCGCCAACACTTGAATGACCAGAAATACGCGAATTGAAGTGTTGACCATGCCTCCCCGTAGTCTTCAGGGCGTCTTCGTCACTCAAAAGTGGCGGATTTGGCTGAATGCGCCGAGGAAGATGCGTCTCAGGGTCTTTCCATGTGACAGTTTAAGAGGAGTAATCTTGACGTCTCGTTAGACATCCCAAGCCCCCTTTTTCACGAAGTGGAAAGGTAGCAGCACCTATGTCAATTGGTGTTGTCTTTTGGGTCAGTGTGAGAGGAAACTCCGACTAGTGTTTATCTTCTTATACTTTCCACCGCTTCTGAGAATATCTTTCTCAGCCCGGGTAGCTGCTTGATTGTAGCTTCGTTAGAGATTAGCTTTTCAAATAAAGACACAAATCGTCTTGTATTTTCACACGATAAGACTGGGTGCTATATTTCAGTGTCAGGGGGATTCTGAGTGAGTATTACTCGTCTATTTGCCACGTATCTCAGGCTTCCTTACACCCACAGCTTTATTGCTCGCCAAGTAATGTTCGAGTCTCTAGTTTATCAGAGGGAGATACTCGGCAACCAATAGGACCCAAATATTGGTGAAATGCAGCCTTCATCCGCAGTGGCCTGGAGCTGCGATGAGATGAATCCTGTGGTCAGAAGTGGTCAGAAATCATACTCCTGTGTTGCTGTTTCCAGTTTTATCCCCGTTTCCTTCCACAATCGGCTTTCCAGGTCTAAGGTTCCGATATGGCCCTTCCCCGACCAGTTTTATATTGTAGTCAGTCCTTCCGGCAGGAAGACCCCTTCCCACCACCCGTAATAGCTCCTCCCCCCAGGTAACCTTCTTAAGGCCGTTACCTTCCCCAAGTTCCCAACAATTCAGCTCGAGCGGGTGAAGCACCCGTCTCACCCAATGGCCGCATGGTCTAGCTGGTCGGCATTCCGGTGCTCGCCGCGGGGCGCTCAGTTCGAATTTAGAAGTCTGGAACCCCATTCTGTGGTCGAAAGCCCTAAGGGAACTGAGGAAATTCTTTTTGCTTGAAGCAAGAAGTACTCCTTTGTTTGATGACCTCTGAATCGTCTGAATGCGCGAAGAAGGTGACTCTCGGGCAAGCCACCAGGAGCAACGAACGGCTTTGGTCATGGACTTAAAGGCAGCGGCAGTCGACATATGAGTTGACTCCATCCTGTTGTATTGTTCGTTTCCGTCGCCATTTGCCTTGATAATAGTCATCAACGAGTCTGCCATGCCACCTTGGCCCTTCCCGGCCAAGTCTCATGCCACAGTTAGGCCATCCAGCAGGAAGTGGCCTTCATACCTTCCCGTCCAACTACCAGCCCCTTGCTGCCACCAGCCCCCTCGTCCCCTTCAAATAGCCTGTTTAACGCCGTTACCTTACCAAAACTTCCAACTATTCATCCAGCCAAAGTACATATGGTCTGGATGATCAGCGCGAATCCCCCGAAGTGGGGGACGGTGCTTCGCCGCAAGGCGCTCATTTCTAACTTGGACTCGTCAGTAGCTGAAAACCCCAAATATGGGTTGAGGACCTCCTTTTTGCTATGCGAGTACCATTTACTGGCTGTTTTTGCTGCCAATACGACTTCGTAGTCGTTGCGGTCGTGGCCGCGGGCGCGGTAGGCACGGCACTCAGGGGGCGCAGTTCGGCTGCTCCCCGGAGGCAAAGACTCATTGCATCGAGCCTGGTCATAATTGCTACTGCCCTGTATGGCGGCATGTATCTGAGTTAGTTTTCTGACCAGCTTTCAAGATTGAATCTGGGAAAAGGGCTTGGTGTGGTCTGACGATCACTGGAAACATCAGATCAGTGAGCGGAGCTGCGACCAAAATGGGCCTGGTCCATCTCGAGTCCGTCGGGCGAGTCGAACTTGGGACCTCCTTTTTTGCGTTTTTTTAATTTTTCAACCAATCGATCATCTTCAGATTCTCCTCGGCGAAAGGTTGGCTTATGGCACAGCTCGGAGGGGGTGGGGGGGGNGGGGGGGGGATAGCGGAGGCTTGCTCGTGATGGAGCGTCAGGCCAGCATCGTCCCCTTGATAATCTATTCCCTTGAGGATGGGGACGAGGGAAAGCATCTAAATTGTGGATGGACAGCCTGACGACAGTCGTCTCGACCTGGACGCACACAACACGGCGTCTGGGCATTAAGTATACAGACGTGTGACTCGAGATGCCGTTTCTTTTTCTTTTTCGTGTTAGGAGAGCAATAATGTTAGAGATTAATATCAGGGAGCGAATAACCCCGACTACCCAGAGAGTCTTTCAATACGTCAGGATTTATGGGAAGTTACCAGAAGCTGGGCCGTCAATATTGGTTGAACCGAGCGCTGTTTGCCTGCGTTGACCCCATGAGCTACATCTCTCGTAACGCCGGACAAATGCTTTGATATACACTTAATACAGAGTATGCAGAAAATAATAAAAAGATCCATTTGAGGAAACTACAGTCATCAAGTTAAGCTTATCATTAAGGGGGCCAGGCCTGAGATGATGTTCAGTGATGCCAATATCAACAGATCTGCAATATCTCCACACAGGGCCGATATTGCCATTTCTAGAGCACACTATGCAAGATGAGCGGAATCATAAGCGAGCATAGAGCTTCGTTTTAGCAGCAGAGGGATCATAAGTTGTCCGGCGAACTCGGCGATGTCGGCGACAGGGACATATGTTTACCCCGCTACAGCAGCGGGTCTTCGGAACGATCTGGGCTATAAGAACTCGTAGCCAAGGGAACTTTTGGGTCGAGGATGAGTGTCTTTTTTCGTGGGAAAGGAGACATGATTTCCAGGAACTTTTTGGTCTTCCGTGTCAGGAGGGCTTCTTGTCAATGGTCATTATGGCAGGCTGGTCTTGATCTTGATAACCTGACTTGCCAGCACCGCCTCATTTGCAGCTCAACTGTTCTTCAAATTTGGTCTATGTCAAAGATTGACATAACACGCTTCTTCTGGCACTGATATTTCACATAAGCGTTCAAAGTGCTCGTCGAAAACTACAGCATGGGCGATGTGACGGCCACAGAAGTAGGGCCCGTCGGGGTAGACTTCGCCGGCGCTGTCCCGCAGCTCCGCCACGGCGGACGGCGGGCGTTGCGTGATTGGGAAAACAAGGGACCAAGCAATGAATGGGGCCCTTGAATCACCCGGATTCCTCTCTGTTTCCGGGTTCCTCCCAATGACATGGGGGAATCGGCATGCTCGACGCTTGGCCAGCCGCCCTCACTTCCGACGTTGGGCGCAGCGTCAAGTCTGAGCATCTAAAGGCCACAGGTATGATGAATCATGAACCACATAACCGATCATGTCTCGTTGCTCAACTTGAATGCCGTTCCGGTGTCTGCGCTGGCGTGCCTCTCTAGCCTGCCCTTTTCCGACCCCCCGCTCTGTGGGAGGTTGGAGGAGCGGCGGCGTTCAGGATTTCCATGGAAGACCCCAACCTACGAAAGCGAAGCAGTTCACTTTGCGACAGCGACAGGCCGTCATTTGGGAGAAACTCAAGTCGGTGGCGAAGCTCTCTCTGTCTTGTTGGGAACGCAAGCGCCGCAGGAGGGCTGCATGTATGTGGCCATCGACCTACATCCAGACACGGTGAGGGGGTCCTTTCCCGTCCTCTCCCGTGTTTGCAAGATCTCGATGCCGGCGGGATGAAAGTCCGCCTCCTTGGACGGCAACCAACACAACTTCCTCGCAGCTGTTGCTGAGGGGGCCAATGGCCTGCCCAGTCACCCACCCAGAGGCTACACACGGTTCGCCGATGGGCAGAATCTTCCAAGGCAGCGGCATCGAAGAGGCACTGGTATTGACCTTTCGCGAGTTGTATGCTTTAGGTATCTTTGAGAGATCTGTTGTGTGGCCCGGGAGTGATGATACCAAGGGGCAGGAACAGGTATGGACTGGTCGCGACGCCTACGGAGCTTGTGAAGGCCGGCGTCACCCAAGTCATGAGGAGTCATCTCCCGCATTGCTTATTCGCAAGTCAAGTCATCTTTCCTCCATTCTCTCAGATAGTGGCCTGGTTACGTAGCGACCGACCAAGAAGACTGCGGAGGTCGACGTGCCTTCGTTCATGGCCGCGCAATCCGTTCCACATAATGTGGAATCGTTGCAATCTAGCTCACCAGTATCCCCAAGTAACGTCCCAGAGCAATGTCCTGGACTCTTCATATGTGATTAAGTTAAGCTGGCATCACGACCGAAGTAGATGGGCAACTCCCAGTGTTCCATCAGGGCAGCCACGGCCGAGCCCAAGCTAGGGGGCAATGAATGTAACCTCCTGATCATATACCCGAGGGAAGGATCAGAGCCGCAAGCCGTGTTGGCAGTGGCCCAAACCAAGGTAAGACTCGGGGAAGTAGGGCTGTAAAGTCGACAGGGCTCGCTGTACGAGCTCCCCTGCCGAACTAGATCAGTAAACACAAGGCCGGAGCGCTGAGACGTCATCGACGCTGGCGTTATCGTAGCTTTGGTTCGACATGGTGCCGAAAAGGATCGAGTAATGGCAATGTGATGCTAAGCAAAACCGTAAAGTTCTCAGATCAAGTCCCAAAGGCCGACTGCTGAGATGCAAAAGCTTGGTTGCGGTGATCGGATCGAGAAACGATCCTATTATGGTGATTATCGCCTGGCGTATCGACTTTCGTTTCCACTTCCGTCAAAGTGGATGGTTTGCGAGGGATGGGGATGGAATCCCTCAACTCGAGATGCTGGCAATGTGCGAGTCCTTCGGATGTCGGGCGGAGCTGCATTTCGCTTCTTATGCACCCATGCCCATTGCCCTGTCTCGAGAACATTCTGATATTTAAACGCAGACATGGCTTAATTTGAGTACCCAGAGGAAAGCAACAACACGCTTCCGAAATCTCTGCTTTGCCCTGGATAGCGCCGTATGTTTCAATCGGGGAAACCTGACCAGACTATCGCAAGCGTCGGGAAGTTGGAGAGATGACATCAAATTGCACCAGGAGACAGGCAAAGACCTTTGGCAACCCGTCACCTGTGTGAATTGCCCAGAGGCTACAGTCAAAGCTAACTCGTAGCGAGTTCGCTCCGTTGATTGTGAGATGGTCCGTCCTGATGGCATGTTATGCCAAGCTGCCTCTGAGCTGAGCGAGCACTGGCGATTCTCCAGGCATGTGTTGCCAGTTAGCCTGAGGGCCACCTGTTTCCAGCCCCCAAGAGCAACAACTTTCACTTCAGGAGACGCTGTCGGTACAATTGCAGGCTATTCAGCCGCTTTCCCAGCAATTAAGGGGCTCAAATGCCGTATAAAGTCTTACTGCTCGAGCAGAATTTCTCCCAAACAAGCAAGTCTGCGAGACTGCATTCAGGTCGTGCCATCCAATGAATGATTCCAATGAGGAGCATTCCTTCGAATTCGGGTTCAGCCCTCACGGTAATTACGCGAGCACAGGGTTTGGGGGAAAATGCCTCTTGCCTTTCGCCCTGCTGCTTGTTGGTCTCCAGATAGATGGCAATGCAGTACGGGCGTAACTTGGATGTCCCGTGACGATGATGAAGCGGGTTGTCTCTGGCATGTGGACTGTTTAGCGAGCTCCATCAATATTCACACCAGCATTGTCGGAAAAGGCGAGATATTTGGGGTTGATGCGACTTGTTCGGGGCGTCCTGTGCCAATTCACGAATAACCGCATAAGAAGACGGCTGCCAGTCTTTGCAATCAGCAGTCCGAAGCGCCCTGCAGCACAGCTTTTCTTTTTCTAGGTTAGGAGACAGACAAATGCTCACCGCATGTCTTAACCTTAAGAGCGCCTTTACCACCTATTCGGAAATGCTTGGCACTGATCGTTCCCTCGCAATGAGCTTTCGAGGGCTGGGATTTAAGTACGCATCGTTGTTGCGGTCCGACCTGAATGTCTCCCGGCCTGTGGCGAACAGAGAACTGTAGTATAAAGACGATGTAAGTCGGAAATAAAGCACTCGTCAGATACTTTAGTCACCAGCTGCGGGGAGTAAGTTGAATGGTGATCGATGGTTATCAGCGACTACGAAGTTCCCGAGGAGAGTTTCCCCTGTGGAATGTCGTTGGATATCGATGCTGGTGTTAGACCGGCACTTTGGTTTGAATCTATGGCAGGGCGATTCCCACGATATGACAACCAGTGGCTGTTGCCATGTCTTGGTGCTTAGATAAACTCGCCTCAGCATGTCGCGATCAGGGGATTGTAGTTGGTCTAGGTTGCAGGGCAAAGTTGTATGCCGTCATGGGCCGAGACAGCTTTCGTTGCGTAGATGGCAGGCCAGAATTCGATTCGGGGTGTCTCGGGGTGCGAGGGGATATGTGGATGGTGGAAGGTCAGAGACCAGGCGAGTCTTTCCCTATGAACAATAGTGGCTGGGCTCTGCCCGAGCAGCAGAGTGGCGGCAAGACAACAGGGTAGGCTAAACAAAATGGTGGTAATCCCGCGAGGCACGAAAACGAATGTCGTGAGACTTGGGGGCCGGACGAGTCGAGTGTAGTTCTCCCTGTGTTGTGAATAACAGCGTTCCTCGGGGAGGCTTGCCCCAGGGACAGACACCCTGACCCACGATGTCGGGTCACGAAAGGCGGCGATGCATGACGCAGTGGTTCGCCTCATTTCGTAGACGTTGTGTGGTGGCCCTTAGTTAAAGGTCGGTGACGGGGAAGTGAGGTCGAGGCAGAGACATTCACGGAGCCGGGGAATCGTCCGAGGATGATCCCCACCGCCTTTGTGATGACCTGCATCCGGTGCGTGCTCATGGTGAAGGGTACTTTGCATAACCGACGGCGGCCCAATTTCCAGAGTGACCCAGGCCGTCTTTCGAGATAAGGCATGGGAGTTCAAGTATCGTATCGCCGTGGGGATGCGAGGGAGATATCCGAGCGAGCGAGCCAGAGAGCAGAGGCTTCGTCCGGAAGGTGTCTGTCTGAATGATGCTCAGACAGTTCCGGGGACGGAGACAAGCTTCTTGGCCCTTCCTTGCTGAGTATATGTTGGTAGGTAGGTCAGCGGCGGCAACGGAGGTCACGCCTGTCTCCGATGTTTATCCCTATGGCCAGCCCGAAGTGGCTGTCGATCTGGAAAGAAGGAAGGAATGACGATGATGGGTTGAAGTCTAGACCGTCGACGTCTAATTACCTCGACGCTGTTTCCTCTGAAGTGCGTCTTGTTGAGCACGGGCAAGTGCAGGAGCCATTGTGCTCGCCGGCTGGTTGCAGCTGCCAGATGGAATGTCAGTGGTTTCTTACATAAGGAACGAAAGCGCAGGCGCCTGGGCGGCCGAAGAGGAGGAGGGGAGGAAGGAAGGAAGGAGGGGAGGAATGGTGAAATATCGATATTTCCATTTAGGTCGGGTCCGATGGCCATGGAAAACTGAATGGGAAAGCTAAGGTAACCTCCACAGGCACTTTCCGTCAACCACCCAACTGCCACCTACCCGTGCCACGCCAATGGAAGCGGCGGGCGTTGGCATTCTCTGTCTCTTCGCTTCGTGTAACCATCGTTCGTTGTCTCTCCCCGCGAGACATCCTGAGAAGAAGGAGCATTGTTGTTCTGGACCGCCAAGGGACCCCAAGGTTCCCAAGCTCCCCAATTCCAGCAGGCGGATTGGCTCGCCAGCAACTCCGACGCATTCCGTCCACCCAGACCCCGGCCTTTTTCGCTGCCCATCACGGCCATCTTCATCATTTGACCACTGCCCGCCAACTGAGACAAGGGACGTCCAGCCACGCCACCGACGACTCGCCTACACCCCGTACGGTATCGACGTCTCCCTAGACTTCCTCCACGTTCGGCTCCATATCCAGCAAGACCCGTCCACTTCTCGCCGGACGATGCCCGCAAGCCCCCAGCATCTGGAAAGCCCATCTATCGGCTAAACCATTGAGCCGCAGCTCGACGATTCATCCTGCCGACGTCGAACCGACACGCTGAATCGACTGCCATGAGGAGGAAGTGGGCACGGAGCTGGGGGATGGGATAGAGATGGCTCTGGAACTGGCTCTGGAACTGGCCCTGGAGCTGGCCATGGAGCTGACAGCTTGGAGCTTGGTCTCTTCTCAGCGGGCACATCCGCCGCCACCAGCTAAACATGGAAGCTTGGCCAGGGTTCACCCTTACACTCGACCTTGTCGTTGCGGGCTGATCCAGTCCATTTCTACCCAATCCTTACATGATACGAATAGACACGCAGAGTGCGAACTTTACCAGTCCTCTCTCGACAAATGGCTCGCAAATTTGGATCTTCGTACTCTGGAATCTGCTCGCGTGGACTGCCGGGGACTGTGTGCCGAATTGCGTCTACCGATTGCTTTCTTTTCTGTTTCACTCCAAATGGTGCGCCATTGTCGTTTTCCGACTTGTCAAAAGGCCTGCCAACAAGCCCGGGAGCCCAGTTGCAATTTTGCAACTCAAGCGCTGAATGCTCACGCGGCGATGCCACCCTGCAAATCAGCCAGCCATTGCTGCCCCTGCCCTGCTTCCGCATCCTGGTCTTTTGCTACCCATCTGCGAATAGCGCAGCTAGGAGCCCAATCGACCCCTCAAGCAACCAGAGATCGGCCGATTCCCAGCCCGGAGCCAGGGCATTCTGGGACACGGACCGAAGTGAGAGAGCAGGGCCAAGCAAGACAGAATCGCTGTTCCTTGGATACGTTCGGCCAGTCGTCGTCGAGAACTACCGTCGCCCCAGCATCAAGCACCAGGCATCCTACCGTACCGCGCTGCACCACCGCACACCCACAATGTCAGCCCCAGCCGCCATGGATGCTTCGGCTGCGTTCCACGCGGCGCGGCCCATGACCGGCATAGGCTTCATAGCTTAAGGCCTGAGGGAGGGAATACGTTCCGTTCACTTCTGCACACCATTTCCATCTTATCATAACAAGCCCCGGACCTGTCACTCGTTTACGGATAACCTAACCATAATCCGAACCGACGTTTAGTTGGCGACCCATTGCCGCGCCCCCCGAGGCGTCTTCAGGCGCTAAATCACCGCTGACTGATCGGCACCTGACTACCAAACCGACCCCAACTACATAGTACAAGAACGTCGGCGCTGAGGCATCAGCATCAGCGGCATCATGCCTGTTCTTGCTGCAAGGTGGACCGGGGTACGATGGCGTAGGTACTAGCATTGTGTGTTTTCACACGCAAAGCTCGAGCCGAGGGAATAAGGCACGCTCGGCATGAACAACTTGGGTGACCGCACAAAACGCTGCGTTGCTGGTTGCAAGGTCAGAGGCTTTCTGGTTCTCCCACGAGACGCCAAAATATGCGACATGGAAGAGGTCTAGAAAACGCCTAAACACCGATTGCAGCCTCAGAGGGCGTCGGACGGGGCGACCATATCAGACAAGCCAATGTTGGGATTGTTAGTCTCACGATACTCCCCCATCGCATTCAGACGCACTCATCGCCACCAAATGACGATGTTCTGGCATCCATTGCCTTGCTTCTTCGCCGAGTGTTCCACCGCAGCCGTTCCCGCTGATAAACCCGTTTGAATAATGATCGGATCGCACACAGCAGTTCCCAGCCATCTACCAAGCGGGGCCCGGCCGGCCGAATCCCAAGTCTGGCCGATCTTGCCTGTCGGGGCCAGCAATGTGAGCACCGTACCTGCCTGCGGGCGAGGCAACGGCGGATGACGGCTAGATGTGAGCAAGTGGCCCTGGTCAAAATTCAAAGAGAGTGCTTTGGTCGGGGAGTATATCTGGTCACGCGGGGCTGATGATTGCTCTCAAACACGAATGCACGCGAGATATTCGGCGAGGTTCGTTCTGTGCACCGTCGAACAGGGCCACCGATGTACACACACGCATCACATTCATGTGCCAACTCTGGTATGCCATCGTCGACGGGGAAGCTCGTCACATCTCCGGTTGACACCACCCGGATATCTTCCCAGCATCCTTGCTTGCGTTCAACCTTGACTCCTGCTGCTTGCTGTCTGCCTATGTGCATATGCAGCAACCCCTCCCACCAATGCCCGCTACATTATTCCTTCTGCGCGTGGGGTTGATCAGAGACATGGGGCCTGAGTGGTCGAGGGGGGCTCATACCTACGAAATATACCACAAGCACCCGCACCGCACGACGCGCCGCGCCGCTTTTGGGAGAGGGCAGCTCGGCTCACTCGACTGTGCTGTCGGGCTGTTCCAACTGTGTCTCGATGGAATTGCCCTAACAAAACCAGCGACCTGGGGAACGGCGAGGCAGCGTCGAGGCATCCAGCCTTTTTTCAGACATTGTCGATCCAGGCGATGCTAGCGAACAGCACATGACGGGGAGGGGCAGAGAAACAAAGCCAAAAATACCGAGAGAGACAACAAGCAAGGGAGAGGCGGACCAACATTGTGTAGGTGCCGCCCGGCACACAGTCAAATTGAGTCGACAGCACGGCCAAAGCCGCCGTTCAACATTTCCACCGGTTCATTGGGCTGTACCCTCCCTGTCCGCCGCCGTGGGAACGTGAGCTTTTGACCACCTCTTATTGCTTATTGCTCGTCCCGGCCTTCCACCCCCGATTAAATTCGCAATCCTGCTTCCCTGATTCCTTACGAATTGCATCCTTCCGCCTATTTTTGCGCGCGCCTGTTTCCCAATCGTCTTCGTCAGCGTCTGTTCTACGAGACGCAATCTCGCAACCAACACATTTCGTGCCTAACACATCTACTCAGACCTCTCTGCACCACAGGCAGAAACCGCTTCGTTACCTCATCTCTCGTCCGAGCAACCACCAGCCTCAGCTACCTACCCATCTCGTCACCCGCTCACTACCCAGCTTCGGAGACGTACGGCGGCACTTTCTTGGAGACTAGCTGTAGCTACTCCCGATCGACGACTGGGTGTAGACAGCCCTTGCTCTATCAATCTACTTATCGCCGACCAACAGCTCCCCGGCCTGCTGCAGGTTCTTGCGTGTTACTCGAAGCAAACACCCGTAGGTTGCAAGTCGTCAACAGCCACTCCCTCCGCGCCCGTGACACTCGAGGGGTGCCTTATTTAGCTCATCTCGACAGATCTTGGTCTTGGTCGTCCGACTCTTCATCTCCTGCCGTCCTTCCCTCCAAGTCACTCTGTCACGAGCACAGTCACCCTGGATCTGCGTGGGTTTACCAGGAGGGGACAGTGGTACTTGGTGCACCGACTCATTTTATCCGGTCCTCTTCTCCCAACGTCCGCCACCCTTACCGGCTTCGCGGGTCTATAACAGGCCCGAACCGTCACGATTTCCGCCATTTATCGCATCGAGTCTATTCTCTCACCCGAAAACGCTGATGACGCCCGGACTGTCTCTTCCACCCAGACCACGCCGAAGAGGAGATTCCAAGAAACGTTTTCTCCATCGGAGGGGTCAGCCGTCCCCCCCGCCGTAGGAGACCCTCCGGATCGGCAACCTTTGGCCGGGTCCAGGTCAAGCCATTCCTCTGTCGCGCCTGACGACGATGAGCCGAGGCCTCTGTTGACGGGCGCCCCGAGCGGCAAGAGACCCTCCAGAGGTATGCGGCCTCCGATGAGGTCTAGCATAGCTTGCCAGAGGTGTAGGAAGTCCAAGATCAAATGCGACAATGACAACTCTGGCGCCCCCTGCGACACTTGCATCAAGGCTGGTCACAAATGTGAATTCCCGGAGCCCACGCCCCTACCGGCCAAGCGAGCAGAACCGCCAACTGTACCGAAGCAGGAGAGGGAGGCAGGCCCTGATCGAAAGCGAGTCAAGAAGCTGGACGACACATTCCAACTCGATGGAACTGCGAAGGCGGAGGAAGTGTTGTCGATGCCATATCTGTCGGGCAAGATTTGGCATGAACTTTTCGACATCTACAAGCTGCACTTTGCAACCGAGCTCCCATTTCTACATCTTCCTACGCTGAAGAGCATCATACACGACAAGGAGATCAAGAAACCGTCTGCGGATGTCAACTTAGTGCTCCTAGGTATCTTGGCCCTTACGGCTAGATTCCAACCCGAGTTGGTCAAGTACGTCGCACACCAGACATACGACAAAGTTGCAGGCCCAAAATCTCGAGGTGCTCTTCCTCGCGCAGATCCTTCGGCAGCGTCGGAATACTTCGCAAATGCTCTCACGGCGGCTCTGGGACCACTTGAATCAGCCCTAACGTCGGCCTCAGTTGTTCGGGTTCAAGCCTTCTTGATGCTGGGTTTATACAAATGGAGCCAGCCCAGTGGCGGCTTGGCCGCGTGGATGTACGTCGGCGTGGCAATTCGCATGGCTCAGGGCTTAAAGCTAGGATTTGGCGACAAGCCTCTTCGTGGAAGGAGGGCTTTGGGTTTGTCCCGGTCACATAAGTCGGCGCAGTTGCCGTCCGAATCGTGGAAAGACCAGGAGATACGACGACGCACCATGTTCAGTTGTCTCATCCTCGACCGGTTGCTATCATGTGGATCCGAGCGAGTCTCCATGGTTCGATCCGACGACTTGCAAATTCAACTGCCGTGTACCGAACACGCTTTCGATCTGGGACGAGCCGTCTACACCGGCTTCCTCCGACAGGTAGGACAAGAGATGGAGCGCCCTATCGACGACAGCGTTCTTAGCCGCTTTGTGCAACTCGCCGACTTTTGGGGAGACATTACCAAGTACAGCTTTGCTGGTGGCCGCCATACGGAAGCGTATCCCCCCTGGAATAAGGACTCAACTTTCTATCAGCTCAATACCAAGGTCGAGGCCTTTTATGCTCATCTGCCAGAAGAGTTCACCTGGTCTAGTTCAAATTTTTGGAAACATGATAACAGCATGTATGTGTCCTTGCACATGCTTGGGGCCCTCTGCCGGATCATGCTACATCGAGAGTACATCCCCTTCATCGCTATCAAATGCGAGAAGCCAATAGGGCCTTTGGACGAGCCAGTCTTCGATCCCGCCATTGTTCCGGACGACTTTTGGTATCGAAGTGCGGAGCAGGTTTTCAAAGCTGCGCGGGAGATCATTGATTTGATCAGGACATGCCGCGACAAGCTCCCTCAATCGTCTCTTGTCATTTTCGCCATTTGGCAGGCGGCGTTTGTGGGAATTTACGCGCGCCACTATCCTCAGCTGGACACCGAAAAGCACATGGTCAGCGACGAAGAGATCCAGGAACGAGCTTCAGGAGCCATACCCGACCTCACGAAAACAGGAAACACTGGGATCGCCTACACCGCACTGCAGAGGGTCGCTCCATATTTCAGCATGGCTTCAAATTACGTAACGTACTTCAAGGACATGGATCAATACTTCACGAAGGTCTTTGTGGATTATGCCCAGCGAAACGGCAGAAGGAGCGGCGATGGAACACTGAGCATTCGGTTGGGATCGGGAGGCGGTGGGCTTGAGGAGTGGAGGGTCAAGGCCGATAGGATTACAAGCAATGGTATCATCATGGATGAAGATCGATCTCTCGGGTACGACGCCTCGGATGGCTCCCGCGCAAGCACTCTGGAACGCAGCTCTTCAATGGGACCCGAGTACTCCCACCTGAGTGCCAGCGGCGGCTTGGAAAGCCGGCGAGACTCGCGACAGGCAGCCTCCTCGTTTACGGCCATTAATAGTGCTCAATTTCCCGTCGGGCAGGAGGGTTACCCAGGTGGCAACATGCCGCAGCATTCGCCGACACAGACATTCGCAACAGCACCCGGGCCCCTGAGCAATGAGGCCGCCATGAACACAGTCGGCAGCGGCGCGGACGCCGCCAACATCGAGTCATATGTCAACCAGCACCAGGGCCAGCGTTTTGGAATTGCCCTCGAGGATCTTGAGGAGTTCACTGGGCAGATGGCTGCCGACCAAAATATCGGGGATTGGGGGCCGGCGTTTTTCTCACAGGTGGCTGGAGGCAATCCCCTGCCTCAGTTCAGTGAAAGCTATACCTGAGGGCGTTTGGTGATTGAAGAAGCACTTCATTCTTAGGGGGCGGAAGGGGTCAGCAATGGATAATCAGTTGTTACGTCTGGGTGGTTATTCATGTCATCATGATTGCTTTTTGTTTCCTTTTTTCTTCATCGGGTACGAAGCTACGACCGACTCCCTGTTTGTTATCTAACCCGGGAAGGCTTTCTCTGGGAAGTCATTGGCCTGGCGTCTAATTCTGTACGAGACCGCAGAAGGGGGGTTCTTTCCCTACTGGGAGATCCAGCCAGGTTTCTTGGCCATTGACCGTTCGACGACTGACCTCGGAAATCTCCCTTCCTTTAAGGTCTTGGAAAAAATTGATCTTACAATCTCCAGACATGCTATCCATCTTGTTCATGCGCCATGGCTTGAAGTCGCGATGCCGTCATCGCCGCCATGCGGTTCGCCAGGTGCTGGTTACACAAGGCTAGACGAGGAATTGGACATCACGCAGTCCCCATGTGCTGCAACGGCAAGGCCCGCGTGAGGTCCGCGTGCGCGCGAGTGTGTGTTGCCTCTGTCTGCCACGGGCGAAAACTGGAATGGAATGGCTGGTCTCATTCGAAAGAATGACCGTGAGAATGCGTTTTCCAGTTACCTGGTACGCGTCTGGATTTTGGGGAGGTAAGGGAGCATCCGTCCGTCTCTCGGGGAGACCGGGAGAAGTTTTGTCCACGCTCGCTCGTCGGCCGTCAGCCACCCCGGACAATGTGGAATGTAGGGTGTGTGAGTGTGTCTACGTGTGTGTAAATGTCTCGGGGGGACTTCCGAGACCTTACTAGGGGCGGCTCTCCATTTGGCCAAGTCTGCGATGCTGATTTTTATATCCCGATTTGTTCAGAAAGGGCAATCGCTCTTTGAACAGTGACTGATCAACTGAATATTAACCCTCTTGCGTGATCCTCTGGCATTTAATTCTACATGGACGTGAGGGAGTGCCTCGGCCGGACGTCGGATCAGGGCAGCGACGTGGGGGGTGCTTAGGAGTAAGGGGTAAAGTACATGTCAGCTGGAGCGAGAAAAGAAAAAAATGCGAAGAATAGAGTTTAGGAAAAAGAAACGAGGAGAAATGACAAGAACGCCTTGTGGCGTTTGAAAAAGGGCAGCGGGCAAACTTGCCTAACTCGGGGCGTAAGAACTGAATGCCCGGGGCTGAGAGGAGAGAACGGCTGCGAGTGGAATGAGCGTTTACCCGATCTAGATGCTCGTGTAAGGGGTATGGAGGGCGGCGCCCTGACAGAGCTGACTTGGGCGAGCTTGTTAGCTCAGTCGGTCAGCCACTCTGTCGTTTGCTCAAGATGGGCTGGTTAGAGTTTGATTGGGGAGAACGTTTCAGTTCAGATACGGTGTGCATGTTTTGGTTTGGTGTCGTCCAGAGCAGTGTGGTTTACTACCGGGTCTGGGAGTATATGCTGAGTAGTTCAAGTATCCATGGATCCTGTCTGAGCCGATTGGATCCTCGTGGTGCGGTCGCTGTCGCTGTCGCTGCCGCTGCCTAAAGACGAAAATTTGCCGCTTTCCAGCTTCTAAACTCAGTCTTTAACCTAAGGTTCGAGTCCGTAATATTGAGACCATGAAAAGACTGAGGTTGGCATGGCAGGGCCAGTTCAACGGTGCGAGTGGCTGGTAAGCTTTCCAAGTCCTTCCCCCTCCAGGTGGTTGTGATCGCTGGGAACCTTGGTTGTACAGACTTAGACTTGTCTTGTTGAATCGGTTTATTGACTTGTGACTAGACGAAAGCTCCATCTTACGTGTATTTGCGCCACGGTAAAGCCCAACTAACACTCTTTACTGTTTCTCTAACTCCGAGTTGTCTTAGTTTTAAGCCTGCTGAGCCTGCGAAGCCTGCGTCTGAACTCGAGAGATATGATAGGGTATAAAGAGTACGGTATGGAGGCGACATCGGACCATTTGCCTTGGTGGTGACTTGGGTGGCTGGGCCAACTGGGTTTCTCTGCTGAGCTGTAGGATTGAGGCGCACCTTGAGCCAGGGCTTTTATGCAAGCTATCTGGTCGTCTGGGTATTGATAGATGTGTTGTGTCTCTTCATATTTTGATCGAGATTCTCGCGGCAAAGGTTACGCTTCGTTACGACCGTTATCGTCAGCTTTCTTTTGGGCCTCAAGAGGGTTAATGTGTCTTCAGTAACTTAATTCGATGAGAGTATTACTCTTTACCATCGCAGCAGTGCTCACCACTGCCACGTCTGCCACTGTTTTGCTCCAAGAGCTTGATCTCAGGCACAACCAGCAGAGTCTCAGGGCCTACAATAATTCGCAATGCAAAATTTTGGGGCGGCCCGCGGTATCCCATCTTCATGGTGAACATCGGTGAGGCAGATGCAGAGGAATATGCTGGATGGCACTTGACCAATTAAAGTCTCGCGTACTTGTACGCTGAAAAGTTCCAAGGAGCGATCGTCCTTTTTGAACGTAGGTGTCTTCCACTAGGTGCTGATTTATGCTTAGTGAAGCGTCTGTCCTGACAACCAGCCGTGCAGATTGGTATTATGGAAAGTCCCAGCCCTTCAAGACGATGACTGCAGAGACCCTGCAGTGCCACACCGTTCCTCAATCGCTTCAAGACAACAAGCGCTTTGCTCAGACGGTGAAGTTCGGTTTCGACAACTGCGGGGGTGCCAACGCTGACAAGTCTCCCTGGGTGTTGATCGGCGGGAGCTACGCAGGCGCTCTCGCGGCATGGCAATCTGTGATCACGCCGGGTGTGTTTGCTGCCCAACGTGCTTCTTCTGCCGTCGTCCACGTTATCGAAGACTTTTGGCAGTTTTGGACTCCCATCGAGCAGGCCATGCCACGGAACTGCCTGAGGGTGTGAAGCTAGTCATCAAAAAAGTTGACTCCATTCTATGAAAGGGTGACAGGGAGGAGATCGCTGCGATGAAGAAGGAGTTTGGCGTGGCATTGCTCAACGATGTCGATTTCACAAGCACGCTGACAAAGATACCGCCAGACAGCTTCTCTTACGTCTCGGAATTCTGCAATCATATGGAGAAGAGGGTCAATAACGGGACGCTCAACAAGGGTCTAAATGAGACTGATGTTGTCCTAGATGTTGCGTGGAATATGTTCGCGAATCTGACACAGCACTACTGGAAAGATTTCTGCACCGATACCCCATGCAACTGGGAGCACGAGAAGGAAATTGAATTTCCGTCGAGCCCAACAAATCTCGGGACCGCTCGTAGTTGGGCATGGCAGCTATGCAACGAGTTTGGTTGGTGGCACATCGGCCCGCCTCAGTCTGACGGCAACAACATCGTCTCTTCGCATCTTACGTCGGAGCGTTATAAGCGCCATTGCGACGACTGCTTCCCGGAGGTCAACGGCTTCGGACCAGCCATGTACCGAGGCGCCACTGCAGACGATTTCAACAAATGGACAAAGGGAGGTTGGGATGCGCCGTTCGAGAAGGTCATGTTCGTCGATGGTGAATTCGATATGTGGAACTCGGCCACGATGAGCTCAGCGTACCGGCCCGGCGGCCCTTGGAACAGTACGGAGGAGGTGCCTCGAATGGTGGTTGCACGCGGAGGCCACACTCCGGACCTAGACCTTATCCATGTGAATGAGGGCGTGGTCGAGGCATTGGCGGTTGTAACGAAGAAGCAGTTGAAGATTATGGAGAAATGGCTCAGTGAGTGGAAGCCCAAGCATTCATAGACTGGATGCCTGCACACGTTAGAACATGGTTCAACAAGTAAGACAGATAGACGCAGGCAAACCTCCGAGATGTTCCCACAACACAACTGCTGTTGATTTCTGCCGAAGGGCTTGCGGCATATTTGGGATTCGTCGAGCCTACGCTGCTCTCGCGGTGGTGAAGGGCTGTGCTTTCGCCGTTGAAAGATGGATTTCCTCTTCTCTTGAGAGGCTGATGTGGTCGGTTATTGCCCCTTCTTCCTTCCTTCTGACCATTGCGCCCCGCTCGGCTCGACGTGTCCTTCCCTTCCGTTCTTGCACCCTGCTGTCACTTTTGCCAGACACATGTTGTTTGTCAACTTCATCACTGCCATGCTAATCCTTCTCCGGCTCGGATGCAAATCGACGACGTCGACCTCCACCATCTCCACCGTTGATTATCAACAATATCGGAACTCTACGTCCTGCAAACCACCGACGAGTCACCCCGGCAATCCTAGCTTGGTTCTAGCTGGACGGGCCGACCGAAAGTTCGTCATCTCGGCTGGCCGCGAGAAGGAGAACGAGACACAGAGAAGAAATGTCGTGAGGATGATTTTCCAGCCTCAAAAGCTCCAGATATGGCAGGAGATGTCTTATCTATCTCCGCCCGGCTCCGATTACAGACCACAGGCTACGGAGACCCTGCAGCATTTCAACCGGCCGGATGATCTCCAGAGACAACTGATAAGCTTATCAGGCGCGGGAGGGGACATCAAGCTCGCCTCCACGCTTGGGATGGATGGCCGCTCCCAACGCGACGGAAATCATGCCGTCTGTGGCCTTATGCAAGGAACAAGTGATTGATCAGGTCGCCCGAAATGGAGATGGGAGATTGCCCTGCGCCAGAATTTGGCTGTCACGTGAGCATCGACGTCGATGCCTGCCAACCCCGTCACCTCAAGGCTTGACCGAGCTTCACCGAAAACACCGGCCCCACGCAGCCATTCTCCCGTCAGACTGACAGCCAGCAACCGGGTCTTCCGTCCGGCTTCACGGTCAGAGCCAGGGCGGGCCACCTTGCTTCTTCCTTCATCCTCTCATCATACGGCCACTAGCGGCACAGCACCAAACCACCTGCCGAAAGCTGACAAAGGACCGCTCGGAGATGCTCAATCGTTGCAAAGCCGACTTTCTCAGACCACCCGCACCCGCAAAGGTCCATCCAGTCCAGCAAATCGTCGGAAAATACGGCAATACAATAAATCCTCCGTGGCATGTTTCGACCACAAAAGTATGGCAGGGTTCAAGACGACGAAAAAAGAAGCTGCAAGGCAACAGTCACCACCTGGTGCGAGAACTTCCCCGCACCCGACATTGTCACGCATAAATCGCGCTTTGCTGGACCTGCTGGTGCTGCTACTGCTGCTGCCGCTCGACGCCCTGACTGCCGCCCTACAGTCTCGTCATGACTGTCCCGTGTAACGGGTCTTTTTACCGATCGACACGACCTGTGGTAACTCAATTGGGACGGTACCTGGATTTACCCCGCCCCGGCTTTGGAATCTGTGTCCATTGCCCAGAGGCTGTGCCACAAGTGCCACGGGTCCTGGAACTTGGACACATTTTTTCCCTTCTTCTCCAGCAGTGTGCTCTGATGCCCGGCGCAGAGCAGCATGACGTCGATATCCTCTCACCCACACGCACAAGGACCCGTCATGTCGGAAGGATTGGTCATCTGGGTGGGCTGAGGTTTCCCACGACACGTCGTTGAAATGTCGGCAACCTCTCGGTGCCCCTCCTTATTGCTGGGCCTCACCCCCGCAAGGTTCAGGGAGACATGCAGCTAATTTGGGCCGGGGTTACACGCTGTTGGCCGATCTGGAAGCCCAGACCAGCCAAAAGTACTGCTGCGACACTATTCACACCCTCAATCATAGGCGAGCTGACCGGTTGATGGAGCTCTCCAAGAGGAGCTGCGTGGGAGCTATGAGCAGCTGATGGCGCGGCATCTTAGCTGGGAAACCAGCCTAACTCTGCACAGTCTGCAGTCAGCTTTCCTAACGCCCGCCCTGTGAGCTGCGTTGACCGAACACGACGAAACTCTGACCATGAAGAAGATTCGACGAGCCTCAACCCGCCAAACACGGAACCTAGCGCATCGAGACGGTCTGAACGCCACGCCTCCCTACATCTCCTCGAGATGGAAAACTCTGAAAACTCTCGTTGAATCCCATTGTTTTGCTGGAGCGGGTTACTGGTTTTATTCAACTTCAGTCATCCTGGCAACCTGACACACCCGGCTCCAGTCAACTATGAGCCTTGCAAGGATCATGCACACCCTTCCCTCTAGCCACTTAAACCTTGGACCAACACGATGCTCAAAGACCTTGAATGAAAATGCCATTTTCCCGCTCAAAAGGGCGTGGTGACGGCCGTTTCCAACATTCCAGGTACATGACAGCCATGTCGAATCCGGTGATCCGCGTCGAGCTCCAGCAGTCTTAGTGTGGCCGCCCCATGGTGGGGCGTGGGATACGCCTCAGATGACGTCCGCTGATTTGTTCGACTGCGAACTTCTCCCACTCTCTGTCCGGGATGAGGCTGTCACACTCCTCTCTCTATCTGCACGTTATGACAAAAGAGAATTGTATCGTTTGGTACACGCACACGGAACCGGGATACCTCGAGTGTACTTCCGAACACAGCTCTCGCCCGGTGTTTGTTTCACTCAATCCGATCTCAGCTGCCCCGTACCCTCGTCGTATACCTGCTCCATCTGGTCGCCAATATCCCCGAAATGCATCTCTGCTCCATCAACTCGCTACACTGTAGACCAGAATGGCAGGCCCAAGAGGCCTACGGTCCGCCGAGTCACCAGTTCCATGTCCGCATCCACAAAGAACACCTGGTACACGTCTCGGACCTACCCTATTGCTAGCATGGCAACACCAACGTGTATCGCCGTCCGCTTGCCGGCGCCTCCGCCGGCCTGGGAGACCCAGGTACCTTTGTCGTGGAGGCTATAAGCTCTAGGTACCCGTCCGTTCTTCTCGTCCCAAGCCCGTACTGCTTTGCACATGCTACCTTCAACGTCCTTCATATAACATCTACCTTTGTTCCGCTCTGTTGTACCTGGCCTGGATTCAAACTCTCAGCGCTTGGCTTTTTACACACTGAATTCCTGTCACGATGGGTTCAATCGCTGTCTCTCAGGACAGCCTCCCGTACGCTGGCCCCAAGGCGGCTAAGCAGAAGGCAGTTAAGTCCGCCGACAAGCATGGCGTTGACATCATCGATGTTCGACGAGTTGCGGTTGAAACAAACTTGAAAGACGACATCCTCTCCATGTGGAACCCCACAAACGGACCCCGGAGGCTCCCAACCTTGCTGCTCTACAACGAACGGGGCCTGCAGTTGTTCGAAGATGTGCGTGCTTTTAGACCACTCATCGGCTCAGCCACGTCTTGCGTGATCGGCACTAACAATTTCTCTAGATCACATATCTCGAAGAATATTACCTCACCAACAATGAGATTGAAGTTCTGAACCGTTCGTCGAGAGAGATTGCGCAGAACATATCGCCGGAGTCTATGGTCATTGAGTTGGGGAGTGGGTCTGTGGTTCCCTTGCTGAATGGTGACTCTGGGATGATTCTGACCAAAATTCAAGCAATCTTCGTAAAATTGGGATTCTGTTGCAGGCTTTCGAGGATGCCGGGAAGAAGATCGACTATTACGCCCTGGACCTCTCACGCGAAGAGTTGGAGCGCACCTTGGCGCAATTGCCGGAGTTTCGACTCGTTCGATGCCACGGACTGCTGGGTACCTACGATGATGGTCGAGAGTGGTTGAAAAAGCCCTTCAACTTGGCCCGCCCCAAGTGCATCGTGAGCCTTGGATCTAGTATCGGTGGGAACTCCTCAAAGGAGCTGTTAGGCTTCGACTCACACTGACATTGGTTTTAAGGCAACTTCGAGCGCTACGACGCAGCTGGATTTCTGAAGCATTTCAGCGATGTCCTCGCGCCGTCAGACAAGATGCTTATTGGTTTGGACGGATGCGGCGATCCAGCGAAGGTCTAGTATGTTTTCAGTGCCCCTTCCCTAGTTCAGGGTGCTAACGCCTCACAGTCACGCCTATAATGGTATTTGCTCCTGATCAAGTCGTTGGATATTGCTGACATTTGCAACTAAAGACAAACATGGGATCACTCATGAGTAGGTTACAAACTAAAGCCAATTATATGCTTTTATCTAATGAATCTCAGCTTCATACTCAATGGGCTTACCAACGCGAACGAGATTCTCGGCCAAGAAGCTTTCAAGCTCAAAGATTGGGAGGTCATTGGAGAGTATGTCTACGACGACGAAGGTGGCCGCCATCAGGCCTTCTTTTCTCCAGTCCGAGACACATACGTTTTGGGTACCTTAATCAGGCAGCATGAGCGAATCCAGGTCGAGCAGAGCCTGAAGTACTCCCAGCGTGGAGCCGAAAACCTCTGGAGCATGGCAGGTCTGGTCGAGACCGGCCGTTGGACCAAGGGCGACGAGCATGGTGAGTGGATCATTTCTGTGTACAACATCAGGAACTCGGGCTTTTTGGTTGCCACCCCTTACGCAGCATCATGCACCCCATAAGCCTCCCCCACGTCTGCCGGCAACGTGGAGCCAATTGCCCAAAAGGTGGATGTGCATTCCCCGGATCGTAAGATGTTGGATGCGACTGGCTCCGACATCGTCATATGACGGACTCATGAATCCTACTGTTGTAATCGCCTTAGTTACAAAAATGCGGTGCTCTCCAGAGTATTGTTTCGCGAGCTGACATTCAAGTAGGATTACACATGATCTCGAAGAGAAAGATGCCTTTCAGCCTGCTCCCCGATCTCTATGCATCTTCTCCCTGTCCTTCGTTGAGCGACTGGGAGGCGTTGTGGACGGCATGGGACGCCGTTACACAGAGTATGCTTCCCAGAGAAGAGTTGCTGGATAAGCCAATCAAACTTCGAAACGCCTGCATCTTCTACCTCGGTCACATCCCCGGCTTCTTGGACATCCAATTGACCAAGACAACCAAGAAGCCAGCCACTGAGCCGGCACATTTCCAGCCAATGTTTGAGCGAGGCATTGACCCCGATGTCGACAACCCCGAGAAGTGCCACTCTCACTCCGAAATACCGGACGAATGGCCTGCTATTGAAGATATCATCGAGTATCAACGGAGCGTGCGCTCGAGACTCCGAAGTCTTTACAAAGATGGCATCGATAAAATTCCCAGGCCAATTGCACAAGGCATTTGGGTCGGCTTCGAGCACGAGATCATGCACATGGAGACTCTCCTCTACATGATGATCCAAAGCGACAAGACTCTTCCGCCGCCTGATGTCGAGCGTCCGGACTTCAAGCGCCTAGCACAGAAGGCTCACCAGGCACGTGTTGCCAATGAATGGCACGATGTTCCCGCCCAGTCCATCAAGGTCGGCATGGACGAGCCTGCACTTGATGCTGGCATCAATGGTTACTTTGGGTGGTAAGTACAGGGAAACTGTGGCTTCAAAAGCATAGCTCACAGAGACTAGGGACAACGAGAGACCGTCCAGAAGAGTCGATGTTCACTCATTCCAGGCCAAGGGTCGGCCGATCACTAATGAGGAGGTGAGTTTTCCCATTTGATGAAGCAAGCTTTGGGCTGACACAAGAAGTACGCACAATACATGTTCGACAACCACATCGAGCAGGTCCCCGCTTCTTGGGCTGATGTTCACGCCTCGGAGTCCGACACCGAGACGAACGGTCACACGAACGGCTTTGGCAACGGCCACTCCAATGGACACACTAACGGTCACACCAACGGACACGCCAACGGCCATGCTAACGGACACACAAATGGTCACGTCAACGGGAACACAAACGGTGCGAAGAATGGCGTCAATGGCGTCAACGGTCACAGAAACGTTCCTCTCCCCGATTCGTTCCTCGAGGGCATGGCTGTTCGCACGGTCTACGGTCTTGTTCCGCTCAAGTATGCTCTGGACTGGCCCATCTTCGCATCTTACGATGAGCTGTCCGGTTGCGCCGCATGGATGGGCGGTCGTATGCCAAGCTTCGAGGAGGCCCGAAGCATTTACACATACGTCCACAACCTGAAGAAGATGGAAGCCGAGCGCACTCTCGGACGAACGGTTCCGGCAGTCAACGGGTGAGACTAGCACTTGACTTCAGTGAACAGGGGTGCTGACAAGTGATAGACATCTCTCCAACGACGGTGTTGAGGAGACACCCCCAAAGCTTGCCTCCCTCGAGGCCGAGAAGGCTCGCTCTGAGCTCTTCATGGACCTCGACGGCGCCAATGTTGGCTTCCAACATTGGCATCCCGTCCCCGTGACGGCCAATGGCGGTCGTCTCGCGGGACAAGGCGAGCTCGGCGGCGTCTGGGAGTGGACCAGCACGCCCCTTGCTCGGCATGAAGGCTTTGAGCCCATGCCTCTGTATCCCCAGTACACTGGTAAGTTTCACTCAGTGGGAGACTACTGTAATGATGCTAACGCGACGCCCAGCCGACTTTTTCGATGGCAAGCACAACATCGTTCTCGGTGGCTCTTGGGCTACACACCCGATCATCGCTGGACGCCGATCCTTGTAAGTTTTCCTTCGCGCCAATATCGATATCACACCGGGGCTTGATGAACGGCAACTGACATCATCTAGTGTCAACTGGTACCAGCGCAACTACCCCTACGCCTGGGCCGGTGCCCGTATCGTGAGGGATATCAAATAACCGCCTGGGCCCCTCAGTCTTTCATTCACCCTTGAATGTTGTAACAGTACAATCTTTAATCATTTGCGTGGTGTAGCCAGTCGGTTCAACAGTGGGCTACAGTGAGGCCGACTCAACTTCGCCCTCATTCCTTTCATTCTCTACCCAAAGCTGGAATTTATGTCACTTATGATCGCTACAGCATGGCGTTAGCGGGGTCACAGTCTGGAAGCCCTTCGACCTCTGTATTTTACCAAAAGGCTTTCGCTACCAATCATGTCATGGAACCAGGGGCGTATGTAAAAATGGGGAGCATACGTCAGACATACTTTCTATCATTGCCTCAGCTACACTTGAGGGCAGCTAAACTCAACATTCGTTAACATTCAACCATGAAAGATTCGTATAAATTGAAGTTTCTCGTCACTTTGAAGGAGCCTCGCCCTACGCCGCAATTCATTTTGTCCAAGTTCTTGCGCTATGAGAACAACGACATTCTCCATGTCACGTTGCGCCATAATAACCTCGAGATGGCCAGCTAGTCGCCAGTTGCTCCCACAACTTACCAGAACATCATTCGGGATGAATCAGCGAAAACTGCGGGTTACGACTAAGGGACTTTCTCGACTCTATAGTCGAGATTCAAGTGGAAACTGCGCTCTTGTTCCGATTCATCAGCCATGTCTCGCTGTTTATGAGGTAAAAGGAGGCGGGAAATCAAAATCAAGACCTCTCCCGCATTTGATGATGAGTTTTTCTTATCTTAGACGTTGATCTTGTAGCTTTTTAAACAGCCGTAGCTCATCGAGGCCCCGGATGCGGTATGCGGTTCTGATCACAGAGATTGGGCCTTCTTTAAAATGACCATCCAACTGACTACCATGGCCTGATTGTAATAATTAAGCCTGTTTGTGTCTGTGATCAAGTGGCATATGTCGTGTTTGCGAATATGTCTACTTTCTGGCCTCGTTGCGGATCGCATCGAACACAACACATTTTTGTGGTATGGTTCGGCCGAAGGAGCGGTTTTGCGAATAAGTGTCGGAATAAGAGCAAGGCAACAAGGTCAACGGACAATGAGGATTGTCCCAGGTACGTTTTGCGAGACCGGGTCTATTGACGAGGCGCGAGATGACGATAGTTTGCTCATTGGTGAGGATGGCTTAACTTGAAGTCAATTGGAATCATGAGATATGAGCTCTTCCATGTTGTTGCTTGAATTTCCTTGTATTGCGGACTTTGGGTCTTTTAAGCAATTCTATCAGTCCCAACGCAATTGAAGTACAAGTAAGCGCCGAAGGTTGTCAAATCAGACAAGCAATCCGTGGTGATGCCAGTGGGAACACATTCTGAGTCGTTTTTTCGACGATATTCTCCCGACTTTCGAGGGCCAACAATACTACTCAGGAATACGCCACGGACAGCGACTGAGACGGAAAGTCTAGACTGCCGCGTCCTGAATACCTCATTTCAGGGTGTAAGCTCACTCAATACTTGTTAATGCACGGAATGGGAATCTCTGCGAAAGGTCGAAGTTGCCAACAACATGACATCCGCGCTCGATTCTGGGGGGCTTCATCACCCTGTACTTCGAGTCTCCCCTAAAAAGAACACCACGATTACATCTCACCGGTCAAGTGTCGTGACGGAGACCCCTCTAACACGTCCAACACGTCCTTCCCGAAACGGCATCCCGACACCCCTTCTCCTACCTCCCTTGCCCGGTGTCCAGGGTCAAGCAGACAGACCTCACGATGCCTACGAAACCCCTCACTCTCACACCGCGCAGCAAGCAGCAAGGTAGCACACGGGGGCGCGGCGGGCGTCTTACATACATGTGACCCGGTGACCGTGACGTCAAACCCCCTTTCGCTCGTGGGGGTTCCCGCGCCCAAAATGTGGGGTTTTACGGCCTCAAAATGAGGGGTGAGGGGGGTGTTTGCGCGACCATGACCGAGGAAAAAGCAAAGAAACTGTTTCCCGCCGAGTTCCGCATCACACACGTACACACGTGTAGGCATGTTCCGTTTTCTCGTGTTCGGCCGGATCCTGGGACGCAAGGAGATGGAGGATGCGTGTCAGGGGCATCAGCGCGGGAAAACTTTCGCGGGTTGAGGGTTGGGTATTACGTGCAGGACAACTCCTACGTACGTGGTCAACGTGGGTCAAGTTCGGCGAGAATGCCGTTTGCACAAAATGCGATGCTTTCATTCTTTCGGAACGGGTTTGTGGATGGGCAGGTCCTGCCGATGAACTGCTGCATATTCTGCCCACTTGGGAGGGGTGAGAGTTGAGCAGCAGTAAGCGAGGTATCTTTCTACAGCGACTTGTACTCCTCAAGTACCTTTTCACAGACCATCCACTTCCTATAGCATTCATCCGTTTGTAAGACCGCGCGGGATGCGAAGTCCGACCGGTCAGGCCCTCCCGGACAGTCGGCCGCTCCATGCTGACTTGTGGACCGGGTTTTGTCTCCACAATGCGGCCGAGGCGGAACCCGCAGCATCCGCGACTGAGCAGATGCTTTAGTCTTACCCATCCTCTATCATCATGACTGAAGACTGTAGACCACAATTATCAATGCAAACCTTTTGAGCTTGCTCAACCGTTCAAGCTTCCGTAGATGTCGAGCAGCTGCTCAAAGACGTAGCTGGGCAGCTTGACGCCATTCTCTGTAACCAAGTTCGAAATAAAGTCAGGAGGCTGCAAGTCATTAGCAAATGTCCACCACCGAAAGCATTGGGAGACCCACAGTGTAATCGACAGCGTCTTCCGGCTGCACACTCGACCCGTCAGTCCTGAAGTCCAACACCTGCTGCTGGAATCCCAGATCCCTCTGGTCGAGCGGGAACTTGCGCACGAACTTGTGCGACTCGGCGGCGACGTAGAAGGGCAGCCCGGCCTCCTTGGCCAGCTTCGCAATCTGGTAAGTACCCATCCTGGAGATAATGCCTCCGTTCTGCGTGACGGCCTCAGCGCCCACGAAGACCATGTGCACCTGTCTCAGTAGCCCCAGCACGTGCGCCACAGCCGGCTCGGCAATCTCAGCCACGGGGATGCCCTTCTCACGTAGCTCCTTCACGACGCGGTCCGACTCGGCCACGCGGTGCTCGTCGCGGACGTACACAACCTTGAACCGCACGCCGCCGCCGTTCGCGCCGCCGCCGAACTGGTCCGCGGCCTTGAACAGCACGTTTGACACAGCGCGAGATGCGCCGTGGGTGAGGACGACCTTGCCGTCGCGCACGAAGCGCCAGCCGGCGTCGGCGATTCTGTCGCGGGCGGCGATGGCGCGGGAGGCGAACAGGCGGCCGTTGCGGAGGAGATGGGTGCGGACGGCCTCGAAAGACTGGTGGGGGGAGGTGTCTGCGGCGCCGGACTCCTGCTGCTTAAGCGAGGAGACGAGGTACTGTAGGAAGAGGTCTGTGCCGGCCTGGAGGGGGACGGGGTTGTTGACGGATGCGCGGAGGATGTCGGAGTGGCGCTTGACGAGGTCGAGGGTTTCGTAGACTGTGGTCGTGCCGGAGGCGTTGAGGAGGGTGATGAGGGCCTCGATTGCGGCGACAGGTTTTGTGAGGTCTGGGTCTTGGAGGAGGTCGTGGTATGTCTTGACGATGTCGAAGGTGTCTTGCTTGGGACGGACGGGGAGGTCTTCGGTTGGCTTGGAGCCAGATGCTGGAGGAGACACAAGTTAGCTTAGAGGTGGTAAAGACGAGTCGACAACAAGGAACGTACGCGCGAGATCGCCGGTGGCCATGGTGACAACTCGGAAGAAGGATGCGCTGTGGAACCTGGATAGGGCGCTTCGTAGCATACACCGATATCGCGTTGTCTGTCAGGGCGCTGCGAGAGTCTAAGAGGAATTCGGCGATCTTTGTCGAGGTGCGGCGGGGGCTGTCACGGAGCGCAGTCGACGTCGGGATGTCGCGATGTTGAAGCTCTGGGAAATTTTGGGAAGAGTGACTCAACCCGCATGGAGCTTGCCGTGTCCGTGGTGGGATTGATGGCTGTGATTTGGCGGGGTAATTTTGCGAAAAGAAGGCGGGGCTGCCCCCCCTGCTCCCTGCGATATGTGGCTACCTGACATCATCAGCACCCTCCCACCAAGCACCAAGGTATCTTTTTATCGCCGAGACCGTTGGGCTGGCCACCTTGGGGGTCAGGCGCCTCCTTGTCTCCTTCCAGGGTCCTCCCAACCACCAAATAGCGGTCTCATCGCCCTGTCTGGCCCTGTGTGCCTGTATCATGACCCAAGCATCCCACTACCGGCAGCGGGGTCCCCTCCACTCACGAAACACTGACACCACCAAAACCCCAGCTAACCAAGCTCCCGTCCTTGTAAGCCTTCATCTCCCCCCTGAGCACCATCCAATTCGCACCCAGTTCCCTCCTTTCCCCCTTCTCAGATAAGTGATGAAGCTCGAGCTCTCACCTGCTGCTTCCCACCGACACACCCGTCGTCGAGCCTGCCCTCCCCAGCAACCTCCTCCTCCCTGAACGAACGATCTAGACGAGAAGCTCACCCCAACTCACCACACAAGCCAGAAGAGAGCAAGCAATGGAGACCACCGATCCCGCAACCGGCGCGCCCCTCCCCGCCGACGCGATCCAGCGCATCCTCTTCCTCGCCTCCGGCGCCCACGTCTACAACATCCCGCCCCTGGCCTCCAACAAGGGCTACACGGCCGCCGGCTGGACCGAACGCCAGATCTTCACCGCCCGCCTGCGCGTCCTCGAGACCGCCTGGGAGACCGCCGCCGCCGCCCAGCCCGTCCCCGTCGGCGCCACGGGCAGCGCCGTCATCCCCGTCGCCCCGGGCGCCCCCGCCGGCATCACCACCAAGGAGAACCACATCAAGGTCGACATCGTCCTCGAGGACCCCTCCAACGGCCAGCTCTTCGCCGCCGCCCCCTACACCTCCATCACCGTCGTCGAGCCCGTCCTCGACTCCTCCCGCTTCTTCGCCGTCCGCGTCCAGGACGGCCAGGGCCGCAAGGCCGTCCTCGGCATCGGCTTCGAGGAGCGCAGCGAGGCCTTCGACTTTGGCGTCGCCCTGCAGGAGGCCCAGAAGAGCCTGGGCCTGCTGGACGCGAGCCATGCCAAGCAGGCCGCCGAGAACAGCAAGCGCGCCGAGGAGGAGAAGACCAAGGACTACAGTCTGAAGGAGGGCGAGACCATCACCATCAACTTTGGCGGCTCCAAGCTCGGGAGGCGGTCGAGGGGGCCCTCGGCCGCGTCGTTGACGGGACCGCCTGACGGCGCGAGCTTGCAGGCTTTCTCGTTACCGCCCCCGCCTGCTGCGCCCAAGAGCAGCGGGAACGGAAGCTTCCTGCCGCCGCCGCCGAGTTCACAGAGCGTGCGGGACCAGAAGCGGGAGAAGAGGAAATCTGCGCAGGATCTGGGATTCGACGATGGACAGTTTGGAGAGTTCGCCTGAGGGGCGGTAGCTGCGATACACTAAAAGGGGGGCGCATAGGAGGAAGGACTGATTTGAGCAAGAGATTCCCTGCGTCGTTTGCCTAGCTATTATACATGCATCCATTGGCATGTTTTGACAAAAGCACCATATCAACAATTTCAACCAACACTTTTTTCGTGCCGTGAGGACCATGGCCTCAAGCCAATTGTCAATCTTCTTGTTGTCCGGGCCAAATACATCTCAGTGGCGGCAGACTCATCCTCCGCCCCCTCTTGTTCACCATATCCACCCCCGGGAGCTCGCGGGATGTCTCGTCAGCCGTTCGGACATGGCTCGGGGGGTTGTCATAGCAGAATTGCAGGCCGTGATTTCCCAGTGCGTCGATCGGTGTCTCGTTCATCTCGTTGCTGGCCCACATCTCAGGGGGCGACGCCTCCGGCTCACGACACGGCATCATTTGCATTGGGCTGTAAATGGGATAGTATCCCACCGGGAAGAAGACGGGCGAAGCGGCATCGAGCGGCGTGGAGACGACCGAGGCTAGGTCCGTTGGGGATGCCATGTAACCCGTCACGGGTGATTCCATGGCCCAGTAGCAATATCTTTGCTCATAGATTTCGTGTTGAACCTGCATCCATCGCTCTCGGATGTTGAGCTCCGCATTGATATCACAGAGTCGGATGGAAATCGCCTTCTCCTGTGCGGCGGCTTCCGTGATCTTGCTCTTGATCAAGGCGGCTTTCTTTCGAGACCTTCGCCGCTCGTCAGATGGCAAGAAGTTGTCCATCTGCTCATGCAAGACGGTGAGCCTTCTCATGAGCTCGAATGAGCGCTCACCCTGGCCCCTGAGAGAAGCGTTGAGGTATGCCCTCTCGTTGTACAGTTGCTCGAACGAGCCGGGAGACGTGAAGACCGACCAGGCCGGCTTGACTCTCGTGTTGAGTGATATGTTATTGACTGGCATCGTTCGACCTCGCCTGACATTGCTCCTAAAAGAAGCTGTTTGGGAGCTTGGATATGCTGTGACAGAACCCTTGCGGCGGGGTAGACAGCTATGGTGGCTTGTTGAATCTTCGGAAGATGTGGTTGACGCATCTTGATTCTGTACAGATTGAGGCGTGAAGACCGCTGCTTGGACGTGTTGTTCCATGTCTGAGCCTGTAGACTGGTGATAGAGAAACGAGGAGAGGTCCTGAGGGTGTGTTCGACATTATCACTTTAGATATAGATGGACTTTCCGCTGCAGAAATTCCCACTGTATCCAAAACTGATCAAGTTGTGACAAGGATGGATTTGCCTGCCCGCAAACTTAGTTGACGGTTTAGGATCATCCCTCTAATAAGGGACGTCAAGGCTCTCGTCCGATTTTTCTCAATAAAGGAAAGAGCCAAAGGGGTCCAGATTTAGCTGTGTACGCAAAGGATGAGGAGGCGTTTTTGACGAGAGAACAAACTGGCTTGGCAGCCTGCCTTTTAATTTGATGAGAGCTTCGAACAATGGAGCCCCCGCATTGAACATGATCAGACGCGTGGTGCTCGGCACTCGGCAACGTTTGTTGGTTCCAACAACATGGTACAGGGTGGGAAACCTCGGACTTTGCTTGACACTCTTGACCCATACCATCTGCAAAAGTCAGCGTCCGCTTGTTGTTAAAGAGGCCCGTGGTTCTCGTAGTAGTCCTTATGATGGTATCAACGAGAACGTAGGTGTAATTGATCACGACTTCAAGGGAATCAGCACACCCGAGGGTTGCCACGCGACGTCGGCATGGCTGCGGCATAGAAGCAACGAGCCTGGCATGATGACACCAATTTCAGTTCGCCGCCGACTGCGAGGAGCCAAATGCCACCATATTTCCTTCATGAGGTGCCAAGAAGCATGCTGGCGTTTGTCTTGTGATGCAAGGGGGTTCAGATGTTGAAACCATCATGGCGAGGCGGGTCACAGAATCGCCACAGACCAGCTGCTTCCGCCGCCTTCCGGACAGAGGAGATCTCGTTATCCGACACGGCTCGATTGATTTCACTGTATCGAACCTCCTCTCCACCAGACTCGGTGCTGGCGGCCCCGGCTTTGGGACGTCTCTTGGCCTTGCCAACGTGGGCGTCTGGGTGATACTGCTCCATGATGTTGACAAAGCAATCCCTGGAAACCTCCTTGGCCAGGAATTCCATGATTTTGTGTCCCTCTGCTTCCTTCCCTGGCATGACCAGATGGCGTACAAGGAGGCCCTTCTTGGCGATGCCGTCGCCAGTAAAGCAAAGATCGCCAACCTGCGCGTGCATCGCCTTGATGCTCTCGCGCGCCGTGGTCGCGTAGTCGTCTGCTTTCAGGAGACGCTTGGATGTGCTGGTTTCCCAGACCTTGAAGTCAGGGAGATAGATGTCAACCAAGCCATCGAGCAGCTCCAACGACTCGGGCGAATCGAAACTCGAGGTATTGTAGATGATGGGCACCTTCAAGCCTAGGTGCCTGGCATGCAGGATGCTCAAGACAACCTGGGGAACCACGTGCTCCGGAGTGATGAGGTTGATGTTGTGGACGCGGCCGACCTGCTGCAGCTTGATGTACCACTCGCCCAGCTCCTCGGGTGTCAGGTCCTGGCCATTGCGCTGATGGGCAATGTCATGGTTCTGGCAAAAGACGCAGCGGAGATTGCAGCCGGAAAAGAATACCGCGCCACTTCCATTGTGCCCCTGGACGCATGGTTCTGTGACGGCTGGTCAGTGTGCGGCACCCTTGCTTTGGGAGGGCTGCTTCCAGACCTTCACCGAAATGAGGCGCAATCACATTGACCTTTGTGTTATCGCCAATCAGACACATTCCCGTCGTCTCGAAACGGTTGACGCCGCATAGGCGCGGACAGAGATTGCATTTTGAGAGGTGATGGTACGCCTTGGAGCGCTTTTTGGATTCATCGATGGAGGACAACATCATGTACCGTGGTATATAGTCATCGAGGAGGAAGGGTGGTGCAAGATGGAGGGATCGTCTGGGAGGCCGCATGGCTCTCCTGGGAATCCCATTCTTTCTGTTAATCGCTCTTGCCAACGCTTGCATCTTGCAAACTCGTTCGTGTGAACTGGATGAGATCATGTCAGGAGTCTTGCGTCAGAATTGAAGCTCGAGGTAGCAGTGGTGGTCGGATTACATCAGGGAGCTTCCTATTGGCCCAATACCAATTTGAGTGGGGCGATGGCACCTTCTTCGGTCAACGACGGCAGCATTCGCCTTCCTTCATCTCTCTGGACTTGAGAGTCAGAGTCCGAGGAAAGCTCCATCCGGAGGCCAGCGTTCATAATTCTGTGTTGAACTGTTGTTTTTCGTCATAGTGTTTGAGTGACCATCGAATACGAGCAAAAGGTCGAACAAGACAGTGATTCGCCCCAACCAACGGCCGCAAATGTATTGATCGACCTGGCATCCGTCGCACATCAGCGGCCCTTGCTTCCAAGCAAAACGAACAGATTTTGTCGTTGATTTCGGTGAAGCGTCAAAGTCCGATCAAGTTAGTGATCGGGAACATCCCTTCACACGGTCTACCGACGGGCACCGTCATACCAGACATGATACCTAATTTGATTTCTTGTTTCCTGGCTTGTTTGCTCAATCTATGAACCCGTGCTCCCAGTCTCATATATAATGTCCGTTGGTCGTCAGTTCGAGTCTGACCGGGGACGATTCTTTTTTTCTTCTTTGCTCCTTTCAATACGTGATTTCTCTCCATCTTCTTTGCCTTCGTTATGGATCTTTCAGGCACACTGCCGAAGGGTTACAGAGAAAATAATTGCCATTCATTCAACGTGGGGTGCGACTCGAAAGCATTCATGGCGAAATACTTCTAGTGTACAGACCTTTCTCTCTTCCTAGGTAGTGAGTGAGGTCGCTCGTTCGGATTCCCCTGCGTTAGACCAGTCACAGCGTCCTTCACCTGCCAAGTTTGGGTGAGAGTTCTTCGTGCCAGCTGCATAGCAGCGTCTAATTAAAAGCATAAAGCTCCAGTAACGTGAGTATATTTTAAAGGATCTGCTGATCGGGTCATGCGATACATAACTTGAGTAGCGAGCATAAGTTGCTCTGTAAGCTTTGTTTTCGCCAATAACGTTTCCAGGGAGAATGCTTGGCTGTTTATTTCGTAAATAACAGAGCAACCTGGGTGATAGGTATGTAGTGTTTAACCGCACATTACACCGATCAACAAGTGCTAATTGATCGACATTTGCTTGTTTGCGGCTGTGTATGATTATCAAACCTGACAGCAGTCAGCGTCGCGCATTCATGACCAACGGCCTGGCAAGCTTCGTCCCTGGTAGCGGTTTCTGCCGGCATCATCACATGACCAACTCATAATTACCGTTGATGTATTTTTGTTTGCTTTGTCTCAACACGTATCCATGAACCCGCGTGTTTGTCTCAGTCAATTCTGTATTATAGAGGGGCGGCGACCCGGAAAAGCAAGCAGGATCAGCGGGCTGAACCGACGCCCACGATGAAAATGGTCAGACGAAGAAAACGTTGCGAGCTAGAACCCACAGATATTTCCAGCGTGTGTTCAGATCTTTTTGGATGTTGCTGCTAAGGAAATTTATCGTGGGTCGACGGCCTTTCTGCAGCAGTCCTCCTATCTCGTAGTCATGTCATGTCTTGCCGAGCAAAGGTGCTCAAGAGATTACCGTGGGGAAGGACCCTAAAAGTCGACGATTCGAATGGAAGAAAGCACTCAAGAAGAAGTTCGAGTATATCTTATAGGATCTCTCGAGGTGCGGATGGCTCACTGAAGGTGCGTCGGTGAGCAAGTGCTGCCTCACTCCTTCCACTCTTTTACACCGAGCGACGGTCTCAGATCCTCTTACACTCATTCACCTCTCTCACCCCACCAAGTCGACCTCTTTTTGTCCCCCCTTCCAACACACAACATCAATAATCGGACTCGGAGGCTTTCTTGTTCTTCTTTATTGGAGGTATTATTTTGATTTCTTTGGGCGATTTGGGCGGCGTGCGAGATGCATCCTTTCAAAATTTTGTTTTGTTTTGCCCTCTCGCTGCTCCTTCCTTACTCGAGTGCCCTCCACATCACCAATCAGACCATTGACAAATTTCTTCTCGATGAGTACGACTACGTCGTTGCTGGTGGCGGCCTCTCCGGACTCGTTGTCGCGAACCGGCTCAGCGAGAATTCCGATGGTAATTACCCCTTTGCCAACTATGGGCCGTCATGTTAACCAGATACAGCGACTGTCCTCGTAATCGAGGCCGGCGACCTGTGAGTATTTTATTTTCAGACTGTTGCTCGCTTTATTGTGAAAACAAGCTAACAATTCACCAGTGACCGCCGCGAGGGTCGGGTCATCATCCCAGGGTACATTGGACGTACGCCCCCCTCCGGCTATGGTCAAGATGTCCTCACCGCGCCCCAGACCTTCTTGGACGGAAAGACGCGAGACATCAACCAGGGGAAAGTCGTTGGTGGTGGATCGGTTGTGAATGGAATGTGCTGGACCCGAGGCGCCGCTGCCGACTTCGACGCCTGGGAGGAGCTCGGCAACGACGGTTGGGGATGGAAAGGCCTTTTGCCATACTTCAAGAAGGTATACAACTCTTGAACTGAGGTGGTACCAGAATTCTGACGCACATCTTAGGTTGAGAAGTACACGACCAACGTGGGTCAAGGCATTCGTGACGAGTTCAACATCAAGCCCAACATGTCTTTCCATGGAACCAACGGTCCCATCAACGTGGCGTACCCGGATCATATCTACAACACATCCAGTAAATACCGCCTAGGTTTGGCATGATATGAAGCTAATCGAAAACAGGCAGCGTTCTCCAAGGTCTTGCCGAAGTCGGTATCCATACATCCAACGACGTCAACTCGGGTGACCCGACCGGCGCTATGATCGTCGCCTCGAGCATGTCCCCCACAAACCAGACGAGATCTGATGCGAGGACTGGCTACTTCGACACAGCCAACGCGCGCTCCAACTTCCACGTTGTCACTGGTCACATGGCCACGCGGCTGATCGTAGGGTTGCCCGGCTCCCTGACCAACCAGGAAAGCCGCCGCATCATCGGCGTCGAGGTAAGTCGTTGTCACAAGTTACATATTGGTCCCACGAGTTCTGACAGTATAAGCTTTCATCTGGTCTGTCGGATATTAACAGAACCGTCACTGTGAACAAAGAAGTCATACTGGCCGCCGGGGCCATCCAGACGCCTGTTCTTCTTCAAGTCTCCGGCATTGGTCCTCGTCAAGTTTTGGAATCCTTGAATATTTCCACGCAGATCGATCTGCCCGGAGTCGGAAACAATTTTCAAGATCATCCCATGGCTAGATTCCCATATGATTGTGAGTACCCAGGAACCTGCCTAATTTCTGCTTCCATCTAACATGGTTTAAGACTCTAATGCATCTGTTTTCACTTCTAATGATCTCAACGGCGACACACTTGAAGATGCGCTGGACCAGTTCTTGGCCAACAAGACGGGCAAGTAGCGCCCTTCCCCATAACAATGTGAAGCTAACCTTCTCAGGTCCCTTGACAACGCCTTTGATCAACACTGTCGCCTTCCCAGCGCTCAAGTATCACGCTGACGAGTGGAGAACCCTTCTCGCCCATTCAAAGAACCAATCATTCGACTTCCTTCCTCTCGACACCCCGTCCGCTGTGGCAGCCGGCTACGCAAAGCAGAAGGCGTTACTACTAAACCACCTGGCCCGCGAAGACGTCGGCGCATACGAACTCCTGGCCGCATCATGGGGTCAAATCTCCATCGCAAACCAGAAGCCCCTATCTCGCGGCACCGTCCGGCCATCCTCGTCCTCCGTCTACGACGCCCCCGCCGTTGACCCTCGCTACTGCGCCGACCCTCTCGACTGCAAGATCATCAGACTCGGCCTCCAGCTCACGCAGAGGCTGATGGCCACCGACGCCATGAAGCCGCTCCTGCCAGTAGTCGACGCCAAGTACAACTCTACCGACGAGCGAGAGCTCATGGCGGCGCTGAAGCCGCTGGTGGGCACGGAGTATCACCCTAGCGGCACGACGAGCATGTTGCCGAAGGACCTTGGTGGTGTTGTGGATTCTGAGTTGATGGTGTACGGGACTTGCAACCTCCGTATTGTGGACGCCGGCATCATGCCCATGATCCCAGGCGGACATATCCAGGCGGCTGTGTACGCAGTGGCGGAGAAGGCGGCGGATATCATCAAGGCCGCTGCAGATGGAACTTCGTGCCCGATGGGACAGCCCCAGTGGCCTATTGGACAGGGTCCTGTCAGCGGTGACGGGCAGTCGGCTTGAATATCGGACGAATCATGGATGGACGGTGAACATCTCACTTAATTGCTTGTAGTATTATAATTATACCCATCCAGCCAGAAAGGCTGACTTTGCGTCTTACGAAAGGCTGCTTAACGATAGACTTGTTTTTCTTTTCATCATCACCATCACGGTGCCCGTCATGATGCCCTTCAGCGTTGCCCCTTTCCCCAGCTCGTCGTGTAGCCTCACAGTATGGCCGCCGCTTCACGCCACACCCATGAGAGGAAGCACAAACAACACCATCACCCACCAACTCCACATCACAAAAGACAGCCGATCCGCCTCTGGCCCCCTGCAGCACCATATCCTCGCCGCTAAAAGGGCCCCGGAAAGCCACACCCACCCGGCCACGCGGACCTGCACGATGCCCCAAAACGCAGGACAAACGAGCGACCAGAACATGATGCCCACGCAGATGCTGAACCTCGTGAAGGCGTCCCCGAGGATCACGGGGAAGGTGTGCCTCCCGCGCGCCTTATCGCCCTCGTAGTCCTTCAGGTCCTGGACCTGGATCGTCGTGCCCACGACGAGGCCCAGCAGGCCCAGCCACGCGTACGCGCCCGGGAGGAGGATCTCGGCCACGCCTACGTCTGCGATGAGGATCTTCAGCGCCGCGACGCCGTAGACGGGGTACGCGAGCCCGTTGACGAGCTGGCGGATGAGGAAGTGCTCGTCGGCGCCGCCGAGGTCGTTATAGTAGGAGCTCGCGCAGATGCAGGCCAGCGTCTCGGACCCGACGCCGAGGCGGAAGCTCAGGGCGAGGGTGAGGGGCACGGCGGCGAGGAGGAGGTGCCTGGCTTGTGCGGCGGAGACGCGGCCGGCGGGGATGGGGCGCCAGGGCTTGTTGAGCTTGTCCTCGAGCACGCCGGCCGGGTCGCGCTGGTTGGAGACGGAGAGGATGAGGATGTTGAGCCAGAGCCAGAGGAGGAGGGCGGGCAGGTTTGCGAGAATGGTTGGGAGAGATGTTGGGTGGGAGGTTAGAGGGTCCCCGGGGAGGGAAGTGAGGATGCCCAGGGCGGAGAGGGGGATGAGCATTGTTTTGATGTCGTTTCTGGTGAAGAGGTAGAGGGTGTGGGTGTGGTAGCGGAGTGTGGTGAGGGCATGGTTGAGTTGTTGTAAGGGGAGGGTCAGGGGAGAGGAGAGCTTGAGGTGGTTGTTTGTTGATATCATCTTAATGTTGTGATGCTCTTAATGATGCAGTACTTCAGGAATACGTTTCTGGGCGGTGGTAATGAGGGTAAGGAGGCGATGATGATCATAGAAACATGAGAACAATACCTAGGCACCCTAAAGGTGAGGTTTTATACTCATTTTGAACCCAACGAACTACAGCACCGACAGCTCTATCGTCGAATCTCATCGCGATGCCCGTGTGGCATCGTCGTGGCTCCGTATCCATCGCCGCCAACCAAGAAACAACGCGGATGCCATGTTTGCGTGTGTGGATGTGTACTCAGTTCGGAGACACCATTCTCGGCTCATGAAGCATCTCGGAGACCCCGTTTGTGACAAGATATCGCCGACACAAGTGATGTGGTTGACAGCGCTTCGCTTTCAGCAGCTCGCACGACAGCCACTCGTTGTCAGCTCTTCGGTCGGAGAGATTTTAAGTGCTCTCGGAGAAGCTATTGGCGTTCTTGCAGCAAGCTGAAGCCCGCTCAGCCGGCGCCGCTAGGCCGTCCGAGGAGGAATGCATCACGGCGGTCTAGTCGGATCTGGAACTTGGCGAATCGTGATTGGTGCGGCGAATTTCGACAGCTTCAAATAGTTTGCAGAGACACGGCATACCGATGCCAAATGCTCGTTTGTGCCGCCGCTGTGACTGATCATAATTGTATCTTCTTGGTCCTCTCCACTATCAGTATGTACGCCGTCATGGTCGACTTTTCGTGGGCGAGACACATAATGAACCTCGAGAGATCGAACTTCGATTCAAAAAGATATCTCGGCGTGGCCGTGAGAACAAATCTCCACGTTTGATGAGAGAATTCGTGCCGAGGACGGCAACGAGACAGACATGATGCGACTGGACGATATACTGCTCGCCTGTTTCCGCCTCTCTGTGCTTTTCTTGGCCGGCTCTGCCAATGTGTCTGCGTTGCTTGCTGTCATTGTTTTACTTTACTTCTCCTTGGCCTTTCTGCTGGCTGTTGCCCTGCCATTTCCAACCAAATAGTGACCACGATCAAAATTTGCGGAAAAACGCCGAAATCAGGTGTGCATTGGAGAATCTCCTTCAATGCGTTATTCTGGGGAAAGCTAAGCGGTAGCGTTGACGCGAGAGAAAGCCCGTCAATTCCTTGAACTCGAGCAATGAGCTCTGAATACTTGGTCGGGCCTCTGACGGGCCAGCTTCAATCTCTCTTTCCTCGGGAACGCGACAACCCACATCTTGGCAAGGGACTGTCTGTTATATTGTACACGTTGGTCAATATCGTCTGAAGGTCATACTTATGGCTTCCTCTCGCACTTGCATCGATTTTATGACAACCGAGCGCCTGCCAGTTTTGTTCCTGCCGTGCAGCCTCTTGGGAAAAGTCAACCTGACTGTCAATGTGCATCCCGCCGCCATCTTATCGCCATCTGGAAAAGCCTGGAGAATCACCACTTAACCCATCCACCAAAGGCACATGGCATTACTGATCTCCCTACTGTCTAACCTCGATCCCAGGTCAAAGCACTAGCTGGACAAATACCAACGGTGAATTGTTGGGGTCTGGGTTATCATGAGGGCATCTCGTGACTCTCATCAATAACATGCCAACGGCCCAAGCGACAGAACGAGTTAGAACGAGGCAGACTTCTACCTCAGTCGTGAAGATTGTCTTCAACGCGAGAACAGACTCAGCATTCTGGAAACCTTGCTTGCGTAAAACTTATGTCGAGAACACACTTGCTCCCACTAGAGAGCAGACATCGTAATACTAAATAGGCTGGCTTCGTAGCTAGGAAAATTCACGACTCATTTTTGCTTTCAGGACTAGCTGAAAATATTCAACTTTGGGAACCACCAAGCTGTTCAAGTGTTCAACTTGAACAGTGGATGAAAGTATAAGGGCAAACATATCTGGAGTCGAGGATGTACCGTCTTGGTCGTAAATAGCTTGAGGTGGAGGCTGGAAAAGATACAAGCAGCTCTTACCAACACTTGTCATAAAAAGGACAGCTTCGTCCAATGATGCCAAGAAAATGCAATGCGCAAGCGGTCGACGCGTGTTAGGAGGGAGAGTCTGACAGAATACGCTTGGTGCAACGAGGCGAAAGTTTGTGGTCCAGCTTCTCCATGATGATGTGCCGAGACTGTTGGTTGAGGCTGGGGGATGGTGGAAAGAATATCAATGCCGGGAGTGATTGCGTGGACACAGCAGGCAGCAAATGGAAATATCAAATGCTGATTTCCATGTGATGGTTTCTTGGCAACGGAGCATTTGCTCAAAGGGCCCCGTATTCGCAGTTGAACACTGCCCACTTGGCAAATTGAGTGTCGAAAACCGAGACAAACATCGGACGGGGCTCTAGGGAGGGAGATTTGCAACCTTGGAAGCGAATTTGAGATTCGCCTCCCAGCCTGATGACCAGGCGAGCAAGAAACAATGCTGATCAAAGAAAGAACTGGACCGCCGATGAATGGATGGACTTGTCTCAACCGTCTTTTTCGCCCGTTGGATGGCAAAAAATGACGACGGCGGTTGGTAGCGAGGGGAAAGTACGTACCGGGTGGCTGCCCACTCTACCCTTCACAGCGGTTTTAGAGGCAGAGCGGGTGGGGCGCGCCAGAAAACACAGGGGGGTGTGTCAGTGCAGTGACAGCTGCCGAGAGGACTCCAGGGACTAAGGGACCACTGAGGGGTTCAAGCGGTGGCCGGAGCTCTGCACTAGCACCTACCTTACTGTTTAGCAGGTCCACAGGTGAGAGGAGGAGCAACAAGGTAAAGTGGAAGGCGCCGGTCGCAGGTGGCTGTGCACGCCCCAGAAGCCAGGAACCCCCACTATCAAACACAACGGACACCGCTGGAGCTTCACAGCTGTTGTATGCCACGGTTGGAGGTGACTGAGGGACACCGATTGGAATGGCGGACGGGGGCAAAAGGGGTCGTCAATGTCGTCCCGTTTTACTCCATGTTAGTCGGTGGTGGCACAAGAGCTAAAATGCCAGTGTGGACTGTGTGCACTGAACCGGGGACCGAGACTGGGAAGTGCCTGGAACACCACTGCCCAGCACACCCAATGACGTCGCCCGCCTCAGAGAGGCCTCTCGGGCACGTCCAGGGAATCGGGATCCAGACCACCTCAGACACAGAAAGGGACAGCACCAACAGCAGCGAGTGACGGGTGACGAGTGACGAGTGACGAGAGTGGGTGACCTGCTGAGGTGGAAGCTGCCCCGGAGCTAAAGAAAGAAGCAGCACCGGCAGCAGCACCGACTTAAGCGCCATGCCATGCACGTAGTTTCAATCTCGTCCAATCCAACCGACTTTGCCATCACCACACCCCAACCCAACCTTTAAACCTGCGAATCTCGTCACAATTCTCACGACTCGACTTCCACCTACCCTACTCAAACTCGAAGCACCTTGTCGCTCGATCCTCCTTGGCGAATAGTCGTCGCGTCTGCTCCTCGTCACCCTTCTTGTCGCTTACTTGCACCTACCACCAGCCTGCAGCTACATTTCCGACCAAATCCTTCCAGCATCACAAAAGCCGACCCCAAACACCCCGCGCTCCCCCCCTTCTCAACCTAGCTACCCCTACGTCTTGATTTCTCACGCTTCTTCTTTGCGCCAGTCGCAATTTGAGACGCTGATCTGAGGCAGCCAAGTCTCCAGAAGTTCGCGCCTGCTTTGCGCATCACAAACATGGCTTCGGGACATAACGTACGGCACCGGGCGCGCAACATAATCCGGACAAGCTCAAAGCGTATTGACTGACCTTACGATTTAGGACCCCAAGCTCTTGTACGCCATCAATGGTGTCAAGGCCTACCATCTTGCCCATGGCAAGGAGGAGTCTCTGACTCCAGCCGGCCCCCAGACCCTCTCGCTGTTGATGGTCCCGACATCTTCGCCCTTCTCCGACACAAACGGAGAAACTCCCGCAGAGGACTTCTACCTACACCTGCACCTCCCTCCCGAACTCGATTTGCCTCTTCCCGCTACAACCCAGATCTACCACCAGCCGCCAACGAGCTACCTGATTCCAAGATGGGATATGGGCCCCGACAGCGGCGCATTCACTCGCATCGAGTTCCCCGACACTGGCAGCAGAAAGGGTCTCCAAGAAGACGTAGACACCTTCGAGACAATCCTCGCCCAGTGCACCGCCTTCCTCGAACGAGCACCCCCGCCAAAGGGTTCCTCCGCCGCGAAGTCCGTGAAGGCTGCCGCCATGCCATCCGCAGCCTCTTCCGCAAAGGCAAGAGCAGCAGCTGACGACGGCCTCCCAGCCTACAACCCCGCCGACTACCAGCCCGGTCAAGCCTACGCTCAGGGAAGCCACAGCTCCCCTAATGGCGGCAGGATCGTGCTGATTGATGAGGAGGATGGCAGCGTCATCGGCGAGCTGGCGGAGAACTACCAAATCCAAGAGGAACTGGGCGTGAAGCCCGGCACAAAAGGTAAGTCGGGCGGCTACTCGGCCGACCTTGACTCACATGGCATGCCAGATCCCGTGGAGATCACCCTCCCCGCGAACCAGAGCCAGGCCATAACCGTCCAGCCTGTGTCGCAGGAGTATCGCGAGATGATCATGCACCCAGCTTACAAAAAGTCCTTCCTGGTTTCCAACGCCTCCAAGGCTTCCCGCCTAATCGTTACGTCGTCAGACATGGTCACCAAGGGTCTGCAAACAGGAGCTGATAGCTTCACCACAAAGACCAAGTCCAATGACACGGCCATGACGTTCACACCGGCGGCGCACGACCGTATTCGTCGCATCAACCAGTTCACTACTACCGCGGCTGGCTTGTCAGCGACGACGGTTGGACAGATTGGTAAAGTTGCACAGAACCTGGGCGCTACCCTTGCTAGGAAGAAGGATGGTGGCGGAAGGGGGTATGACAGGGATGGTAACCCCATTGAGGGCTATAAGCCTGGGCTGCTGAACAGGAGCTTGATGGCGTTCAACACCGTCGCCGACGGTATTGACCAAGCCGGACGCAACCTGCTGGTGGGCACTTCCTCCAGTGTATCGCAAATGGTCGAGCACCGTTGGGGTGCCGAGGCTGGCCAGGTGTCGAGAAACATTGGTGGCGGATTTAAGAACGTCGGCTTGGTCTACATCGATGTGACCGGCGTCTCTCGAAGAGCCATTCTGAAGAGCGTCGCCAAGGGCATGGTCGTCGGAAAGGTAAAGGGAGGCGGCCAGATCATTGTCGGAGGTGGAGACGGTGGCAATACCGTTGGATTGTTAGAGGACGGGAAGCCTCTTGCCCGCAGGGATGACCAGAGTGACACGACCAGCCTATATACAGCATATGAGGGGAAGGGCAAGAAAGAAAAGGTGCAATGAGTGGGGAAAGACAACGATGATGGTAGAGCGGATGAAGGGGTCTCTTGGATGGTTAGATCTGGAGGCCGTCATACTTGTATTGAAGACCCGCACAAGGACCGGGCAATTCCGTATCTCAGCTTGTCGAATGCGAGAACGACATGAAAATAGGAAGCTTAGCCAATTCATTGATTAAGAACACTCTTCGCAGATGTTTATCGCCTTTGTTTCCATAGACTTTGGATAGAGTTGGGATAGGCCTGGTTTAAGAGCTGTCAGACGGCACCGGGCGGATAAGAGGTTCCACATCATGGCCGGGCACCGGAGTCCGTCGACCGGGCCGCTTCCAGAGCACGGAGCTTACTTCAGCTCGACGTATCTTATATCACGTGCACGTAGGTACCTAAAGAAGGCCCCGCAGGTCTCAGAGCGGGCAGGTAAGGTAGGTAGTGTCACTTTAGCCCGCCGTCAGTCAGTCGCGTCAAGTCAAGCCCCGTCGCGCTTTCCCCTGGCGTCGATTCCATCAATCCATCAATGCCGCTACTGTGATACGGGAAGGGATCAGGCCCTCGAGCATGGAGCCTCCTTGACAGCCAGTGCGATTTCCGTTTTTGTGGCTCGGACGCTCCTTTCTTTTTTTGCGAAAGGGGACACGGAAAGAGAGTTGACTGGTTCGTGCGACCAAAGGGGACTTTGCTTAATGCAGAAAACAACATAACAAGGTAATCTGCCAACCATCACATCACCTTACCTTTTTTCCGGCTGCGACGTCTTGTTCGCCCAACTGCCCCGCCTCCCATCCTCCCGCCCAAAGGAGCCGCCTTCGTTCGAATTGCTCTCTCCCGCCATCCTTCGCGCCCGCACCGACCCCGACGTGTAAATGTGTCGCTTCGAGCTGTTAGGCGCTTTCATCCTGCTTCTACGCGACTTTGGCGAAAAGTCAAAGTCCAAGAAGCAACCCACCCGCGAAATGTGCTGATGCCGTCTCTTTGGGCCCCTCCCAAGACCTCCCAAGACCTCCCCTCGGACCCATGTCCACCTCCACCAACGCCGCCGCGATTGGAACCGGAGAACCCATGGCTAACACCTCGGTTTTCTGTATAGACACGACAATCATAGCAACAGCAGCAGCATCGGCCTGGGCCTCGGCGCAAAGAAGCCATGCTCCACGAAATCCTCCTCGCCCTCTCCGGGCACCCCTCCCCTTTGCTCCGAACCGAAGCTTCAGACCCCGATGCGCTACCATCGCCCGCCATCTCACCACCGGAACGCGAGCTCCTAGCCACCGTCGCACACCTGAGTGACTTGCATGTCAAACTGCAGAGCTACACGGCGCCCATTGCCGCCGAGCACCCGTCAACGATATGCCGCGCCGTCGCGACAGCCGTGCAGTCTGTCCACCTAGCTGCCTTCCAGCGCAAGGTACTCGAGGTCGAGGAGACCATTCTGAGGAAAGACTCGAGCCTGGTGGGCGCGTACAATATTGTACCTTTGACGGCAGTCGTGGGCGAGTTTTCGGAATGGACGCGGCGGATGGAATGGCTGTGGGAGATTGTGCAGTTCATGTTGCGGAAGCAGCAAGGGCAGACATGTCGCGGCGCGCAGCTTATTGATCGGTTGCGGAGCGAGCTGCAAAGTGGTTACGTGGATATCGAGAGGACGGCCATGAGTCTGGTCTCTGTGGCGGAGACGGCGTGGTTGAAGCAGGTTTCTGCTTGGATTCTCTATGGCCGACTGCCCACCTTTGGCGGAGAGGATTTCTTCGTGCATAAGGCGGAGAGCGGCGATCACGTAGGTTGAGCCGGGCTTGGTGCGGAATGCGGTAACTAACGACGATCAGGACTATGTCTCAGTACCAAACTTGTTGCCGAACTTTGTTACGCCAAAGACTGCGTCTTCGATGGTCTTCATTGGGCGGTCATTAAATCATGTCCGTGTGAAGAGCAGCGTCGAGTCGGGTCTCCAGGGGCTAGACCACCTCTCGTCGCAACTGAAGGAGCTGTCCGCGTTGACGTATCCGCTGAATACGGCGAGCTTCTCGCGGGCAATTACCGCCATTCGCCTTACGCTCTCACGCACAGTGCTACTGAAGTTGCTGCCGCTCACGAAAGTCGTGGAGGCACTTCAAGTTTTGCGCGAGTTCTTTCTCTTGGGACGGGGTGAGTTCGCCATGGCCTTAACACACCAGGCTGACGAGAAGCTACGGAGCCGCTGGAAGAGGGCAGATAATCTCGCCTATGAAAAGCGCGAGGGTGTCGGTCAGTTTGCGGTCAAGGAAGGTGAGGTCGCAGCCGTGCTGGCCAAGACGTGGGGAGAGATGGGCTTGATGCAGGGCCAGCATGCAGACGAAGATGAGGGTCTTGAGATCGGTAGACAATTACTGCGCTTGAATCTCACCAAGTCCAAGCCTGCGGTACCCCTCAAGCTTGAAGCCAGCACATCGCAACCAACGACGAAAACGTTGGCTACGACCCCTTTCCGCAATCTTCTGCTGTCTGTTCCCGTCATCCTGACGATGCAGATACCTTCACCACTGGACATGTTCCTCACCTCGTCCGATCTCCAGATCTACTCCACAATCAACTCCTACCTTCTCTCCATCCGCAGGGCACATATCCGCCTTACCGAGCTGTGGAAGATCACATCCTTACGCCGGCATCACCCGGCTCCTCCTGGACCCCCGGCCGGAAGCACGCGAGCAGGTCGATCAAAAGTGGTGCTTCTCCGCCAACGCTACACTACACGGTCGAATGCGCTGCGCAGCGCCTGGGTCACTTGCAGCTCGGCCCTCTTCTTCCTTTCTGAGACGGAAGCGTATTTGCAGACAGAAATCGTTGCAGGCCTGTGGGAAGGCTTCCAAGAATGGCTTACCTCCAGTGAAAAGAAGCCTGAAACCAAGCCCAACTCCACGTTGCCCTCGAAAGCACCATCGGCAGCGGCTTCAGAGGACGAAGACGATGATATTTGGCTCGCACAGAGCACGTCCAACCTCAACCTTGGCCCCAAAGCACCTGAGCCGACTCCAACCCATGACCCCCAGTCCCTCGCGACAGCACACCGAGCGTATCTACGCGCACTCTCGACTCGTCTCTTGCTCACATTTCCCTCTTATACAGACCCTCTGTACAACTTGTTGACGCATACTGATCACCTCGTCGCACTGACGACGCGTCTCCACGCCGTCTGGACCTCGATGGACCTGGAAGCCGACGCCGGAGTCGTAGATGCGTTCGTCGACCTCGAGATTGAGGAGAAGGACGTGCGCGCCGCGATACGGGATGTGGAAAAACACGTCAAGGATGGTATCCGCGAGGTCATAGCCGCTTTGAGGTCCCTTGAGGCGGACCCCGCCGCGTTTGCGGACGAGGAGGAAGGCGGCGAGGAGGGTGTCCTCAGGGAAGAGGGCGAGTACATTCCTCGGCGGGTCGGTGGCGTGGAGAGACTCCTCATGAAGCTTGACCTTGGGGGCTGGTTCGGGGACAAGAAGGACGAATTCTTCGTCTTTGGCGAGTACTGATGTCTCAAGTCTCGAATACTTCGTTTCTCTCCATTGGCATCCCGCGGGGGACAACACTTACGCCTGGCACTGCCACTGCATAGATAGCCGACCCTATCTGCGGGGAGGCTGACATGTCATCAGAACCCCCGACCTGCAAGACACCATGCGAGGAGGCAGGGGGAATAAAAAACCACAATCCCACGTTGCAAAAAGACATAAAGAGTGGGCGGAAGACAACGTGTTGGTAACGCGACGACACCGGCGGGACGGACCGGAGGACGTCATGGGTCACGCCAGGGCTCTCTGCTCTGGCACGCGGGGGTTGGTTTCCCTGAGCTGTTCCTCGGCTTGGCGATTTTCGGGCCCTAAAAGGTTCGGCGCGTGGGTGCTGTCATTCCAGAAGCCCATGCAGACTTTTTGGCAGAGACATGACCTACATCATCGGCAAGCGAGCACAGCATCTCATGATGGCGTTGGGCGGGGCGCATGGTGTTCATCGGGCTGGGTGGGGGTCTGGGGTGGTACGACACTGACGACCTCTCTCATGTTCCAGACCGGCCGACTTTTAGTCTCGTCTGCCTCACTCCACCAGCCTTTTCCCTGTTTCGTCACCGCCTTCGTAGATTCTCATTATTCACTATCACAGCGATGCATAGGTAGATACAGTATGGCGATTATGAAAACGTGTTTGCATGAGCAAAAGGCGTTTGCGCGCTTGGTGTTGTTTGCATTGTATCTCAGTCAAAAATACAGACGTGGATCATTATTAGTCTGCTCCATTCGTACAATTCCCGATCCCCCCCTTCATGATGGGGATTTCGCTCCAAATACTCCTTGACTCCTCGCCTGATGAAAGAAAATAAAAAGCTGGATCGTTGAGGACAAAGATGACAATAGTTGTTGACACAATTGTATGTACAGATAAATGTGAAATATTCCTATGAAGAACGCCGACCTCCTATCGCGACACGGCGATGCGATGCGCGGTGCCCTGAAAATGGTATCCTAGTTTCCTCCCATATCCTTTGTTCTGTGTCTGTATGTGCTGCGCTGTTGTGCGCTGGTCTGTAGCTTTCACTGTAGCTGTGTCCCGGGTTTCCGTCTTCTGTTTTGTTCCGCTGCCAATAAAATTGATGTAGGTTTTTGGTAAAAGTGATGATTTGAGATGTCGCTCATAATGGCTAGATGCTCGTGGCTGAAAATTCGAAATATGAGGCGTTTCTTTGCGACGATGTTCGGAGCCGTGGAAATGGTCGTAAGTCGTCAATGTCGTCGCAGTGTAGATTTTGGTACCGATCGATGATGCAATTTTGGCCGTGCCTCCCGTTGATAAAAGAGACCGCAAAAGGGCATTAAAAGTGTGTTGGTGCTGAAGGTTCATCTCAGTAAGTTGAGATGGGGCGGTGTCGCAGGGGACTCGACCGATGGTCCGAGGTACGACGCTGGAAAATGTGCTGTACAAAGGACCTGGGGCCCTCGCTCACGGACTTGGACGTCAACGGGTTGCGGTGCGTCTTCTTGACTTGCCAGCGGTCCTTGATGCAGTCGTCGACAAGAGCCATGAGGCCGGTAGCGACAATGACATCGGCGACGTCGGTGACGGCCTCAATGACACTGCGGTCGCTGATCCACATGTGGCACGGGGGCACCCAGCCGCCGGCGCTCTCGTCGTCGTAGACCTGATTCGGGGCGCGGGTCTCGGGGACGATGTGGGCAACTGCGGCGTCGGCGGCCGTGTTACCGTCCTTGACGAGGTGGAAGGAGACGACGCCGAGGTTCTTGTCGAGGACGCGCTTCCACTGGTACTTGTGACCCCACCACTGGAACTCGTAGCGCTTGTTGTTCTTGCCGCCACAGCGAGAGACGTCGACACGGGCGTAATTTGAGAACTCGAGCTTCATGGTGTTTGTCGGCTCGGGGCGGGACTTTTGCTTGGTGTCGAAGGAGGCGGAGCGCTGGAAATAGGCGGAGGGGTCCTCGTCGCCACCGCGGGAGGAGGAGCTGGAGGCGGGGCGTTGCTGCTCCTTGCCCTTGAGCATGGAGCCGCCCGAGTTGGTGCGCGAGAGGGGTTTCCGGGTCGAGAGGGTCTTGAAGGCACTGGAGAGCGATCGCTGAAGCGTAGGGCGCTCCTCGGTGGCGGGCTCGACGTACTTGCGCTTGGAGTTGCAGACCTCGCGACCAGACTCGCGACAGTACCGTCTCAGGGAAAACTCGCGCTTGCTGAGGTCGTACATACGCAGGTGGAAGAGCTGCATGGTGAAAGGACGGCGGCCCGGGGCGACGGTGTCGACTCGCAGGTTCATGTTGCCGTCCGGGGTGAACTCGTCGTGGCGGATTGATAACCTGTTCATGGAAGGGAAGAGCTTTGCAAAGTCCTGGGGGGTGGAGGGGCGGACGTCATCGACGACATCGCGGCAGTAGACGGGCAAAGGCGGGATCTCTTGGTGCTCCTCGAAGCTGTCCATGTCGATCTCGCGTTGGAGCTCGAGCTCATCCTCGTCCTCGGAAGCTATACTCGAGTCGAAAGTGTCGACGGTCGATCTCGGGTAGCTGCTCGTTGAAGGGGAGATGTCCTCCTCCTGGACGGGTTGAAACTTGCTCGAGACCTGCTTTGCTTCCCTGACTGATGCCTCGGTGCTCGCGTAGTCGTAGTAAGACGTGGGCGTTGTACTTTGTGATTCATATGTCTCGAAGGAGTCGACGGAATCACTACTCCTCCTTGAGCCCCGACTACTCGTGGAGCTCTTGGAGCTGTATTTTCGATTTGACTGAGGCATTGTGGTGGAGGGGATATGATGAGTTGATGGTGGAGGTTCGGAGGGATGACAGTGAATGCCTTGTGAAGGTGGGTTGGTCCGTCAAGGGAGGGAGGGAGGCTTCATATATCTCAAGGTGGATGAACTGGCGAAGTGGAGGCAAGGCGTGAAGTGTCGGTTGGTTGGTGAAGAATTAGGCAATGATATGTTTGACTGTGGCCAGGGTCCTGTTTCTGGATTCGGAGTCAGGTTGAGATGCTGGGGCGAGGGTGCGGTTGGATGAGGCAGGGGTGGGTGTAAGTGTGGGTGGTTTCGAGGCTGTATCCAGCGGATGGTTGACCGTGTTGGTTGAGGATGATTAAGAAGATGTATGGCAAAGGAGTTGTGAATATGATACAGCTGTGGGAATATAAGGCAGCCAGCAAAGTGAAGAACGGAACGGGCAGTACACCAAAGAAGTAATTAGGTAGGTAGTGTGGGAGTGGTGATGGGTCGGAGGACAACGGGTGGTGGACAGCAGCAGGTGGTGCTGGTCTTAACGGTGGGTGGGCAGCTTTCTGGCACGGGTCGCAGGGAAGAGGAGGACGGGGATCGGAGATGGTCGAGCTACCGCTGGCTGGGAGCGGTAACGACGGGCCTGAAGTGTCGCAGCAGTGCGACGGCAAAGAAGGACCAACTGCCTCGCAGGGCCCTGACCTGGCACTTGGTTGTGGTGGCCCCCTGTCCCCTGCCCAAAAGATGGTTCTCACGTTTCTGTGCCTTGCTGCGACCACGCCGTCCACGAATAGGTGCTGCGACCTGCGACTGGACATGGCTGCGGTACGGTGCTGAGTCGGCGGTGGGCAACAGACGGAGGGAGGTACTTGGGTACTTACCTGGTGCTGGAGCGCAGTAATGTGCCTCAGCTGCGAATCCGAATGTCATCATACACGTACCCTCCCTGCTGCATAGGTAGCCTCTGCTGCTAAGGTCGTGCAGGATGAGATGGGACGGGGGGTCGACGGGATCCGAATGGCTGGATTTACAGGGTGGGAGGGTGCTGCCCGAGTGAAAAGGTTCAACCTTCTCTCAGCGCGAGCCAGACGCAGCAGGCCAGTAGGAGCTCCAGGAGACGATGCCTGTTGGGGAATGTGGATGCGTGGGCGAGGCCGACACTCGTGGGCAAGCGACACTCGCTCATGCTCATGAGGAAGAGTCACACTCAACGGCCAAGTCACCGCTGCCTTCCCTGGTGGAGGAAGTGACATGGCCCAAGAGGAAAGACTAGCTGGGCCACTTACCACGTCAACCCTCAGGAATCAAGAATCAAGACGTGTGAACTGCCTTGGGTTAGTAATAATGCAATGTGCGTGCCTAAGGTACGAACAGCTCATTGAGCATTTGCTGCGTCGGAAGGAGGAAAGAAAAAAAAGGGAAAGAAGGGACCCAGGGACTTTGGGAAAGGACCACCAAACGCAGCAGCAAGCACGGCCAAACTCAAACATGGCACGGCATTTGTGGGGGGGAGAAACATGAGCAAAGAAAAACGTATCGACGCACCTGCTGGGCTTGGCTGAGGCCGAGGGAATGGAAAGAAACGGGGAGAGCAGGAACGGCTGTCCGCCGTAGCATGTTCCCTGTACGAAACGGCACGAGGCACCGGTGCAGAATGCGAACACACTATTGAAATCCACGAATCGACGCGACGTCGCAATTCCGGTCCTCTACTTTACAGTGCACCTACCAAGTGGCACCACCAGTCTCGCGGTTACCATTCAGTGGCATGTTATCCTGACTTTTGCGCAGAATTTGCTCTGGTTGAAGTTAATTCTACTCGTCCTTCTCGATTAATAACGCTCGACCTGAATTGACCTAGCTTGACCTGGCTTCAGCCGGGATAGCTCGGTTCGCAACGTCGTTGAGACAGATGGGCATTTCAAGCTCTTTCAGTAAGGCGCCCAACTTAGACGCCCAGACAGCTTTCTGTCACTTCTCTGTTCGCACTTTTGCTCCCAAAAGATCCAGCATCCCAAGAGGCTGAGCGCATGCACACGCGCAAGGCATCAATGTCCCAATGTCAAGGCGACCGTCGACTGCTCTCTGAACCACTGAATCCCTCAAGACGTGACCGAAAGATTCACACCTGCTTAGCCGCGCCAGTCCGCCGTCTGTCTGCCCAAACCTGCCTTCTGCCCTTCTCTCTGCCTCTGCTCCGTTTGGTGTGGCTTAGGTACCTGAGGTCCAGTGAGGCACATACGGGACGTGGACGGCGACATCAGCCTGATTGTGGTGCCAAATTCGTCGGGCAAGTCAGTCCGCCGGCCGTTCTTTCCCGTCGCTGCTGGCAATCCTCGTCCTTCCGTCTTAGCAATCAATCAACTATCAACCACGGAGAGGAAAGGAAGACCAGGGGCAGAATTTTCCCAAGAATTTTGACCATCCCCTTCTTTCCTGCCCGTCTGATTGATCCATCGCGTCAATGATCGGCGTCTCTCACCCTTCTTCGCCCTTTCCCCGTCTCGGGCTGGACGCTCACTCGACGACACTCGGCGCTTACCATCCACCACCGCCTGAACCTGCCAACTTCCCACGTCTTCGAGCTGCGTCTAGAACCTCCGACCTCCATCACATCCCCGTCAATACTACCATTCGCTGGCAACTCCGTTATCTCTGTGCAATGGCTCTCCAAGTCTATCAATTCATTTCTCCTCACAGCAGTCTTTGGTTCCGACGGCCTCGCCTCCTCTCATCCTTCCTCGTCTCGTCGCTCGTTCGACCGACTCCTCGCTCCGTCCAACTCCGTCTCACGCAATGAATAATCAACTGCTACACTCCCCTAGGAGCCGCCCAATCGACAGCAGCGTGCCATCGTCACATCCGCGATGCCACCCCCAGACGCCCCCGTCCGGCTCCATCTAGCCTTCTAGAATGGCCGCCGATATCCATCTTTAAGGCGCACCCGTAACCCTGTGCTAGTCGGGTACGCACCATGTCGATCACAGAGGAAACGGATGACACATCGTGCACAACACTGCGGCGCGACACCAGTGTCCACCACCGACCAGTCACTCCTTCACGACCCTTTCCTGCTGTACCCCACGATGCCCGCCCGGACGCCACAGCACGGAAGAACTGAGCACTGTTGCTGTTGCTGATGCTGCTGTGCTGCGGCGCTTTGTGCACACACAGCCCTCATTCCCTAGCCAGGCCTGTGCTTCCTCGATCTTGCTCCCGCTGCCATTGAAACTCAAATCAACGAATTAACCATGTCGCTGGCTCCGTCATGGAACGAAGCACAAGACAAGCCGCAATCCAGGAGCTGTATCTGCGTCGGCAGGGAAGACACATCGTGGGGTCTATGGCTGGCCCGCGCTTGATGCCTCGATGCACCTTAATTTAGCTACTACTCAACTGTCAGCCACAATCAGCCGCCAACATGACGCCGTCTTCCCCACGATGCTGTTGTCCAAGACAGCGCCTTCAACCTTCAGCTAGCCCGGGATGACGTTGGCCCCGTGGAACAATTCACTCGGAGGTTCTCTCGGTGCGCCTCTGGGGATGGCTGTATGCTGCTGACTATGAAAAAACCAGAGAGGCACACGAAATGGTCTTGCGTAACCATGCAAACCCGTGGGACAGATCCTCGCCAACGCCGTGTGTTCCGTTTCGCTCACGACAGGACCAACGGGTCCGGCGCCCTCACCGTTGCGAATTGCACTTTGCTGCGCCGCCTTAGTCGCTATCTCGATATCACATTTGGAACAAATCCATCACCGCCTCTTCTTGTCTCCTTTTGCTGCTGATGCCCAACCTCGCAAACAAGCCCCACGATTCAATCTCGAGGCTGCATCTCCCCTCTCTTCATTGGCTGTTGCGGCCACGATGTAGGCCCCTGAGCCCGCTCTTGCTTCGCTGTTCTGTCTCCATGCTATCGTTCCTGCACCTCCGACTCGGCAGGGCGTTCTTGGATTCGGCTCTGATTCGATTTCCGCATGGCGCCCATGTAGGCTGCCATTTTACCTGGCGCGCCGTTGACGCGAGCACTTTACCTTGGTAGCCCACCTGTCGCCAACCAATTGTTCGCCTCGACAATGGTCGTATTGCATCGCCAGCAGAAAGGAACAACTCAACTGCTCCAATTCAATTCCAGAGGCACCATCGTCGAGGGCTGTGCAAAGGATGCCTCATCTCGACCGCCTGTTCCCTAGCCTGACGATTCGGTGTGACGCAGATGGCTTTCCCGTCTATCGTCAATAGAGTGCGTACGCTTCGCTAGGTCCTCTGCAAGGTCTTGAGACATCTATGTCTCACAACTTTGCAGCAAAAAAAAAAAAAAAAACCGACCTGCATCTGCTTAGACACGGGAAGCGGCTTTTTGCTGACTTCTCTGCACGGGCGACCGCGTATGCGGGTTGAGCTCATCTGGGCTTCGAATCGCGGTCGTGTGTCAGCCTGTGATTCGCTGGGTCGCAGGTGTTACCAAGCCCGATTGTCGGCCCTGGTCACAGCAGGCCTTGAGCGCCGAACACGTGCTGTGTGATACCTATCTGCGTCGGTCTCTGCCAGATTTTTCGATTATGACTCCTATCAACTTGCGTCGTCACTTCAGGGTCTTTTGGCGGCCCAACGGCCGCGGAGCGAAAAGTCAGGCATCCAGATCTTGGTCGAGGCTGATAAGGCAGCCAGATGGCGATGCCGGGGGGTTGGGACGTGCTGTTCAACCACACGACCTTACTGCTTCATCGACTTAGAACATGCGGCCCAGATCATGCGGAGCGAAACTGAATTCAGGTCCTATGCATAGACCCTGCTGAATGGCCGCATGCGCCTCCCGTGCTGGGCGTTTTGGGCGACGGCGGAAGACGGGATCCTTTCATCGACTCCGAAGGCAAAGACGCTGATCAGGGCGATGTCAAATCGCGTCTATTGCTCCTTAGTGTCCGACCTTCTCTCCGGGTAGCTACCCGACGCTTGTTCGTTTCCTGCCATTACCACAACTGGTGGACGGCAGAGAAGATCGCTTGAGTCGACGATGAATATCCTCATTGAGCAACTAGTACACATCCGATATCCAATGAAATCGTATCGTCAGAGTCCACCAGAGGAGAAGTACCAGGTTACGAAGCGGATGTCTCCCTGCTAGCCGTTCATCGGCCCTGATTGTCGGGTCTGGAAGGGTTCTCGACCAGTATGGCGCCGATGATCGCGAGCCATTCCAGGGTGACGGTGACCTCACTAACCGTTCAACGTCAAAAAGAAAACTGCGGCAAACATGCAGCTGTCCGAATGCAGGTTCTGTGAAGCCGTGGAGGTTTGGTCGCTGGCCATTGACGCCATTGCTCTCCTAAGCAGAGCTTTTGAGCACCTTCCTCGGAGTCCCATTGCCCCCTCGCTTGCGTCTCGCAGAGACTGCGCTTGCTCTCATACGCCATCATCGTGAGGATTTCTGGACCGTTGCAATGGCCAGACGACCGTGGCAAAGCTCCTGGGCGACACCGTTATCGCGTCCCGGACGTGACCAATTCGATACGAGAGGAATAGCGCATTGGGCGCCCATCGAAGACCTTTTTCGACTTTGGCCACGTAGTCATTCGCGCTTCATTACGCTACTCGCCACGGCGTCTCCTTCTTCGATGTTATTGAGTCTTGAAGTCGGACAGCAGCTGTCAGATTAGTCGGGCTGCGCGTCTGTCGTCTGAAAACTGACAGACATACTAATCAGGGATCCCGAAGCATAGCAATGTCGAAATGCATGCGAATGATTCGGGGAGCCGGCTCGAAGCGACGCAGTATCTATCTGACAAGGACAGGGCTGGCTTCTGATTTAGCATCACGTTTGCCCAGTCCCTTCACCACGACGCCTCGCCTTCGGGCTTCAACGGTGTTTCACCTACTGTGCGAGTGCACCCAGCCTTATTCGTCGGGATACTAAGGGCCAGGAAGCGCGAATAGAAAGTCTATCCGCCGTTGAGTACTACGCCGAGACACTTGAACCTGGCTGATTCGTCTCGGCAGTCATCCTCCTGCTCCGGATGCTACGCTCTGTGTTTGTCGCAAACGTTCTGGACTTGAGCTCGGATTCTTCGGCCCCCAACCGATTCACGCCCCATATGAAAACTCGAAAAAGACCTAGTGCTAGAATATAGCGCCCGGTTGAGCGCAACCGGCCCAAGGCTCCAATTGGGCATTCGAAAAAGCCATTCCAATGACCTCGTGATCTTTGTACATACAGGACATCCATACACAATCTCGAGAGAAAGCCTCCCCCGCACCGGCTGCAGGCATGGTGCGCCCGCGAGCATCATTGAACATTAGTTCTCATGCCATCTCCTGTCGCTCAACTCACCCGCCCGCCTGTCAGGAAATTTTGCAGGGCGACGATCCCAGTCAGATGGGCAGGCTAGGTTAGAGCCGCCGCCGGCAACGGAGCGGCTCACACCATGTGCCGATATCTGCAGGCTGGTGGAAGGATGCTGCGTGTCTTGCTCGGGGTTGATTATCGAGTCCGGGGTAGACGGATTGCTCAGATGGAGGAGCATCTCGATGGCAATGCGACGAAATAGCATTCCTCTCACAGGACCGAACACTCGTTAGCTCGTTACTACGCGGTTATACTACATTGGAAGAGTCTCGCCGGGCCCTTCGTGGAGGGTGCCAATGGCATGTTACCTAGCGGATCCTAATAGCTTTGCTGAGCAATTTTACCTGTCAGGTTGGACGAGCCCAGCTCATCCGGCAATGAGAAAAGTTTCTTCGCGTCAGTCCATCGGGGCGATTTACCTCAGAGCCTCCAATGTCCTCGTCCTTTCCCCGCAGATTTCCCCAGCTGTTGTACGAGGATTTCTCGGGAGCACACCATCTTTGAAGTCAAAGAGAGGTGGCATATCTCGCGCGCGCAGATGTCGTGCCTCTGCGACCAGACTCGGGTAGCTTCGGGGATGGCCGATGGGTGTTCAGGAGTAGTAGCCTGTCTGATGGTTGACATCCCGCATGCCCGGTGTGTGTTAGTCGGGCAGACTGGTGGAGGGACGCTGACTTGTGGGATTGGGTTGGGGGCGGGGGGAGTTGGGGGTTCGGATGGGTGGGATGGAGTGGGATGACGGCGCGTGGGAGGACAGGCCACGGTCTCACCACCTTAGCTGGGTTGGACCCCTGTTATGGGAGGGCATTCGGCTTAGACACCCTTTTGTGATTCTTTGACGTCCTGTGGTTATTTTGTGTGACGGTATGATGAGATGTATGTGCAGGAGAATGCTCGTCTGGATGGTGACGTTGCTGGTTTTTGTCTTGTCCTCTCTTGGAAATGGCTATGACTGTCATTCACTTGAAGCTTCTTATTGATATCTTCACTATCATGAAAGCACACCACGTCTCCTGGGCTAGAGTCTCTCGTTTTGACTGACGGTGAACTTGTTCATAACGACCACAGCTATCTCACAGACTCTACACCCTGCCCAGACGTCCTCGTTCTACTCTCCCTCAAAGCCTGTATGAGATGTGTTCCTCACCCAGCTAGCGAGTCGTAATTTGAAAGAATCAAACAATCATAAAGCATAGAGCTCCCTCTTGAATGAAGTGTCTGTGAAGTGGAATATCCTAAAAGCTGGGGAGTTGAGGTTTGTGATGATGGTATGTCAATCCAGGAGCCTCAGCAAATCTGAGCCTTATATATGCAATGGTATTCATCATCATGCCCACACGACACGCGCCATGAGTGACGATGACTACTTTGGGAACGCCTGTTAGCTTTCACGAATGTGTGCGTGCGCCTTCTTCTGCTCCGAACATGTGCAGCTGCTAGGGGTGAACTGCAGTGGCTTCTAAACTGTGGCAGCCTCGTTCAATGGCCATGACCACGGTCGCACCCATTTCTTGTGTGGTAGTTTATTTGCGCGCGATTTAGACTATCCTTTATATCTTAGAGGACAGAGGTCTCGAAACCAGCACGTATTGTGTATTTAGGGGCCTGCCGCCAGCTTTATGCCATCCATTACCGACCAATGACATATTTGCGGCATATTGTTAGATGGGCAATTTCACAAAGCATGAAAAAGATTCAAGTATTTGGCTACGTTCAAATCAGTGTGTTGCTGTCTAAATGTGCCACGGCATTCAGCGCCGATTCGCGTGTAATACGTCAGGAGTGGAGGTGATGGCGAGCGAGGGAAAGACTGGTGATAGGTACGGATTGAAGTTACTTGTAGGGTGTAGGTATGCATGAATGACCATCAGCTGGATTGCGCGCAGGTGAAAGAATCCACAAGCCAATTGATGTCGGCTGATATCTTAAGCGCCACCGACGACTTTGTGTGGTCAAGACCAAAACATCTGTCAAGGCGGCTTCAAATATGTATTTGAGGTGATGTGGGCTGATACTTTAAGCTTGACTGCCGTTCTTTCTCATGATGTTGTTGGCCGTCTTGACTACTATGAGACTAGATATCCTGCTTTTTTACACACATTCTGTGGCCAAAATAGCTGGGAAGTCTCGAGAGCCAATGTCCGCGTCGAAGCTAACCACTTCAACCATCACAGGTTTCTAAATTCTGAGAATGTCACCCTTTCTTTCTTTGGCTGTTCGTAACAGAGACATACTGCGAAACTGGCAGCACAGAATATAGTATTCGATTGAATACCTTGCAGAAGAAAGTGATGTAAGAAGATGAGGGTGTTTTCTGGTGGAGCCTTTAGGAACTCTTCACTTTGCATCATTAGATGAAGTAGGCAGTAGGTATGGGACAAAGGGCGAAGATGCAATGCGACCTTGTGGGAATAGAAAAGCTAAGCTGACCAGGCAACTTTTCACTATCTTGTATCAAGATGAAGGAGTTAGGCGGCGGAATCTCCAGCGTACTTGAATGCAAACGGAGACGGTTGGAGCTGGGATTTGATTCAAAATTCCGTCCCATGTTGCCATAATTTGAAGTTGTCCCTGTCGCTCTCACATAGAGGCCAGCAGCACTTGGTACAGTAAGAACCGAATGGTTGCAATTCTCGTGATTGTGATCACGCATTACGGACTCTACACAATCTGTACTGCCAAGGTATTGGGAATCATACGCAGCGGACAGGAGAGTTGACGGATGGGGCGGAGTGTGACTCACCCGAGGTGTGAGTCTTAAGGTACGATGGGCAATTCAGAGACATGAAGGCCTGCAAAGTAATGCTCAGTCTGATCTGGAGCCTGACGGAAATGTTCAATGACGATTGCTGTCTCGTATATTTGGAAATCCTTGTGCTCATTTCAAATTTATACATGGGCTCCCGAGGCCTTGCTAAGGCAGTGGAACTAGACACTGATGGGGCAAAAGAAATGAATGAATTACCGACAGTCGGCGTTTTAAGAGAAGTGCGGTCAGCTCAGACTTCTAGTCAGGAGCAAATGATACTCCAGAGACGCATCCCATCTTGAAAAGCGCTGAGAAGGAGAAGACAGTAGCCTGCTCCGAGCGCGGAAAGGACCTCTCAGTACCACATCGCCATTGTGAAGCGCATGCCCTTTTCGCAGTATTTTCATTCATACCTACGAAGTGATGGATAATAATGATGAGCACTTAAGCAGACAATCTCCTGATGAATTGTGCGGGTGCTTCTAATGACGGCAGTGTTGATGTCGAGGCGTGTGAGGAAATAACTAAGGTAATGACTCAACCAGAGAGAAGCCTTACGCATCTACTTCTACGGATTGTGTCTTGAAAGGCAATTCATTATGTATTGCAAATAGACACATTTTGGGTACTCTTTCAATCATTCCTACGAGATCACAAGCGTGACCAGGCGACCGGCGAAGATTTTGATCCTCAGTGAGAGTCTTGATTCACAATTGTCATGTGTCAGAGGAAAACGTATACCAAAGGTAGAAATAAAAGGTCTCAGGGTGGCGAATCAAGTGCTCATCCACCAACGCCGCCAAACGTACTCGAACTCCTCAACCCATAGGTTTTACTTCGAACTTAAGCTTCAAAGTTGTGTCACAGGAAAGAACGGTTGCTGATGTGATACATACAGAACATACAAATCACCATATTTCATATTAGTCTAGACTGTCAAGATGTTTCATGTTTGATGTGGTTCGAATGGAGAAAGACATTAGAGCCTGTTCCCGGCTTCAAGTGACACCCAAAATATACATCAACTGAATAATGTGGAAAGAGCTGACGGTAGTGAAGGCAGGCGGCAAATTGGTCTAAGCATCAGAGGAGGTGCTCTCATGTTAGATAAGGCACAATACGCTAAATTCTTACATATCCCCTGGATGAGGACTTTATGGGAGTCTTTGCATACGATCGCGAGATTTTCTTCTAGCGGAAATAGAAGAATGGTAACATTTGACCTAAGTAAGTATCAGTTTTATAGATGTTGATGTCTCGATTAAGCGGCGCGAGGACAAGTACTTATTGAGTTTTGCAGCCATTAGATCCCGCACGGCGACGACGGAGGAAGACTTCCCGGGTATGACAATTAAATCAATCTCCGCGGAAAACATCTCCATTCCTAATTCCTAGCCCCTGGCGGTCTCTAGCGAAGCGGAGCGTAGGGTCGATCTTTGGTCTCCTTTCCACCCTGTCGAACCCGGTGGTTTTCTCATACTCGTGTCCAGTGAGTGGCACAAGGGCACTCCCGGGATAAGTGACGAGCCGTATGGTATCCCTCTGACGCGGTTTGCCTTTATACGAGCAAAACAGCGTATTGAGTTGCCCAGAGCTCACGCAAGTTCATGAGAACAATGGGAGACTTTTGCCAGACCCATTGACACCGAAGGTAAGAAGAAAACAAGAGAGGGCCCTTAGGGAATATTGATTGTACTCAATTACGCTGGGCTTATCAACCTCCAGATTCGAACTGAGCGCTTGACGCGAGCAAGGCGGGACGATGTTGGCCACACTCCTTATTGACCAACTGGCATTGTTGCAGTTGCTTTTTCTGACTTGAGAAGGCAAGCGGCTAAGTAGCTACAAGGTACCTGTGAGTTAGAAAGAACGAACGAGAAGGGGGAAAGGGCGTCCGTAGGGAAGGGGCGTCAGGAAGGGGCGGGAAGGAAGACGCCAGAAAGACACTTAAACTATCCACAGCCAGAGTAGCACATGCAAACCAGACTACGATGGTCGAAAAAGGCAAAACTCAATGTCCTCATTCAACCGGAGCCTTTCACCATAGGCTCTTGGCAGCTTTCCGGAATTAAACTGAGCGCCTTCAAGCGGAGCAATCACCATTCCTATCGGAATAGGGGAGCACCGGCTGACCAGCTATGGAGACTATCGGCCCACCAACTTTGCTTTGACAAGTTGGTTGCCGAGCTCTGCAGTCTGCCTCAATGTTGGGAAGTTAGGAAGAGGAGGGCCTCGCAAAGGACCATGGGGAAGGGGCGCCTTTCAACAGGCACGAGCTCGGGTGGGGGCCTCTGTGTGCCTCCCACATCTGGCGGCCTGACTATCACGCAGACGCGGCACTGGGACCGACACCTCGATCAGCCCAATCATCATGAGAATAGTAACACAATCTCTTCTACTAGAGTACAGACTGACTTAAGACCGCCAGCCGTAAGCGTATCTATCCTGTATCAAACCAACTCCCTAGCTTCCCCTCTACAGAGACAGCGCAAGAAAGGAAAGCAGAGGACGAAGGGAAACAACTAAAACGTAAGTCCAGGTGAACAGAGAATGAGGCAACCTTAGCCGAAAGCGACCGCGGAACGCCAAAAAAAAAAAAAAATCCTCAATTCACTTTTCACCGGGCCTTTCGACCAAATCAGACTCGAACTGAGCGCCTCAAGGCGAACGAGCACTGGTCCCCGTTCTTTTTGAACGTGAGGTACCTACTCGCTGACCAGCTAGACCATCGCCTCTTTTTTTAGGTTTTGTAAGCTAGGGCAGCTTGTGCCCAGCCCGGCGAGGTCTGCTGAATTGTTGGAAGGTGTAGCAGGGAAGGGGCTTATATAGGTTGCTGGGGAAGGGGTGCTTCCTGCCCAGGCAAGAGCTCGGAAGGGCAGCTACCGTCTGTCTCCCACAGCCCCTTGAAGACTTCCTATCGAGACTGGAAGTCCTGCTAGCTTGGAATGAAGCTATTGACGATTTCAGGAGGGAATTTGAAGAGTGATTCAGCGCCGAGGATAACAAACGAATCGAAGGAACGCCGACCAACTCACGGTCTGTCCTGCCGCTCTCCCATAGTCGAATGAGCCTGAGTCTGGGCCCGACTGACCTTTCCGGCATTGTCCGGAAGAGAAGAAGAGCGAGCCTGAAGAACAGATCAAGGAGCTATCACGGGCAGGTCGAGGTCGATGTCTGGGTCGGATGGTACTGCACGCTGCCCAGATGGTAAGATGGTGGACATTCGCATAGCTTGTACCCAAACTTGTATACATGCAATGTGGAAGGACATCGTAAACTGCAAGTAAAAGAATGAAAGATCCGTAGCTAGGCTAACGATACTAAGTCTTGATAGCCCCTTTTCATATACGAGACGCGCCTAAAACGCCGTTTGATATAGTACAGTCCATTCCATCCGTTCGACACATCAAGCATTGCTCTCAATCCACTCCTCAAGCCTCTCAACAAGTTCTGCCTTCTTTCCGGCCGTGCTCAAGCCTCTCGCAGCAAGGACGTCCTTCAAGTCAGCAACAAGCATTTTGCCTAGAGTGTCTGAATCAGCAGCGGCCTTGAGCTGCGCCGTGGTCATCCCCGATCCAGAAACTTTGGCCTTCGGCGCCGCCTTCGCCCTCTTTGCGGGCCTGCCATCGTCATCGTCTTCCGCATCCCGCTTGATAGCCTGCTTAGCCATCACATTCTTGGCTTCCGCCTGCAGCGTCTCAGCCCACTCTTCGAGGTATCCGCCGGCGCGCTTACTGATGGCCTTGTACTTGGGCTCCGTCAGATCTTCCGCTTTCTCGGGGTACTCCTCCTCGAGGGCGAGGACCTGGAGAATCTTGTAGTGCCACTGAAGCGAAGGATTCGGGTACTTCTTGGGGTTGTACATGGCTTTCGGCAGCTGCAGCTGTTGAACGATGACGCGCATTTGGTCGGTGAGCTCATTGGTGCTGCGGACGAGGTCGGCGGGTGGCTCAGGGCCGTCGCGGAGGTCATCAGCAAACGGGAGAGGTGTAAGCCAGAGGCCTGCGGGTAGGTAGGGCGTGGTGGAGTCGTCTTCGGATTGCTCATGGGAGGGAATGATGGCAACGAGAATCGGGTTCGCGTTGGCGCGGGTGATGGCCCATGCGACTCCAATCTTTTTGGACTTGAGCAACTTCTGCCAAAGAGCAGTGAAGACGCGGGTCGAGCCGACGTAGTCCTCCTCGGAGGGGAAGATGAAAGTTGACTTCTTGACGCTGGCCCAAAAGGGAAGCATGGAGCGCGGCTTGAAGCCGATGATGCGGATGATAGGGGTACCAAAGTCCTTGAGGGACTTTTGCTCCTCGGTGGTGAAATGGACGTACTCGCCGCCAAATTTGTAGGCCTTCTTAAACTCGGGTTTCTCGACTGTGCGGGCACTATCCTCTGCAATTCGAGTTGTTTCGCCTGTGGCGAGCTGGGGCTTTTCGCCGTCAAGCCAGATGTAGGATGTTCTGGCTGGTGTTTGGCGGTGGAGGATGTTGTAGCCCTTGACGGAGATGCGCAACCCTGGAGCAATTTCGAAGGGGAGGTTGGAGAAGAGGGAGCGCTTGGGGGTTTCCTTCGAGTTGATGTTTGAGATGAGGGAGTTGAGGAGGGTGATTCCATCTCCTGATCTCGAGTTGCGGATCTCTGAAAGATTTGCCTCTGCTGTTTGGTCACGATAGATGATATCCTATAATTGTTAGGCGGGGAAGTCGAGAAGGAAGTGGGCTGCTTACATCGTAGAACTTAGTGAGGTCGAACTTCTTGTCGTCCCTGGTGATAGGGAACAATTCGATGATGACACCGAGGTCGTACAGATCCTTTGCGCGCACGGCAGAAGCGGACTTGGCCGCCTTGTCATCACCGTGAGGACTGTCGTTGTCTGTGATGATGAACAACCTCCTGCTTCCGAAATTCGCAGCCTTAGTTGTGAAAATCTGGTTTGCGCAGAAGAATACGTTCGCCATCTGGACACTCTCCTTGGCTGGCACCAATACCTCATCTTCGTCTTCTCCCTCCTCCCCGTCGACCCCCACTAGCGTCTTCAGCGCCTTGACGTCCTCTGCTGCGGGGACGTCTAGGTCGGTGAAGAGGTAGCAGTGGGGGTAGCCCAGGCCACTGCGACCGCTTTCCTCCTGGAATTTGGACTTTTCGGTGCCGAAGAAGAGCATGCCCATCATGTCCTTGGGGTTGGAGATGATGCGCTGCTGCATGAGTTGGTAGGCGCATTTCAGCGCGGCCTGGACGGCGCTGTCCTTGTCTGCCTTCTTGGAGTTTGATGCTGGAGGCGGCTGCAGCATTGACGAGCTCACATCAATGGCCAGAAGGACGGCGTCCTTTTGCGCCTTGTAGTCCTGGGAGGGGTCAGCTGTAAGTCATGGCGCTCAGATGTGGGTTCGTTGGTACAGTCTCATCGAGCTCCTCCTCCGCATCATCATCCTCCTCTCTCTTGAAGTCTTCACGATCAGCCATTGCGAGAACCTGTGTGAGTCGGTGTTAGTCTTGGCGTTGTTGGTCGCGGCGGGCGACAGCTATTTCATGTAGTCGCGGACTCGGTTGGGCCCTTCAGCGCAACAGGCAGCTCCAGGCAGCAGACGCGACAGGGGCAGCTGTTCTGGCGCGGACCTCTCTAGCGAAGCTCGCAGGTACCCGCGTGCGAGCGCGCGACCACGTGATCTATATTTCGGATTACGCAGCGTGCTATTGGCCGAAACCGAGACAGGTTAAACCGGTACCTGGAATGTAGCAGTAATGCAGGCTTATGGCGAAGTATCGCTGTATGAGCTCGGTCTTGCAGGGATGCTGCTCGGCATTCGGTGGGCTCCTGTCCAGATCGGGATTTCCTTCGTCATCGAAACCGAAATCCACATGGCCTCGTCCAGTATCGCCCACACATCGCCAGGGTCCACGATTGCCACAGCTATGTTTTCTTAGACCACTCTGAACCATCACCACTCACCGACCGTTTTCTGTGTTCCCTCTTTGTACACTATTTTTTCGTACATCGTCGTTATAGAGCAATGGCGTTCAAGTACTCAACAGGACAGCTCTCCAGGAGTTTGTCCAAGGCGACGACCTCAGCGCGCAATGGCGCCGCACCTCTAGCTTTGGCTCTGCCAAAGCAATCAGCACCTCAATTGAGATCTATGGCGACCGTTCCGCCCGTCACACAAAACTCCGCCGGATCCAAGGGCCCGACGGCGATGGTATTCCTGAACATGGGTGGCCCATCAACGACAGACGAAGTGGGCGACTTCTTGAGCAGACTCTTCGTATGCCCCTCCACGAACCCCCAAACGGTTCGTACGCTGACAATGCGCAGGCAGACGGAGACTTGATTCCTCTGGGACGCTACCAGAACTACCTCGGCCCTTTCATCTCGAAGCGACGAACCCCCAAGATTCAAAAGCAGTACGCAGAAATCGGTGGCGGCTCCCCCATCCGCAAATGGTCCGAGTATCAGAGCGCCGAGATGTGCAAGATCCTCGACCAGATCTCTCCCGAGACCGCGCCGCATAAGCCTTACGTTGCGTTCCGCTATGCCGATCCTTTGACCGAGGAGATGTACAACAAGCTGCTGGATGATGGTTTCGGAAACGGAAAGGGCGGAAGAGCTGTTGCCTTCACACAATACCCCCAATACTCGTGTTCGACGACGGGAAGCAGCATGAATGAGCTGTGGAAGTGGCGCCAAAGGTTGGAGGGCAAGTCAGCCAAAGACGCGACCCCGGGTGATGGTACGATCTCATGGAGTGTTATTGACAGGTGGCCGGTACATCCGGGCCTGGTGGAGGCGTTCGCGCAAAACATCGAGGCCAAGCTCCTGGAGTATCCCGAGGAGAGGCGGAAGGACGTCGTCTTGCTGTTCTCAGCACACAGCCTGCCCATGTCTGTGGTCAACAGAGGAGACCCGTACCCGGCCGAGGTTGCGGCTACCGTCTACGCTGTCATGCAGCGCCTCAAGTTCTCCAACCCCTACCGCCTGTGCTGGCAGTCTCAAGTCGGCCCGTCCGCATGGCTTGGCCCCCAGACTTCTGACTCGGTCGAGAACTACATCCACAAGGGCCAGAAAGACCTGGTCCTGATCCCTATTGCGTTCACCTCCGATCACATTGAGACTCTGTACGAGCTCGACCTGGAGGTTATCGGAGATTCAGGAAGCCCCGAGACTGTGAAGCGCGTTGAGAGTTTGAATGGCAGCCCTGTCTTCATCAAGGCTCTGGCTGATATCGCCAAGGCTCACCTTGACAGCGGCATTTCCTGCTCACCGCAGATGGAGCTTCGCTGCCCCGGGTGCAAGAGCGAACGTTGTGCTGAGTCAAAGAAGTTCTTTGCGGGTCAACAAACGAAGCTGTTTGGAGCTCAGGAGAAGGTACTGGCGCAATAGGAAATACCATCGTAAACCTCGGCGGGATACTGTAATCATGTACTTTTATAGCAACCGGGATCTGTTAGGGTCAAAATGCAATGCTGGCGGGGGCAGGAATAAAAATAAGTTCAACTCTGGTCGCAACGCGTCCCATAAAAGATGTCTACTCAATTGCTGCCGGGCGGTTGAATCCATGTTGATGACGCCACCACACTTCGAGTGTGCCACTAACAATTTCCCTGGCTGAAGTTACTCCACCAAACCAGACGATCTCCGGAGGGTCCTCTCTCCCAACCCAGCTGCAGCTCACAACCAACTTACAGAGGACTATGTTCAGCTCAAGAACATTTTACAACTTACCCAGAGCTCACATTAGTATTTCCCGACGAACAATGAGCTCCCAAGAAAAGATCCATTTCGGGCCCTTTGAGGTCACTGGGCAGGTTAGTCTCGCATAAGATCTCGGTCATTGGATGGCAGTATGAGATGGGCATCGGAGCGTCTGGATCGCGCACATTGCCATTGGAGTTCAAAACAGCTGCCACCTATCGTCACCTATTTGCTTCAAACCGTTATCTCGAGCTCAATTCGGAAACATCGGAAACAAAGGCTAACACAAAACAGGTCTTCTACAAGACAGCTCACTCCTTCGCCCTCGTCAACCTCAAGCCTTTGCTCCCAGGCCACGTCCTCATCTGCCCTTTCAAGCCTCACAAGCGCCTCACAGACCTCCCGCCAGCGGAAGTAACAGACCTCTTCACCACGACGCAGCTCGTGCAAAATATGCTTGCGCGCCGCTATTTCCCCTCCTCATCAGGCACCCCGGCTGCCCCGGAGGCGGGCTCCTTCAACATAGCCGTGCAGGACGGCGCGGACGCGGGCCAGACGGTTTCACATGTTCACGTACACATTATCCCGCGCGTACCCGGCGAGACAGCGAAGGACGACTCAGGGCCGAGGGATGAGATTTACGAGCAAATGGCGAGCGAGGAGGGTAACATCGGGGGTGCGCTGTGGGACGCTGAGATTGGGAAGAGACCCGAGCCCGGGGGCAAGTTTGCGAGGATTGAGGATGCGATGAGGAAGGCGAGGAGCATGGAGGAGATGGTTGCAGAGGCTGACCTGTACCGGGGCTTGTTGAAGGAGATGGGAGCTGCTGCTGAGAGGTAGAATTGAAATATGTCTGGATAGAGTGTAGGATGAAGGATAAGAGAAAGTGTACGGCATTTGTTTGTGTTGGCTGTGAATTTGACGGGCCATGAGGTGCCGGCTGTGAGATCATGTGGGATTTCTCACTTGGGGAATGTAATCTACAGTCACGCCTCTATGATGCAAGTTGATATGAAATATTGCAACGCATTAGTACAAAATTTAATTTCAAACATCGTCTTCAAAACATCAATTGGGCTCATAGCAACTGCTTTCAAGGCTGCGTTGAGTATCCCTTCACGTCATCAGTCTGTAAGATACAGTGCGCTAAATTCATCTCACTCAATTAGCACAGTATGCAGGCGGACCCACTCGCACTCAACGCGTTCAGGACGAAGCGCGTCCCGTCGCGCGTCTCCCAACCCACCTAGCTTGTCACTGCAGCGACACACTTTCTGCAATTGCAAGTCGAAGCAGCCTTAGACGTCGCCACGAAGACAGCCTGGGACCAGATCTCGTCTAACCCAACAACTAGTCAAAATGCCGAGCGCTTCATCACCCATCACATTTCCTGCCAGCTCCTCACCACCCGCAGGGAAGCGCGCGCGCCCAGCAGCGGCCGACCCGACAAAATCCAAGCCGAAAGTCAAGAGCGGATTTCTGCTTGACGATGATTCCGATTCCGACCATGATACCCAGCAACCACCATTGAAAAAGCAAATCCTCGACTTTGGATCTCGCAGTCAACGACCAGCTCCTGTTACACTCACCCCTGACGAAGAGATTCTCGAGCCATCAGCGCCGGCACCCGCGAAACAGAACAACAGCGCTCCTACAAGAATAGAGCCTCCCCGCGCCAAAGCGCCTCGAAGCCTTGCATCTACATTGTTGAGTTCTACACCGTCGATTTTAAAGAGCGCGCGAACCTTTAAAGTAACAACCTGCACCGGCGCCTCTACGACGATCAAGCAGCGAAAGCCGACTACCAACACTTCATACGAGAACATCGTTGCTGCGAGATCTAAGACGAAGGAAGGGAGGGCGAGGCGCGCATACTATGGTATCGATATCAACGAGCTCATCGACAAGGCCAAGAAAGAGGCCGCGGAAAAGCCAAAGCCGCAAAGGAAAGAGAACGACGTGCCGGTTCGGTCAGTGGAGGAGCCAGTGGTCGGCAAGCATCAGAAGAAGACTCTCCTCTGGACCGAGAAGTACAGAGCCAAGAACTTCCTAGATCTCTGCGGTGACGATGGCACCAACCGCATGGTCCTGCGCTGGCTCAAGCGATGGGATCCGATCGTCTTCCCTGGTATCGCAAAGAAGGCGCCCATCTCGAGACGGCCAGGCGCGAAGCAGGGTCAGCAGGAGGAGGAAAAGCCACACAAGAAGATTCTCATGTTGACGGGCCCCCCTGGTCTTGGAAAGACAACGCTGGCGCATGTGTGCGCGCGGCAAGCAGGATACGATGTGATGGAGATCAATGCCAGTGACGACCGAAGCAAAGACGTCGTCAAGAACCGCATCCGGACCTCTCTAGGAACCGAAAGTGTCAAGACGGTCGAGAACGTCAAGACCAAGGATGGCGAACAGCAGCAAAAGGTTGCAAAACCGGCATGTGTGATTGTCGATGAGGTGGACGGTGTAGTCGGCGGAGCTGGAGCTTCAGGGGAGGGAGGGTTCGTCAAAGCCCTTATCGATCTCGTTTTGTTGGACCAGAAGAACGGCTCAGGAGTCGTGAACAACAACCGCAAGAAGAAGAAGGGCGACGACTTTCGTTTGATGAGACCGCTTATTCTCATCTGCAACGACGTCTATGCTCCGGCACTGAGACCTCTCCGACAGTCAGGTATGGCTGAGATTATCCATGTTGGAAAGCCCACCATCGATGCTGTTGTCACGCGATTGAAGGCGGTCTTCGACAAGGAGGGCGTTCCCTGTGAGAAAGATGCTGCTCGCAAGATCTGCGAAGCCGCTTGGGGTATGACAAGTGGCATCGATGCGAAACGAGGAGCCGAGAGCGGAGCTGAAGGCGATCTACGTGGTGTCATGGTTGTTGGCGAGTGGGTTGCTGGACGTTTCAAGGCTGCTGCGAGCTTCAACGACAAGTTGACAAGGCAATGGCTCGAGAAGAACGTTATGCACGATCTTACAAACGGCGCCGGCGGAGCAAGGGGTCTTGGACGAGGAAGCACGAAAGACATCGTGTCACGAATCTTCCAGGAAGGCGGCGGCTTCCCGAAGCAAGCTTTGGACAGCACATCGCATCTCAAGCACAAGCATGAGCAGCCCAAGGCCCAGCTGGGTTTTGCGGAGTACCACAAGAAGAACGCCATGGAACGTTTGCGACACATGATTGACACCAGCGGCGAAGTCGACCGTATCATGACTGACATCTTCCTCGAGTACCCCAACCGCGAATTCAACGACGACTCGTTCTTGTCCAAGCCCAACGAAGCCTACGATTGGATGCACTTTCTGGACACTTGTTCGTCAAGAACCTTTTTCAGCCAGGACTGGGAGCTGGCGCCATATCTAAGCCAGCCTATCCTTGCATGCCACTCACTCTTTGCCTCGTCGAAAAAGTATCAAGTCAACATGGGATACGACAAGAAATGGGGTGCAGATGCACAGGAGAACGACGAGCCACCCGTGCCATTTTCTGGTCCTCAAGCGGACTATGCTGCTCACCAGGCATTGAAGGAGAACAAGTCTATGCTACAGGCCATCCAGGCGCAGCTTGCCCCTACGTTGGGGAGGTCTTTCCGAAGCCCGGAAGATGTCGCGACAGACTTTCTACCGTATCTTGTTCGCATGGTATCACCAGACGTCAAGCCTGTCGTTATTGGCGGCAGCGGCACGAGCACAGCAAGTGTACGAAAGGATACGGAGAAGGCCATGGTCAAACGCGCCGCGGAGATTATGGCGGAGGTCGGTATCGAAATGCAAAAGGGCAAGATTGAGACGGATTCGTTGGTGAACAGGGGGCCTCAGTGGGTGTACCGCATGGAGCCGTAAGTCATCATCCGTCCCCTCGCGTACAAGTTCACACTAACGTATCCTCAGTGACCTTGACGCACTTGCGGTATACGAAACAGCAGGAGGCCTTCTCCTCTCCAGCTCCGCCCCAACACGCTATGCCGTCCGCCAATGCCTCGATCAAGAACTCCAAAAGACCGTCATTCTCCGAGAGGCGGCCGCGCGACAGGCGCGCTTCAAAGCGGGCAACCCCATGGGACATGAGGAGGCCCCTGTGAAGGTTGACAAGGAAAACATCATCAAAGAGCAGGAGAAGGCCCTCGAGAAGAGCGTGAAGAAGGACTTTTTCGGGAGGATCATCCCGACGCGGCCTCTAGGCGAAGTGGATCCGAACGGAACCAAGAGGAAGAAGCAGAGGGAGGAGACGAAGGAGGATATCAAGGTCTGGGTAACGTACCATGAAGGATTGAATAATGCGGTCAGGAAACCTATCTCGTTCGGGGAGTTTATGAAGGGGTTGTAGAAGTGCTTTGGGTATGAGGGATGAATGCATTATGATGTTTTGCCTTCACAATTGTTACTGCTGAGGGGTGTTGAGCGTTCTTTGGGTCACGATGAATGGTATGTATTGCAACTAAACTGCCCCTAATTCCAGGTCACCGCGTCATCCTCTCGCCCATCATCCCACTCAGAGATGCGTGGCCGTTTAGCAGCTGCCGGCGCAGCAGCCTCCCTCGGGCAGGTTTCCGCCGCTATCAACGTGTCAGTTTCCATGGTCTTTCAAATCTACGCTCCACCTCTCCAGGGGTTTACTCACGGGCAGAAGCAGCCGACGGGGCAGGGCTCGTTGGAGTTGTTGCAGTGCTTCAGGTTGTTGGCAGCGCACTGGGCCGGGGTCAGAGGCTTGGGGGCGGCGATGGCGCTGACGGCGGCAACGGAAGCGAAGACAGTGAGGAGGGTAGAGAACTGCATTTTGGCGGTTGGTTTAGGGGCGGTTTGTGGTTGGAAGGGTTTGTTGAGTTGAGATGAGACTTGGTGAGTGGATGGGGTCAATGGTTGAGAGCAACATAGGAAGAGACTGGACAGTCTTATAGTTTTTTTTATCCACCAGCAGATCTCTCCGAGCCCAAACTCCCCGTAGGTCAAATCGTAGGTCCGCAGCGGTTGTATCCACAGATCAGTAGCTAGACTCCAAGGCGAAGCAGTCCGCAGAGGAAAACCCAAAGTCCGCGTGCCCGATTGCATGGAAGGCCACTTTCCTCTAAACCCGCACCGTGTATCACCTCTCCGGACCACAGGCAGCTTGCATACTCGCATTTACTCCACCTTTACCGCATCCCACATAGTGAATGAGCCAGCCGCAATATAACTGACATGAGTTTCAGCAATCTGAAAAGCCTCCATCGCGAACTTTAAAAAACCCGAATGTTGCCTGAGTCGCTGGCGTAGGGCTGGGGACGCAGATGCGGGCATCCTAGGATGAACGTGGGGGGAGCAGGTATGAGATGAACTGGGGGGCAGATGCCAAGTTGGTGGGAGTTGAGAGCATCCCTGTCCATCTACCTGTTGGAAAAGTATCCCGCCGGCGATGGGCCAATGGGCTCAGACGGTAGTCAACCGAGAGCGAAGGGTTGAGTTGCGTAGAGAACGATGGGCGATGTTGTCATCCTTGCTCAAAGACTCAATTCATTGAGCTCTTGTATTGACTGGAAACCGTTTTTATTGGGTAAATAGACTTTTTGATGAATAGCCTAATTGTGATGGAAGGCAGCAAGAGTTGAGTCAAGAATAATGCAGGACAAAAAGCATGTCTAGGCGAGAATGGCAACTTGAACAGCAGCCAGTCATTTCCATCCCATGCCGTCGGTGAGTATTTTGCGGACTTTCGGGATGCGGTTGGACTCTAGGCAGTTGCGGTCTGCTACGTGCAGGGAACGCTATGCTTTTGAATGGTAGCCGTCTTCTGACTTGTGCTATGTTGCGATATCTATAACATCATTAGATAGCTCATTCGCCACAAAAGAAAACTCGCAGTCTTGCGTAACAACTTTTGCTATCTTGGTGGATACTTCTAGCTAACCGGGCGGATAGGATAAGAGGAAAGTAGTAGCGTACGTCATTTTTGACAAAAGAAAAGAGATAATGCTAATAACGATACTAAAGACGACCACAATAACAACTACAACAACAAGAAATACGTTAATGAGAATAATAGTAATAAGAGCTAGAGCCACTACGTAGGTAAAAGCTATAAGTAATAGTCCGCCCGGCCAGCTGGAAGTATTCGCCGGGATAGTAAAACTCTGCATAACATGTCATCTATAGTTTGTGATTTCACTAAATTGAGAACGCAGGCGGGCGAGACTGCACAGCTTACTGCAGAAAAAACAGAGACATGTTTCTGTGTGTTTGTACTTGTTCTTTTCTGGATTTAACTTTCAAGCATCTTAAGAAGATCTCAAACCAAACTTCTTAATTCTCATCGAACAATAGGCTATCCTCGCCTTGAGCAGTGCAGCGCAGTCTCAACAATAGGCATCCATGCGACTACATCCCTCGCATGTGCTCAGCTTGCTACTTAATGGCAATTTTCTGCGATTGACATATCCATGACGACGATCAGGGAGCCTTGACTTTTACATGGCCCTCCGCCGTCACCTTGTAGTTTGTCCCTTCTTTGTAGAGCAAATGAATAACCGCGGCAATGAGAGAATATAAGTCGGGGTTCTCACGATTCTTGGCCTTGACGTTATTAGCCCATCCATAAGCGAGATCCATGTCGTCAAACATGGCTCCAAAGGACGTCAGATGAAAGAACTGGAGCGTTAAGTAAGCAATTGAGACTGAGGAAACGATTGCTCTTAGTAAGAGAGCCTACCTCGTGCAAAACGTCTGTTGCGAAGCAGTCTTGAAGCAAGCCATCCACTGGGCGAATATCCTTTTTTTCTCTCCTTGCTTAGCTGTTGAAACGCATCAGGGGCAGTTTTCGCTGTGACTTTATTGACCGTTTCCTGCGTCCAGTCAACAAATCCCCTGATCCGCTGGAATTTGATCCACAGGGGGTGAAAATTGATCGATTCGGGGATTCTCAAACGCTCGCCGGTTGGCGTATTCAGATCGCGCGCGGTAACGGCCTTGACTTTTACTTGATTGTGGTCTATCTTACCCCAGTATCCTAGCGCTTCTTCCTCTTTGAGAAAATTGACAAAGTCGTGGGGGTTCGTGAGCTGATTTTGTCGGACATTGTCCCATGGAACTGGCAAGGGGTTGAGTTCGTTTCGGTCAGGGACCCAAGTGATGTCTGGTCGGCAGGTGATGATCTGGTAGCGGACTTAGTCTCAAACGATCACGGCATGTGAAAAGAACAAGTATGTCTCAATGTTTCAAGACTCGGGTTCTGTTTGATGCTGACATGAGATGTAGACGAAACTTACGAAGTTGAAGTGGTGGTCGTCCGACTTTTTGAGAGCTGCCCAAGCTGAAGACTTTTCATATCTCCCATTTTCGTTACCCTCCCTACCGACGGGGCCTTTCATGGTGGCGATGTTGTCGAATTTCGCTACAGGTGTTTCGAAAGTCAGGTTGAGGCCCTATGCTGTAGACTATTGCGTCACGAAACTCGAAGAAGAAACATAATGCTGTCTGGGAAGCAACTTACACTTGACGTCGCCTGCGGCTTTGTTATAGTCATCCTTCACAAGAAGGGGTTCTAAAGCAGTTTTGACAGTCCGACCCTTCAAGGGGTTTTTGCTCAGTGAGTCTTTAATGTGGGAAGCGGCGGCTGCCGCCCAGGCCTTTGCGTCCTCGACGCCTTTAAGAATGGCATTCTCCAATTCCTTGTCGTCCACAGTGATCTTCTTTGATGGATTGCCGTTCTCGAAGACTTCTTTTCTGTCTAAGTGCTCGTTAGTAGGCAGTCTTTACCTGGCTACATATCAAAGTCAAGGCAAAATCAAATCAAATAGCTCGCTGAGACATAATCATTCGGCGAGTAGATCGGATCACCGACTTAAAACAAGATCCGTGCAACGTCCAGCTAGCTGCTTCAGCGGCAAGCGAGCCTTGCAAGACAAGAATGAGGATTTGAAGAGGGCGCATGCTGACTGTTGACTCAATGAAATGAATGTTGGAACAACTCTCAATCGTGAATTGGGGTCTGAGAATCAATTCCGTTACAGTCTATTAGAAAGTGAAGGCTCTCATAGGGTCTGTTGGCCCGTACTTGCGACCCGGAGGTGGGCCGGAGTGACAATGATGGGGGCTATCGGTCCCAAGGTAGTTACCGGCGTGCTGCGCCGATGCGGCTTTGATTGAAAATCATCCGACTCTGGAGTGGCTGGGCCATTATTCAGGGAATCTTGACTGACTCCGAGGGCTCTGTTGGTTGCTTCGGTCAACATGTTGAGCTTGGCATCAATATTGACGTTGCCTTGTTGGCGTGGGGTCTGAGGCTAGATTCCAACACGATAATCAAAATAGAATACAGCTCCCAGAGCAATGGGGGTCAGACGGCAAATCCTCGTCCGTGAGGTCTGCTGAGAAGATTCGCGGGACATTGGTGATAGCTTGTCCGCTACTAAATGTTGCCTAGGTGTAAGTTATATCTAGTCCGGCGGCTAACATCGTAGGAGTCATGGAACAAGCTTCCTGACCATCTCATCTTTCTCGTAGAAGTCAGTTACAAAGGCTTTTGTGAAGCTCCATTCAAAAGTACTTTCAATCTATTGCTATTACTTCTTGTCTTACAGCTATTCACCCTTCAACTATGAAACCGTACACTCTTGTTGTTCTCGGTCTGCTGTCAAATGCGGGGGCAGCTACGTAGCTTCATGATCAACCCTTGGCTAGCGTCACCAACGAAGGTCACTTGACTGCCCGACAAACAGTGGATCCTGCGGCTGGCCGGTATTATACACTTCCTCAGGCCTTTCGAAGGAAACAATTCCAGATGCTAATGACTTCATGTCAGTGTCGTGGTTGCCGCCATTGGGCCGACTAAGAGTGGTCAAATTGGAGTCAACCCCCCTGGGGCTGAACCTACGTAAGTAAGCCCATCAGAATCTTCAAATGACATCCCGTTCGTCAATTTACATACTATTTGTATTCTTTTCTTCAACATGCCCTTATCTGACCTATGATTTTCATTATACTGCAGCAGCTAATCGGTTCTCGTGGATCGACTACAGACCAGGTTAAATAGAAGCACATACGAGATATCTTACGTTGGAACAAGGTACAACAAAGGTGAGGTTGCCCGTCTCTCTCCTTTGTGACTCTTTCGTTGACACGCAACTTGCCTAGTGGATAGGACACAACTCTCAGTACATTGCGATAACAATTGTCACGTCTGTTGGTTCGGGAGGGACAGCGGTCGCGACCGTCACGAATGCTGTCACTGCATCGAAGAATGCCGCCGGCGGTCTGAACATCCTGCTGAGCCCCGGACTCAAGGCTAAGTTGGAGGCGATAGCGAAGGAGGTAACTGCCTGTGCTGCAAAGCACAGGAGACAGCCTCGAAACGTGTTCTACAAGCGTCAGGGGGGACCAGCTTGCGGCTTGGCCGATTACGTACAACGTGTAGCCGCCGACACAGAGCTCAGGAACAGCTTTGCGCGTCCTCTCACAGATCAAGTCTTGACGGAGGAGCACGACTCGGGATATGAAAGTGGCCCAGGAAGCGAGGACGGCTAGATTGACGGTGGCGAGGCCGATGGTGGAGCTGAGTCTGCCCTGGAAGAGACGATCATCTTTTCATCAGAGGAAGAAGCCGAAGCTATAGGTGCAGCTCTTTCAGGCGGCGAAGCAGCGGCAAATGCAGCTGTCTGGGGGAGCTCTACGATCACAGCCGGCTCGTTTTGGGCCTGGGTTTGGGGACATATCCAAAACGGCAAGGCAATCCCCAACGCAAATGAGATCCCGAAGGAGAGCATCCACAGGGTTACCAAGACCAAAACATCCACCAGGAGCACTTCAACCTCAAGCAGCAGCTGTTCTGCAGGAACTCAGGTAAGGCATCCAAGTCCAGTTTCGATACCCATCTCTTACTGACAGATCAATCACAGCCATCATGCGACGGAGACTGCAAACCGACCAGTGTCAGGGTTGAAGAGCCCAAGGTTACAGGCTTGGTTGATTGGGCTTGTTCTGAAGTGAGTCAAAACGGTCGGGTTCAAAACTCTCTCCCCTTAGACAATGTCTTAGGTCCCAAAAAGCCCCCGAATATACTGACCTGTAAAAGGGCAGAAGTAAGGGGTGCAACTGCTTCCCTTGTGTTGTTACCCAAGTCACCATTTCCGACGTCGTCTTTGAGCAGGCCGTCCTCGATGCGTTAAAGAATATCAAAGAAGAGCCCCAACAGCCTCCACAGCCCGATATCAGCATCGAATGTCCCGGCAAGCTCACGAATGTTCCCAGCAAGTTCTTTCTGGAGAACACTTCGAAGACATTTTGCGAAAGGGTAATGAATAATATAGGCGCGCACCGCAAGGACCTACACCGTATGATATTAGTGGTAATGAGATCCCTCGCCTGAAGGCCGCCTTGGCAACCCAGCAACAGACGAAAAGAGGGTTTGTGCGAAGAACACCACCGGAGAATATCGATAATTACCAAGATTACACCATATTTCTGTGATTTCTTCCTCTTGATGACGAATGCCAGGTAAACGACGAAGACGTCTGCAGAAGTGCATGGGATAAGCTTGTCAAGAGCAACTGTGAGCACTCCCAGTCTTCAATACTTGGTGACCAAGGATCAACTGACAAAGATTCTCATGTTAGGTGGATCAAATCATGGCTCGGCAGGAGTCCGCATGTTCAGAAAGGCGTCTATTGACGTGGGCTGCGGCAACTTCACATGGGAGGTGGAGAAGATGGCAGAACCTGCCCCGGAACCTGCTCCTGAACCTTCCCCAGAACCTGCCCCGGAACCTGCCCCGAAGCCGACACTCGGTGTACGAGAGTGCAATAAGCAATACGAACACCTCGACGTGAATGGCAAAGCTCAGAAACGGTGGTCTTTCATAGGTTGCAGCCTTGAAGCAAGAAACAAGAAAATGAAGGAGGGAGATGGAGACATCCACTGGTATGGCCGGCGCGCACCGGAACGAGGCAACTGGAGAATCACTTGGATCAACGGTTGCAAGGACGCCGTTGAGCAAAGCGCTGAGTTTCCTATTGAAGGTGATAAGAGCATCACCTGTGAGAGTATCATGAGAGACAACTTTCTATCTTGTATGTCTTGTACCCTTCAACTATTCGCATAGCTTTGTATGCTAATAGTGTCACCCTCACAGGCAACAACGGCGGAACTGGAGGCAAGATTGAAGCCGGTTGCTTGCGGTATGAGTTTTATCCCGACAAAAAATGAATATGAATGGATTTGAGATAGTCCCAGAGTTTGGGGAAATTGAGGACTGTGTACGAGACTGTAAGAATGAGGGCTTTGCACGAGGCAGCCGGGATGAAGCAGTTAGATCCTAACGACGCGTTACATCTACAGGCTGAACCTAGATCTTTGTTGATAGCCTTTAGCTAGGAACAGCTTATGTCAGCTGAGTGAGGAAAAACTATAAAAGGAAGTATATTAGATACCTCCAAGAGACTTCATAATCTATCCTCTGTTGTCTTCTATGATCAAGTCCTAATTGCAAGTGAATCTCTGTGAAAATGAACCGTTACATGTCCCCGTTTAAGAAGTAACGCATGCACCTGAAGGTTCCACCGTGCGCGAATATTGGGTACTTCAGATCTGAATATCATTTTGTTTTTGGTGCTAGGGAGCTGGCTTATAATGAATCAAAGCACTGACACTCTAGTGCTATGAGTATTCACGCCTGATAGTCTTGCGTATGGTGTGGGTGAGTATGCGCGCGTGCGCGTGTGTGCATGTGTGTGTTAAGAGCTGGCCGAGATGACGAGAAGAAGATATACTATACGGCTTCGACCGAAACATACGTCTTATGCAAAAGTTTGACCCTCTTTAAGAGAAAAGCTAGCAACTATCTACATCCTGAACGGAGGCAATTTCCCACAACTTCCGAAACAGAAAACACATTGTAGACTGACCGAACTTACGACTAGTAGCCGCATTCAGCCATCCTTCATCAAAATGTAATTGGTTCCGTCATAACCAAGCCGAATTTCCCTATTTGAGGCAAAATGTTAGCCAAAGTAGACGTCGGAAAGAAACCAAGTGCTCATACATCTCAGTTGTAGTGTGGATTACATCGTCGTACATGCCTCCTGGGTTGACCGTTCCCAAGATTGGATGGAATTTATCCCCGGACCCTCGTTTGTAAAGTCGAATGCCAGGCAATGCGACGTCTTCCACACAACCCTCTTCTGGTGCTATGCGTGAGCTGAGGGGTGTGCTTATCGTGACTGAGCCAATCAAGCTGAATGGCGCAAGACGATCTCTCAAACTCTTTGTATCAAATTCCTTGATGCCACAGAGAGCATCGTACTTTGAAGGGGTACGGTTCGAGCTACACCGTGAAGCGATCCATATGTTGAAGGTCTGGAGGTTCTCGAATCGGTCAAGGCGCAACCAGTGGAAATCGTAGACATCGTGGCGGCGAGGAATTCCGGGAAGATCGAAATTCGCACACAGTAGCTGCAGGGGAAAGTCTGGACCAAACGAGAGTTCCACGTTTCGAGCGTACTTGAAGAAGGCTGGTGGTGTGGTGCCTATTTTTGGGAAGGTTTTTACGATTGGGTGAAGCTCGCAATACCCGAAAAACATCTGCATAGTCGGCATGTCGGTGAAGATGAATGTTGTCGACCTGTAGATGGACTGCAGGCACTCTTCCGATCTACGTTCGTTAGTATTGAATGGTTCTCTGATAGGTGGGGCAACTCACACGGTCTTACACAACAAGAGCATGGAAAGATATGGGTTTGACCAGTCGTTGTTTTCATAGCCACTGCAGCCTTTTTTCCAACAAGTAAACCCTGAAGTACCAAAGCCCGGAAAACCCCCCTTGCCGTGCTTCTGATAGGCAACCTCGCCACAAGGCCAGTGGTTCATCCATGGAGATTGCAAGTATCTGGCATAAGGCCTCCCGATTCCAGGGCAACTGTGACGGGAGATATCCTCGCCTAAGGGAACGCCGAGGCGGACTCTCACCGCTTCAAGCTCTTTTTGCAATGGATCCTGAACATCGAACTCGATAAAGCACGGCCAATGGCAGAAGTGATGGTACTCTGGTTCTCCATGATATAGAATATGTTGACGGAGACCACAGGAGCGCCAGAGCTCGACATATATGGAATCACGGACCTCGCGCGGTAGTACATTGACGAAGGCAGATTTGATCTGAGGATTGACGGGCATCCTGGCTGATTTGTCGAGTATGGTCCGATGTGATGTGAGCTGTGGTGGAGGTGTACCACAAAAGACCGGACTTGGCCAACGGTGCGTTTAAACCAGAACAGCCAACGAGAGAGCCCCCGATCTCAACACGTGACAGTTTAGCGACAGCCCAAAAGTACCGTCGAAGGGTTGTGGCTGCGCAATACTATTATTAGCAACTGACGTTGGGGTTGGCGGTTCGCATGAGCTGCAGTTGTTTTTCCCTTCATGGGTATTGATCTATGGTCGCATTAGGTCATGCGGCATCGCAAATGCGCATTTGGGCGCATAGAACGGCCACACAGCAACCAATCCGGGCGAGTCAATGGAGCTTCTGTGCGAATCTGTACTAATTAAGACACCCGACGTTAAAGACACATCGTCTCTACGCAAGACTTGAGGTCAAGCGCACCTGGAACGTATTGACGTGCTTGAAAGCTTTGCCAAGAAGTCAATTAAATGGTCTTTTTAATTGAGCGCATGACACAGAATCTCAAAGATTGGAGAGTCAACCAAGTCACCTCTAACTCACCTCTAACATATGTGTTTAGTTGATTGTGCAAGAGCTACATAGGAAATTTCCAAATCTATATGGTGAACGGCGAGACAACATCACTACTCACTTGTTAAACTTTTGCCAATATCAGACTGAACAATGTTGTTGTGAATCTCAGCCAGCAACGTGGCCCTAAACGCTTCACCGCCATCCAGCCGTGATCTCCAAGGACTCTGAGTTTGCCAGTGTGCCACAGAGCCAGGTCACCACATCGGCGTGGGTTTCACTCGCAGCCCCGAAACGCAGCTTTTACTCACATAAGGGAGGTTAATAGGCAGTGCAATTCTACCTTGTGAACGCCATAAGTTCATCAATTAGGCTTGATCAACGCACTAACGTGAACGGCATGCGGAGATTCTCAAGCCCTACTGAGCTTGCGGGTTCCTTACGGGGTGTTCCAACTCTAGGAAGTTTAATCTGGCAAGACTTCCAAGGGCAGTGGCATGATACGCAGGGCTCAGTACCTTGTTAGAAGCTTTTGCAATTTGGGGGCCAGGCTGAAATCCGAGAATCGCTGGGCGGATTCTGCCAGGCGCAGCACCTCTTGCACCAACATGCAAGGGTTAAACCCACAAATCACCAACAAGAGTACGCATTCTATCCTGTTGATCTTTCGAGCCAACAAGCCATCGTCATGAGCTAGCGAAGATCTTGCCATGAAGGGATAGTTCGTAAAATATCGTTCAAGGATGTCTTCTACGTCACGAAGCTAACGCCTGTGTCTCCGCGAACAAGATCGTGAGTGAGTTCACGTAAGTCCCACCACCAAAGTCCCATTTGATTTTGATCCAGCTAAGAGACACTTCAAGTTGTGAAGTGAACCAAGTATATAAACCGTGCCAGTCTCCTCACTCAAGGCTGTCAGTCTCATCAGACATTATAACCTCCATCTGCAATCACTCACAACCCCCTTATTCAGATCACAATCCCAACGCTTCGATACTCAGAATGAAGGCCAGCGCCATTCTTCTCTCTTCCCTCCTCGCCCAGGGTAGCCTTGCGGCCATCGCTGTGTTCGCGTCGGAGACAGCTGGCGGCACTGCTGGTCTCACCTTCGACGTCTGGTACTGGGACGGACCACCAGTCGACGATTGGGCCGACCGTACGCCCAAAACCTATTGCAGACTTCAAGGAAGCTTTGACAGCTCATGCGAGGTGTCTGGTTACAAAGTCGTTTTGCACTCGGCTAATACCGATGGTTGCAACTACGGCACTGACATTAAAAGCGGTAAGTTTCGCGGTGATGAGCCATGACGTCTGATTCGTGAACGCGTCCATATACTGACTAATCCTCCTATAGCCACGATCACGAACTACAAGGGAGAGAGCATTGAAGTTCCCTCTGACGGTTGCAAGGAAATCAGTACCTGCATCTCAAGCGGCCTTGGCGGTGTTAGCATCAACGGTTGGCAGTGCGACTTCTAAAGTCTTGTTTTTCGCTCAAGGTATCCCGCATTAGCTCGCTAGCACAACTATTGGCCTGTAGCTACTCATACGCGGTCGTTGGGTTAACGTTAACGGGATATCCAAAAAGGAATTTCTTTAAGAGGGATAGGAGGAGCGAGAAGAATAAGATTGTATCTGTAGCCGTCGATATCGTCATTGATTACATGGTCAGGTTTGACACACCCAGTGTCAGTCCCCTAGTAGCTTCCTGGCCCCCAGAGCGCTGATAGAGCATTATTACTGGGACTTATGCCAAGGGTCATCTCAGTTGAAGATAAATGTAATAAAGAGAAAGCTGCACACATGCCTCAAAGTCGATAGTGGTATTCACAGCAGATCTTCGTTTTCTTTTCACCCCCCGCCAAGACACATGTACGCTAGGATACATAATGTTCAGTGGTCTCAGTGGAAGACACCCGCATCCCCCTTCCATCGTGGTATGACCTTCTGATTACATGCTAACCAGCCTAAAATCAGACTGCGAAGTCGAATTGAGAGCCTGAATGGCTCGCGTTGCTGTTAATCAAGCCGTTGCAGGAACCGCAGTATTAGGATTTTCGCTGGCACAGCCCTCGCTCGATGTTCATGTTGGAATGACGCTTTACTTTGAGGAAATATCAGAGGAGTAGAAGACAAGAAATGATATCAGGTTCTCAATCCTACCTACCGCAATTGCGGGTTCTCGGACTGAAAGCCCCGCCTCGTCAATAGCTTGAGGAAGGTCGTCCTTAAACCAGTAGCCCCGTTGGAAATCTCGTGCTTCATGAATGTTGGCCGTTAGATGCGAAAGACAAAAGTTTATCCGCTCAACGTCAAGCTGTGACATTTAGCCAAGCCAAACGAGAGGCATATGGGCAGCTTACTTCTACTTACATGCAGTTAAAAGAAACCCGTGTAAAGATTCCTTCGATTAGCGGTTCGTGCGTCTGGTATCCTGTTTATACTAATAAGAGGTAATATGACACTGTCATTAAAAGATATGCTTCCGATATCGCATTCATGTTGTTAGTCGCTAGAACAATCATCATTCGAGAGTTGAATTGTTCGTTAGCAATAAAAAGGAGCACTTCTGGACTCTGTTTCTGCCAAGTCCGATATTGCAAATTGACAAGGCTGGCCAAAAGACATTCAGAATGATAAACCGAAATCTCATTCCGACACAAGAGATTCTAGTGTGACGGCTTGATTCGAAGTTAAAGTTGAGAGCCAAACTCTACCACTATTTTCTGGGCCACATAAATAGCGCGGGGTGAAACCAAAATAATCTCTGCAAATTTTCACGTAGGCATTGTAGATCACACCTATGTAATGCAGGCTTTTGCCTTCTGATTTCCAGCCAAAAGTAAAAGAAAAAGAAAAGTTGGAAGAAAAGGCTCATCAGATATAATGAGGTAAAATAATGCGGCACTCACTGGTTAATGCTGTTGCCTGTTCAGCGCCTGCGCCGCGAGACGATGACAGGGGGTATTGCTCCAAGACGGTTAGCCCAGCACGGGGAATCATTTTTGAATTGTGTGACCCATTCTCACTTCACCTGCATGACCCGACTCTTTGTGGCATGTTTATTTGAACGCACCTACCGGAACACATCGGCCATGATTCTCAATGATGGCGTTTGTCCTCTTTCCTCTGCTGCCCACCGAAATTCGTATTCAAATATGGCAATCGGCGGCATGGCCCCGGATTCTTTCCATCACTGAAAGGCGCTCACGATTGAGATCACCGACACCTGTGCCTGCCGTCATCCAGGCATGCAGAGAGTCGCGCAGTTTCTCAAGTTACAGGAAAGCCTTCAATTACATCACCGACCCGGATTCGCGATATATCTGGGCAAACATGAATCTGGACACCATTCTTATAGACGGCTTCAACATCATTCACAATCCCGAAAAGGCCTCGGTCCGCTACCTGAGAGTGAAAAGTGGTTCCAGATCGCTGGATCTCCGACTCCGCGAGTTCTGGAGCCATGATCTGGTGGTCAATCATCCAGCGCTACAAGCCCTCGACATCCTCACGCGTGACCTCCTTGACTGGACGCAGTGGATCGAGGAGAACTACCAGCATTGGAGGGTGAGGTCCCGCGTTCGGATCATCAATGTTGACACCGGCGAGTATCTCAATGATGTCAACAGCGGACCGTACAGTGACTGGTATGACACCCATATTGGAGGGCGGGAGCCGCGCGTGACGGATGAGACGGACGAGGAGCGGATGGAGGCGATGCGTCTCTATGGACACCCGCTGCCGGTGGCTGACTTGAGCCGCGGGATTGAGTGAACATTGTCACGAGCTCGTCAAGGTAGGCGTGCAGTTATTGGTTCAAGGGCCTTGCTGGAAAGGTTACCACCATGTAAAGACTCGGAATAGAACTCGTAACCTGGGTATGCGAAAGTGTGATCTATCATCTTCGGGAGCTTTAGCCTGGCTGGTGATCTACGACTATGACCGCAAAGGTCAGCGAGTTTCAATAACCGATCACAGGAGGCAATGAAATAAAGTCTTATTCACAAAAGCTTTTTTCGTTCGATCGCAAAAGTGTCTTTTCGGCTTCTGACGTCTGTTGCGCGTCCATATTCATGTGGACTGTGTACCTCTGCACATGCGTAACAAATAACTGCGTCCACAAGCTTCTTTAGCAACAGCGCTCTGGCCGTTTTGGCGCTGAAATGGGCAAAAGAACGATGGTCCTCTAGCGAGTGACACAGTTACCCACAGCTCGATATAAGTAAGACATTGTCAAAAATCGCAAAAAGAAACGGCTTTTCCGACACCGAGAATCGAACTCGGAGCTCTCCGGTGAAAGCGGAGTATGTTAACCACTACACCATGCCGGATGATGAACACGAGGATCAAGTTTGTGTCCATGTAGGGCTGCGAGTGCGGGGGCGTGGGGGTCTTCCTCCAACGTTGCTGGAGCAGGCATCCGGGTTTTCCGAGGTCGCCACCGGAACCGAGCCGAACCGGGCCCGAACACCGTTTGGCAGCTGGCGAGAGAGATGACGACAACGGAAACGGGAACGTGAACGAGAGCGAGGACGAGACATGGGAACAGCAAGCAGTCTGACTTGCAAACGTGCCCTGAGAATTGAGTGTATGGGCATACATGTCGTTAACTTAATCAGGGTTTGATAGCTACCAGGAGGGGTTATTCCCTGAAGAGACGCTTGTGTTTCCCGTTAGCCCCCCGGGCCATGTTGAAAGGGTCATCCCCATTACAGCTGTACACAGCCATGCAATATCTACAACTCGAAGCCAACCTCCATTTTCCCAACAAGGCAGTCTAACACGTCTTGACCGTACTCCCACCCCCATACCACGGCGTCCAAACCGCATCGACCCGCCCCCAGTAGTAAAACTTGTGCGGATCGAACCCGGGCCCATCTACGGCTGCCATGCACATCGTGCCCTTCCCGGGGTCCTGTGCGACGGCCATGTCCCGCGCGCCGGCTTCCTCATCCCCGGCTTCGACGCCCAGGTTGCACCACGACAGGTGGAAGGCGCCGCACACGGCGACGTGGCACTGGTTGGGCCCGGCGCTGAGACGCGGCGCGCCGAAGAGGGTGTTGAAGACGACGTGCATGGCCTGCAGCACGCCGTGCGAGGAGTCGCCGCCGCGGTAGCAGGTCCAGGAACGCGAGGGGGCGGGGAGGCCTGGGATGGGCGAGGCCTGGCGCGAGGTGAGGAGGTGGGTGTTGTTTTGGTGGAGGGTTGTGAGGGAGAGGCCTTCCTCGAGGAGGGCTTTGGCGGCTTCGTAGGCGGTTGGGGAAGAGAGGATGGGGGATGCGGTGGTGAGAGCTGCGTGGAGGAGCAGGAGGATGAGGGCTGGGAGGTTCTGTGGTGTGTGAGTATGGTGAGTGAGATTTTGGGGTGTTGGTTGACGTACCATCTTGACTGTTTCCTGGTGTCAGTGATGACCGCGGGCGAGACTCCCTTCCCAATCACTGAAGAAAAGCTCGCGAGAAAGGTCATTGAAGGGAATGGCTTCAGCCTTTATGAAGCGTGGCTCATGTCCGCAGGGGTAAGTGAGCGTCAAACAAATTTCCGAGGCACAAAGATGTCACCACCGGCAACATCTTGGCAACTTCGATGGGGGTTTGCTTTCTTTGGAAATACCCTAGAGGGACGCTTTCATGTTTGCAAATGATGCCGAAAGCAGACCTGCTGGATCGTTAGCTTCACAGTGAAACCTCGTGAGATGCGAGGTCTACTGAGAAATGAGGCATGAGAAAGTTTTCACTTGAGTTGCCTGTGTCTCGTGCGATGAAAACTCGTTATCACATATCACAAACCACACGAGTTTGGGGTATTCATTGTTGATGTGAGGGCGGTTGTGACAGCTTGCCAAGCAACAGGCTAGCACAAAGCCCATCTCACTGCTCACCTCAGGCTCAACTCCTATCTCACTTATGGGGGTATTTTTTATAATAAACTAAAGGAAATGTGTATTGTGGTATCGGTGATACTCTTGTATCAGACAGGTAGACCCTGCCACTCTAAACAGAAAAATCTGCCACCTCTCTCAGCGCTCATGGGCGTACACATCTATCTTCAAGGTATCTTGCTCTGCGGTATTGCCCGCTTAATGACACAACTCAACGTACATCATCCCCCGCCGATGCAAATGTCTCAGTTGTTGGGTATCAACTCCTCCTCCGCCGCGACCTCTGCCAGGATCTCGGTGCTCGCATTGCTTGGTGCCGAGCTTTCGACATGCTCATACTTGTCCTCGAGGTAAACTGCAAAACGTCAGCGATACAGCCAGTCAAATGTTACCAGAGAACTTACCATTAGGTTTGACCATGAAGGCGGCCATCAAAGCGAGTCCGAACAGGGCGGACAGCAGCACAAAGATGGCCTGGTCGAATGTGCCAACCGTTGAGTAGTACAGCGTGTTGAACGCGATGGGGCCCAGGACTCTCGCCAAGGAGTGCAGGACACCGATAGCGCCCAGCAGCTGCCCGACCTGGTCCGCCGGGACGTGCTTCGTGATGGCGGCCTGGATCGTGGCACTACCGAGCCCGCCAAGGGACGTGACCATGCCGGACATGACGAAGACGGCCTCGCTCCTGGCAAAGAGGTAGCCGAGCGAGCCGGTGACGTCGGACAGGAGCGCAAAGCGGAGGATCCACGTGTCGACGGTATCGGCGCCGTTGTTCGACTCCACAATGGACACGCCCGAGACGCGCCGGCGGTAGGCGGCCGGCCGGACGCGGAAGACGTAGTTGATGGTGGGGAGGACGATGAGCAGCGCCAGCACGCGGACCATGGAGACGGCGGAGATGAAGCGGGAGCTCTCGAGGGTTCCCCAGCCCCACGTCTCGGGCGACTCGGAATACAGCAGCAGGACGGTGCCGGCGCTCATGGCGGCGCCGAGGAGGATCATGTCCGTGAAGGAGAGCGCGAGCAGGTTGATGCGCAGCCGGGACGAGGTGCCGGGGCCGCGGGGGTAGAGGACCTTGAGGGGCGCCAGGGGGTTCGCGGCCTTGATGGAGGCCCAGGTGGAGTTGTCGACGGCCTTGGCCTCCTGCTCACGGTCGTGCTTCTCGCGGGCGCGCAGCTGGCGCTTGATGCTGAGGGACTCGGGGACGACAAAGCCGACGAATATGATGAAGACGATGTGGCAGCCCATGGTGACGTAGAACACGGAGAGCAGGCTGCCGGTCCAGGTGACGAAGTAGCCGGCCAGCAGGGGGCCGAAGGCGAGGCCGGTGAAGAGGCAGGCGTGGAGATAGCCGATGCGCACGCCGCGCTTGGAGGGCGGGGTGCAGTCGCTCGTGTAAGAGTTGATGAGGACGCTGCCGGCGGTGAAGGAGCCTGTGATTCCGTCTGCGACGGCGCCGACGAGCAGCCAGTTGTAGTGGAAGGTCCAGGGGAAGTTGGCGCACAGGATGACGGTCGCTTCGGCGACGACACCGCCGACGGATGCGATGGCGAGCAGCTTCCTCCTGCCGTAACGGTCTGACAGGTGACCCATTCTGGGCGCAGTGATGGCGGATAAGATGCCAGTGGTGAGATTAATGGCCAGCGTGAACATGGACACGCGCTTCTTCACTTCCGGGATGAAGCATTGCGGGTTGTCTGCCCCGAGCACAACGGGCGTGTACACGAATGCCGGGTCCAGGACGGTCTGGTCCGCAAAGTGCCTTTGGCATACCAAATCCACGATTCTGCAGTCGCACGGCATTAGCGACTATTTTGCGACACGCACCAACTCACACACAACAGTCACTTTGGCGAACAACATACAGATTAAGCTTAGGCACAAGGGAGCCTCCAAAGGCGAGGGTGAAGAGGGCATATGGGAGGAGGAGCCAGTAGACCTGGCGCAACACGCTTGTCAGCAACGAGAGAAGAAGGGATGATGATCAGCCAGCCCGCGGCACGGGCCGGCAAGGTTTGGTGGTGTCCTACAGAGGGCGTTTTCCACCAGGGCAGGTCTGCGAAGTCCGCGTAGCCGGGCCATGTGTCTTCGCAGGAGGAGGTCTCGCTGCCTGAAGCGCCGGCGCTGAGCAGCGATGTTGTTTCGGTGGCCTCGTGGATGGGTTTTCCTTGGGTGTCGCGGTCCACGCGGGTGACGACGATGTCGTCTTTTGGCGCTGACATGTTTGCGCCGGGTTGGAGTTGTCTGGCCGATGCGGGTTGGAGTTGTCGCAAATACGTAGGGAAGCTTCCTGGAGCTGTCGCTGGTCCAGAAGACGGCGCGGGCGGTTCGAACAGGTTATGCTGAGCTTTTTGAGAAGCTGTTTTGTCGGGCGTCGGAGCTATTTCGTCCCTCTCGGACTTGAATGTTGGGGGCCGGTTCAGTTCTCGCAGCGACACTGCCACGATGCCATTCCTGTTGGATCGCACTCTTGGTGATACAACGAGCTCTCTCAGCCGCACTCTCGCAGTAAGCGGGACCAGTAATTATGAACACAAACACAAAAGATTAAAAACGGAAGTAGCTGAAGAGGGAGGGGGCTGAGGAGGGGCCGTGGCTACATGACCAAGGCCGTGACAGGCAGAGAGGTAGGAATGGGAATGGAAACGAGAAAAGAAATAGAAAACAAGCCCGCTGCGAGCTTCGTACCTACGCTACCTTACGTCGCTGGGGACCGGGGGGCGCTGTCCACATTGAGAGATAAGGCGCGTGTGGGACAGCGATGGACGCTGATGAAATCGAGCCAAGGGCCCGGGCGGCGACACAGGGACAGAAGCGACAGAGGAACGACGCACTGGACACAGCAGACAAGACAGGGGTTGGGACTGCGTGGGATGGGGGGCATGCCGGAACTTCTGGACAGCGCGGGTAGGGATCCAGGGGGTGATGATCGGATGGAGAAGGGCACCACGCACCGCCGGGGATGCGTACTCTACGACTCTGCGCTGCGCAACGCTGCGAATCCAGAAGTGAAGCAGACAAGGTCAGAGCAGTGCGCGCCAACAGTTCAACGGCCTAACCACGTTTCGTTGGGGCCGGTGGACTGGCGGAGTTTTGTTGGTACACAGAGAGAGATGCGGGAGGAATGGCCGCGGACTCCCTTGGACTCGACTCTATCAGTGGACGTTCATCATGTTGCGGTCATGACAGAGCAATGCAGCCTGAGCCCCCATGGAATAGGCAGGTAGAAAGGGCAGTGATGTGCCCTCTCTCTCGCCCTCTAGTATCCTCTATTAAACCCCGTCTAGCAAGTCCATCATCATGACCACCGTCACCACCACCAGTCCCTCAAAACAGGTCCTCGCAAACAACAGTGTCCCTGCCACAGGTCTGCCCAGCGATGGCCCGCGTGCCTGCCGGGCCTGGGGTTCTCGACGAGTGCGAACCAATCTCGTGGGACGGATGGCGCATGAGTTGGCGTATGCCAGGCATATCCATGACGCAGTTTCGCAGAGATGGGCGCGATAAGGGGTGCCACCCTTCGGCTACTCTTCACTGACCGCAGCCACTAACAGCTGCTTCTTTACTTTACCTAGGTACCTTAGGTGAGGTGTGCACTGCATCCCTAGCATCCAGATCTGCCAGGGCCGACAGTAAGTGAGGGGCACCGCATCCAATGGAACCAGCAGACTGTGGTACTGTTCAGTGCTAGTCCAGTCGCAGCCATCGCGAACCGGGATTCGACTCGACCGCAGTCCGGGGCTTGATTTCTAAGCTTGACGTTGCCCCGTTCTTGATACCCGCGCGGCCACTTTGCTCCCTTGCCTTACCTTGGGTGACCAACAGTTGCTGCTGCTGCCACTGGCCGTCGCTTTGTCACTGATGTGCCAGCAAATGCTGCAAATGCTACAAATGCTACCCAAATACTACCCAAACCACCTTGTCTCTAAAGCAATGGTAACCACGACTCCGCGTCAAAATACGTGTCAGATTGACCCAGCATACGTAACAATGTCCACACAGTCAGAGCACCATCCTCTCACAGGTCACAGAGGCCCTGAGTTCCTGACAGCAGCAGCTCACTGACAACGGCGCAAACTCACTGCCCAAAAACGGAAACCAGTCCAACGCCCAACGCCAACGCCCCCTCAGAGGCCGACGGCATTTATCCTGTCGTTACCCGTCGACAAGGTTCGGTGGTCGGCCTGTTTCAGCACCGACCGGCGGACCGGTCCCGCGGTGCCACTGTCCTGGAAGTTCCATCTGTTGGCTGAAAGTCTGCCCTGTTTTGCGAACTCTGTTCTGCCGAGCCTGGGCTGGCCCAGGTTTCGTCTGAAGCCGCTGCTCTCCGCGCTCCGGTTTCCGACTTGCTAGAACGCCAGAAGAACATCAGGGTGATCCAAAAGCAATCTGTGAGAAGTTGATTGCCCCCGTCTGCAGCTTCACGATCTGTTTGCCATCATCCGACGGCACATCGCCCTGTCCACGGGGTGGTGTGCTGTTCGCCATGTGGTGTCTTGATGGCCAACAAACTCCGCTCCGCTTTACTGTGCTGGGAAAATGGTAATCTACCTACCGCATTCAGCACTTTGCCGTTTTCCTAAAAATGTGAGCCTATCGTTGGGCGTTTGCATGCCGAGTCAGCTGGTAATGCAAACTCCACCGCTCTGCAGCGATCCGAAGCCACGCCATTTTGCGAAGCAAATGCTCAGAGCTCGTCACTGTCGACGATAAGGATCGACTAAAATGTAGGCCACGCAAGGGACATTGTCGTTGGTGAATACGACGGCCGCGTGGATGCAACTATGCCTCGGCGGCGTTGAGGAGGAAAGAGAGGGGGCGACAACTTGACTTCGTGAATGCGGCTGCTCTTATCAAGGTGCTAGCGGAGCACAGTCCAATCGTTGCTGAGTCCCATGCACCCTCAAGTTTTGTGGTCGTAATTGACTTTAGGGGCCTTCACCGGGACATTTTATCAGATCGGACTCGGTGTGGGTCGGCCAGCCTCGGTGAGCTGCATCCTCGGACTTTCGCAGGAGCCAATCACGCGTGCCTCCTGCTGACGTAAGTAAGGACTCCCATCAGCCTTGTACCAAAACTTTACGATCGCCTCACGTTGGTTCGCATCGCGTAACGCCCTCGCGACGGGCTTCATCGACTTTTGCAACAACCCACCTACCCGACTTCATCACCGAACCTTCCAAAATGGGTGTCGTCAAGGGAGGTGTCTGGACCAACATCGAGGATGAAATCCTCAAGGCCTCCGTCTCCAAATACGGCCTGAACCAGTGGGCGCGTGTCTCGTCGCTGCTCGCCCGCAAGACCCCGAAGCAGTGCAAGGCGAGATGGAACGAATGGCTGGACCCGAGCATCAAGAAGATCGAGTGGAGTAAGGAGGAGGATGAGAAGCTGCTGCATCTCGCCAAGTTGATGCCCACGCAGTGGCGCACCATCGCTCCCATCGTCGGCCGAACCGCCAACCAGTGCCTCGAACGATACCAGAAACTCCTCGACGAAGCCGAAGCCCGCGAGGCCGGCTCTTTTGGCCTCACCGGCCCCGAAGGCGGCGAGACGCAAGCACCCAGTGCCGATGATGTCAGGAGACTGCGTCCCGGAGAAGTCGACCCCGACCCTGAAAGCAAGCCCGCCCGCCCCGACACGATCGATCTCGACGAGGATGAGAAGGAGATGCTGAGCGAGGCTCGCGCGCGTCTCGCAAATACACAGGGAAAGAAGGCGAAGCGCAAGGCGCGAGAGCGTCAGCAGGAGGAGTCGCGCCGCCTGGCTGCGCTGCAGAAGCGGCGCGAGCTGAAGACGGCTGGCATCAACATCAAGGTCGTCACGCGCAAGAAGGGGCAGATGGACTACAATGCCGACATCCCATTCGAGAAGAAGGCCGCGCCCGGTTTCTACGATACCACCGAGGAGGAGACACGTAACGAGCAGCAGCGGTTGGCGTTCGACCCAAGAAAACAGCAGCTTGCGAGCAAGCGCAAGGGTGACGGGGATGAGGATGGCGAGAACAAGAGGAGAAAGAAGGAAAAGGAGCCGCCGTCTGCGTCGTTCCAGGCCGCCATGAAGGCCGGACAAATGCAGAAGATCCGCGAGGCCGAGCAGAGCAGCAAGCGACGAGCGCTGAATCTGCCTGCGCCGCAGGTCAGCGAGGGCGAGCTGGAGGAGATTGTCAAGATGGGCATGGTCGGTGAGAGGGCGAACATGATGGCGCGCGAGAGCGAGAACGATGCGACACGTGGTTTGGTCAGCGAGTATTCGACTTTGAACAACAGCGCCCCGATCAGGACGCCCCGAGCACCGGCGCAGGAGGATCACATCGCGAACGAGATCAGGAACATCCGCGCTCTGACTAACACGCAATCATCGTTGCTTGGTGGTGAGAACACCCCCCTCCACGAGGGTGCCGAGTCGACAGGATTCGATGGCATTGCGCCTCGCAAGCAAACTGTCGCAACACCCAACCCCATGGCGACGCCGATGCATGCCAACGGCGTTGGTCAAACACCAGCCCGTGTTGGCCAGACCCCCATGAGGACGCCCCGCGACAGCTTTGCGTTGAATGCCAACGACGGCACAATGGTCAGCGCCACCCCGAGAGACGTGAAGATGAGAGACATGGCTCTGCGGGGTCAACTACGACAAGGCTTGGCGTCTTTGCCCAAGCCGAAAGACACCGAATGGGAGCTGGAGCTTCCCGATGAGCAGAAGGAGCTTGCAGCAACCGACGAGATGATGCTCGAGGATGCCGCGGAACGAGACCGCAGAGAAGCCGAGTACAAGGCTGCACAGCACGCGCTGGAGATGCAGAGAAGGACACAGGTCATGCAGAAGAACCTGCCTCGGCCAAGTCAGGTGGACGTCACTGCCCTCCTGTCTGTTGCAAGCCGGGTGGATAATGAGGCGGAGGCGCTCATTGCCAGAGAGGCCGCTGCGTTGATTGCCAACGACGCAGTCGAGTATCCCTCGCCTAAGATTACCGTCAGCGGTGTGCCGCCTCGCCTGCAGACTATCAGCGACAACGACCTTGCCGAGGCCCGCCTGCAGATTCTGAGTGAGACCAACCCCAGACCTTCCCGGGCCGAGATTCAACAGTCCTTCGACAACCGGGGCAAGAACTCTCTGCTACTGGGATTGGGTTGCTACGGCGATGATGAGGAGGAAGAGGAGGCAGCTATGAGAGATGCCTTTGATGTAAGTCCAGAGGCGAATTGATCTCTACGAATGATTAGCTAACGATGTCACAGTCCATTCAAGACGCCATCGTGGCCACTGCCGAAAAGGGCATCAAGCTGGAGAAGAAGCTTGCGCTGCACCTTGGCGGCTACCAGAAGAGGCAAAAGATGCTAAAAGACAAAATTGGTGAGGCCGCCGAGGCTCTGGAGAAGGCCAACAACGCCCTCAGCGGCTTCAAGACCCTCGCCATCTCGGAAGAGGTCGCCATCCAACGGCGCCTGGGTGCTCTCAGAGACGAGGTCGGATTCGTCAGCAGGAGGGAGCGCGAGGCGCAGGAGCTTTACCGCAAGACGAAGGAGGAGCTCGACGCGCTCCGCAGCAACGGGGTGAACGGACACTATTAGAATGTATTGTACTGTACGATTGGGTCTTTTGTGAAAACACCGGGGTGGTGGGCTGGCTGGCTTATAACGCCTGGGCGTGGCAAATTGAAATTTTTATTATGTGATCCCATCTAACGCCATTTGATGCTATGCTTTATGTGTCATTCTCAACATCGTGCTTGAAATCATGTACAGTATTATCGGTGCCCCTTATTTGCGAGAACCAAGTCTGGGCAGCTTGATCGGCACCAGCGTCAGCACCGACACAAACGCAATCGCCGTACAGCAGACGAACGTCAGCCGCAGCGCCGCCTCGTAGCTCATGACGACCTGCTCGCGGTACACCTCGGGCAGCTTCACAACCTCCTCGACGCTCTGGCGCACCTTGCGGATGACCTCGTCCTTGTCGGGGCCCGTGACGAACTCGTCGAGGTAGCCGACGAGAGCGTTCTGCACGATGAGGCTGCTGCTGGCGACGCCGAGGACCATGCCGAGGGAGCGCCAGAGGATGAGGGTGCTGGTGACGACGGCCTGCTCGCGCTGGTCGGAGGCGGCGAGGACGGCCATGAAGGTTCCCGGGAACTGGAAGCCCTGGCCGACGGCGGAGGGGACGAGGCAGAGGAGGTAGAGCCAGGAGGGCCAGCCGCGGCGCATGAGGGAGAGGGCGAGGCAGCCGACGAAGAGGGCGGCGGCGCCGGAGAGCGGGGGCCATTTGAGGCGGCGGGTGTAGGTGATGAGGAAGCCGGTGGCGGTGCCGACGATGGAGGAGACGACGGAGGGGAGGACGAGGCGGAGGCCGGAGGAGGTTGCTGTTGTCAGGAGGACGGCTTGGAAGAAGAGGGGGCTGTTCCGTCGTGTTAGTTCTTTCACCTCCTTTGCTTTTCTAGAAAAGAGGGGGGATGAAGAAGTTGGAAACTTACATGTTGAACAGGATGGCGTTACTCAACAATGCCGCAAAGAAATTCGAAAAGATGAGGTTCGCCCTCGGGGCGTGGCGGACGAGGTAGAGCGGCATAATCGGCCTTCCGGCGTACGATTGCACGTACAGGAACACGGGGAAGGAGACCCCAAAGAGGGCGAGCGAGGCAACGACGACGGGGTGGGACCACGGCAGGACATTGCCGCCGAGGTTGAGGCCGAGGACGAAGAAGGTGATTGCGGTGGTGAGGAGAACGGAGCCCTTAAAGTCGAAGGCGCGCAGGGCCTCGACGAGGGTCTCGCGCTTGGCGCCACACGGGAGGCCGAGGTCGCCGGGCACGGCGATGACGGCGATGACGCAGCAGATGATCAGGGGCGGGACCTGGATGCCGAACTCCCAGCGCCAGCCCAGGTGGTCTGCCATGGCGCCGCCGAGGGCCGCGCCGAGGGCGGAGCCGACGCCGTAGATCATGTTGATGTAGGACTGGTAGGCGCCGCGGTCTCTATGGCCGGTGTCAGTGGATATGTCGTTCATGTGCGACTCAACGAGGGAAAGGGAGACTCACTCGATGGGCACCAGATCGCTGACGATGATGCTTCCCAGGGTCATCATGCCGCCGGCGCCGAGGCCGCAGGCCGCCCTGGCGAGGATGAAGCTGGTCATGCTCTGGGCGAGGGCGCACCAGACGGTGGCGACGCAGAAGATGACCATGGTGGCGACGTAGGGCGGCTTGCGGCCGATGCTGTCGGACAGGCGGCCGAGCAGGGGCTGGAAGGCGGAGCTGGTGAGCAGGAAGGCGGTGGAGAGCCACGACGCGCTGTTGGAGGCGTGGAAGTAGGACGTGATGACGGGGTGGCTGCTGGCCATGATGGTGCCGTCGAAGCAGGCGATGAAGTAAGTGAGGAGGATCTCGGCGAAGATGAACCAGAAGCGCGAGCGGGAGATGCCGTTGAGGTAGGGCGTGGACTCGACGCTGCTGATACTGGCGGCGTCTGAGGCATCATCGGCGACGGTGACGGCGGCGGCGTTCTCGAGGCCGGAGTCGGAGCGGTCGGAGCGGCTGGCGAGGGACGGGCGGCGGTTGGAGGTTTTGGAGTAGCGGCGGGGCCCGCGGAGGAGCGGATTCACGATAGACTCGGGCTCGAGGAAGGGGCCGGTGGTCGGGAGGGACTTGGAGAGGAGGAGGTCGAATTCGTTTGGCGGGATGGCGTTGGTTTCCGAGCCGATGGGGAGGGGCGTTGCTGGTTGGTGTTCGATTGAGGGGATGAGAGGCGTTCTCTCGTCCGAGGACGGCGACGTCCCCTTTTTGGCAGCCATGGTTTTTCTTTTGTTTGATTGGTGTTATCTAGAGTCCAATGTTGTTGAGAACTGGAGTCATGAGTTAGCATTGTGTACAGAGTTTGAGGCTCATGTGAGCAGGATGGTGGGTGAACCTTGAACTGAGATGTATGTGAATCCTGGGCCAGGGTAGAAATTGCAATTGAGTTGATCGTATGCAAGCAATCTAGGCTCCTGCGCAGAATTGCATGTAATCCCAAACTTTACGACTTGAGCCTCAAGGGTCCATTCAGTCAATGACACAATGTCATGAGTCAAAGATGATGAAAGGAAAATAAAAAAAAGTATGAGAGTGAGAGAGAGAGTGTGTGAAGAATTGGCTTCCGCATGCAGCTTTTTTCTCCTGCCACGGTCCACCCCCGGTTTGCGGCGGGCAACCTTGAACTTCTCCGCTCCCCTACACACTGCAATGCGCTGTAAGAAGCCGGCGAGGTATGCGGCCCCAGGCCGATTCCTTGTTACCGCCCCCTCTCGAATCCTTCCAAATTCATGGAGAGAGGGTCTTTCGTCTGTCTGTCCGCTTCCCAGCCACCACCAACAGCTGTCCACCGCCGTTTCTACCGCTACCGCCGCCGGTCGCGGCCCGGCGTCAGCGCTGAGCCGTCTTGTGACTCGCGAGAGGTCAGCAACCGTCCAGCGACTACTGCACAAAGGGCCGGAGCTGGCCTGCTACGGCTTACCTACCATTACCATGTAATCTCTGATGGCGGCGCTCGCCCGCTCACCAGGCGTACGCATACTATGTCCCGTCCCCCTTTTGCTCAGTTATCAAAATTTGCAGAGACCCAATCACGCAATAGCGGGTATGTATGTGATGGTCGGCATGGCAGGCTTTCTGTCTGTTGCCCCAGCAGTTCACGCGCGAAGGGGGATGGGCGGGCTGACACTAAAGCATGGTGAATCCGCTATTCCCCGGGGCTAGTGTGTCTATTCCCGCTGCAGAGTCCGTTTAGATGGAGGAAGTGTGCAAGTTTGCAGAGAGGAGGGGGGCGGGCATGGGGGGCAATGGGCTTGAAAGTGGGGTAATCGCACTGGACACTCGACGGAGGCGGGCCGGATGTCGGGGGTGATAGCCCCATATGCCCCACCTCGGCTTCCGGTCCTCGGCTTGGATTGTTCGGCTTCGGCTTTGAAGGGCGGGATCGGGAGGCGGCTCACCGCCACGCCCCTATCATCTCTTTGGAAGTCTCTGTCCATCGGCTAGAGCCGAGCCATCGCTGAAGACGACGGAGAACGGTTCCTTACAAGCGCTTGTCCAAGTGGAATTTGCTAGGGATCATTACCCGGGGCGGGTATGCTTGGTTGACTTCGTCGTGGTCACCAATCGTAGCCGAGAACACCATCTAGGTAGGGTAAGGTAGAGAATGCATTGAGAGGCTTACAATGATTGGTTTTCGTGTCGGGCTGTACATCAAGACAATTTCGCGCAAGTGAAGAAAGAATTTGAGGGAGACACGATGCACAACGAAGCAAACACCACTAGCCATTTAATGGTGCTTTCTGAAGAATCTCTGCTCAGATAACCATCTAACGAGAACATACATCCAGATCAAAAATTGACGATCAGACGCCAGATCCCGATGCAGGGCCCGACAGAAGCCGATCGATGGCGGGTCCCCGGCGCCGTTCGGCCACCGGCAGCAAACGGCGTTTGGCCGGTCAAATCACGGCCCCATCTCTCTTGGTCCAAAAGCCATCCGCATGACTTCACCCCTGGCGCCGCGCACTTTTCTGCCTCGACAATACTCGCGAGAGATCTCCCAACGGCATCTCGAACGGTAGCACGTCGCCGCAAAAGCCGTTTGCCATGGCATAGAATCCCGCCAGCGCGGCAATGAACCCGAACGATCCGGCGACTTTCGTCAAGCTCTTGCCGGAAGATGCGTGGCCATCCGCAAAGGCAAAGTTTGCGGCGCAGTTGAAGATGTAGGAGAACTCGAGCGCGCCGTACACGAAGACGTTTACGATGTTGCTACAGTTTCGCCATGGTCAGTATGCAGCATGATTAAAGCTCTTCATAGGGGAGAACTTGCGTGGAAAAGGAGGCGATGAAGAAAAAGAGGTTGAAAAGCGACCATACTAGTCTCCCCATGTTATCATCACTGCTTTCAGCTTAAGAGACGGGATCGCGTACCAGCAAGATAGAAGCCGAAAGCATTGAAATAGTCCGCCGTTTTCCCTCCATAACCATCCATGATGCCCACAGAGGGGATGAGAAGAAATCCGTAGCCCCCGTAGTAAAAGGCTTTGGTCGTCAGTAATAGCGTTGAAATACGATAGGAGGTAGACTTACCAAACGCGATCAAGGTCGTGTAAGCAAAAGTGTTGCCCCTAAGCATTTCCCATTGCGCAGAGATGAGCAAGCCTATCCCGGCAAGGAAGCAAAGATTCGCTATGAAGACGGCCTGGTTCTCAACGTTCCGAATGCCCATCATTGACAGAGACAGGGTCATCAACGTCGTCGAGAACGCCCCGTAGCCGAATGGGCCCTGCAAAGCAGTCTTTGTTAGCCTTTGGAAGTGTGTAGATTGGAGATTTGACCTCACCGAATTTGCGAATCGCAATTTTGAATACACCTTTGCATCACAAGCCTCGATATCAATTTCTGTTCCGGATGACATGTTGATGACCTCGCCGGCTTTGCTGCTCGAAAACTCAACTTCCTCGTAGGTTATTGGTGGTGGTGAACAACGCAAGCTTTATTGCGCGAGCAGATAAATATCACGTGCTCATTTCGCAGTAATTATGTCGCATAATTATTTTATTTCAACAGTTTCTCAGGCCCTTCCCGTCGGCCGACAGGAAGTCTGGCCCCTGACAACCAACAAGTGGCCATTCGGCGTTTGAAAAGCTGCTAACTTGACCCCAACGACTTTCTTCCGGAGGCCTTGGGAACACTGCCACTCCGTATTCTGCCATGGAATTGATACGGAAGCTTCGGAAATTCTTTTCAATATCTTCGAATCGTACTGTTTATCTCATGCCTGGCCTTGCGCCGAAAACCATTCGCGTCTGTGGAGCAGTTTTCCGCGCTGAGGGTGCGTAGACGTTAATTTACCTGCGGAGGCAGCAACTTACATTCCCTCTCTTCCCTGGTCAAATGATTGGCTAAAAAAAATGTAAAAGGTCATAATTGGCCAGTTATCATGCTGTTGGTTCTGTGGCCTGCATGCGAAGGGGTCACATCCGCTGGTGTTGGCGCCTAGTTACGCGCTTTCAAGAATATAAAGGGTTGGAGCGGCATCCTGTATTTTTGAGTATTCGATTTCTTATTCAGCTCTTCTTGAAGCAGGCCAACTGCAATATTTAAAACCACCGATGTTTTCCGACCTTTTCCCTTGATGTACAACATGAAGCCTACGAACACGAACTCAAGGCAGCCTTTGCGGGCCAATGCATCCCAATCATACCAATACAAGCCACTTCGCTGCGATAAAACCTGCGTTGAGATCCGCCTTCTACACCTTTTTCCGGCTGATGGCCCAACGGAACCGCTCCGGTGTCACTTGGAAACATTAGAGCTGGATGTGGACGGAAATATGAACTATGAAGCCCTTTCTTACACCTGGGGCGTAGAAATTCTAAGCGAAATTCTAATTGTCAACGACAGCACTTACATCGAAATTACTCCCAATCTGGCTTCATTCCTTCGGCATCGACGTGAGACCGAAGATGAGGTGATCCTGTGGGTAGATGCGGTTTGCATCAATCAGCAGGACATTACAGAACGAAACATTCAAGTCCCCATCATGAATCTCATCTACTACAAATGTAATGCTGTCAATGTCTGGCTTGGGGAGGAAAGCGACGACAGTGATTTTGCCATTGGGGAACTTGCAGCGCTCGGGAGCAGCCCTCCATACACGAGCATGCCCCGCCTCACTCAAAAGATGTGCGACGCGATGGAAAGCCTATTTAGAAGGGCTTGGTGGAATCGGGTGTGGATTGTACAGGAAATATGCTGGGGCGGCGGCGGAACAGGCAAGATGACGAGTTCGAACTCGGTGACACTCCGCTGTGGAAGTCGATTGATCCCGTGGAATCAGCTAGTCGTGGCCTGTGCAAGGATCAAGATTGACGTGTCCCTGCGTCGTCAAAGTATTGTTGGATCTGACAAGGTTCTACATCTGGATTATGTGCGCTGGAGCTCCAGTCGGCTTCGGCTCAAAAGTCGCGAAGACCGAGGCCACGAAAGGGACGTCTTGAGATGGGTCGTGGAATATCGTCATTTCAACGCAACCGACCCTCGAGACAAGATCTTTGCTATCTTGGGGTTGACAATGAGACCCACCGACAAGATCCTTCAAGGGTTCGTTGTTGACTACAAAGAAACTGTGGAAAACATTTACACCGACTTCGCTGTCAAGATGATAAAACGTTTACCAGGCCTGGAGATTTTGAGACAATGCATTGGAGGTGCAAACGACGAGGAGACCCGGAAGGGCTTTGATTTGCCATCCTGGGTCCCAGACTGGTCCTGTCAACGTTACGACGTACCTTTGCCAAAGCGCAATGCAGAAGGTCACGACAGCATTCCCTGGTGGGCGGTACCACCGTTGACCTCAGAGAAAGACGGCGTGGTCAAGATGATGTTCCCAATGACATACGAGGAAGTCGAGAAGCAGGTTCAAGAAGTATTGGAAGGGCGAAAGGTGTTCAATGATCCTCAACAGTGGATCAAGTATTACCCCCGTGAAATGGTGGATGAGCTCCAAAGCATGGTTAACACTGGCAAGCTCTTGTTTGCAGGTATTCATGACGAGCACTACATCGACCCGAACGCCGACCTCAACATGCACCAAATGATTGAACACGCTGCCAAAGCAAACGAGAAACTCGCTCAATACTCATTTGTCCGCAATTGGCTAGACGAAGACCGATCAAAGAGGCCTGCGTACGCCGCTGGTATTGGCCCCAAAAGCACCCTTGTCGTGGATGAAGACAAGCGGTTGGTACACGTGGAGGGAATAGTTTGGGATGAAATTGACATTTTACACGCACCTTTTCCGGAAGACTTGGATTCAAACTGGGAGAAGTCAACAGAGTTCATCGTTGCTGCTGGGCAATGCAAGCAGATGGCTCTAGAGTCCCGACGGGTTAGCTCTCCGTATCCCTCCAAAGAGGCTGAACACGCAGCATTCTGGGACACTCTTGTTGTGGGACAGGAGGTGGAATCGATCAGCAATTTCGAAAGTTGCCTTCCTAAAGTTCCCAAGACATGGATAACAACGCAGGCGCCTCTTACGTTCCGAAATCCAAAGCAAGCAGAACAAGCAGAACGTCAAGACTTGCTCAACACTCGAACTAAAGAGCTGAAAGATATTCTAGGAGGGCCTGTTGTCCTTGACGACCTTCCGCCTTTGGTCTCATCAGACGAAGAACTACAGGAGCTCAAGACTAGCTTCCAAAAGCTGGCAAACCTGTGGAGTCTGCAGCCGTATGACCTCTACCACCGCCCTTTCAGCCTCCCCAGCGTTGTGCCAGATCCGTTTTGGGAAAGCCGCTGCCAATTCGACGAAAAGGCTCTGGAAGAAAGCGCAAGATCTCGCCGTTACAAGTGGGAAAACGGCTTGCATACACCGAATCGGAAACAAAGTGATCGGCTGCAGAAACTAGCTTTCGAGGTTTATGGAGAAATGCCTTCGATCATACCTCAATTACAAAATGAAGAAGCCGACTTTCGGTTAGAGAAATACGCACTCGGCCGGCGGTTCTTCATCACTAAAAAGGGGTACATGGGCCTTGCGCCAATCGGGGCGCAAATTGGTGACAATGTCGTCGTTCTGTTCGGTTCTCACGTGCCATTCATATTGAGAGGCCGAGAAACAGGTCACTATGAGGTTGTGGGCGAGACATATGTGTCCGGAATCATGAAAGGGGAAGTGCTGAAGGACTTTGATGAAGGAAATTGTGTGGCAAAGGGGTGTGTATTAGCCTGACCAGGGAATCAACTATGCCGGGACAAGTTGCCGTCGTTTCCTCGTTTCTCCTACTTTCAAATTGATTAACCCGGCCAACACCGAAGAGAAAGCAAGTCTAGAGGATTAAACGTCATAATTTCAAGTCTCCTTCGACTAAGCTATGATATTCTGGCATCTATAGGTACTATAGGAGGTCTAAATAATTACTTCGCGCCCAAGAAACCCAGAACAGAGACAGAGTGAAACGCAAAAGGCTCTACTGCAACAATGTGTTTCGACATTTTGTTTCTCGCGAAAGAGCTGTACCATCACATATGGTCTTCGTGTTCCTTTTTCCTACTTTCCTTAGCAGGCTTATAGATCATCATTGGCCCTTGATGTGGCCTCGTTGCAACAGTCCTGTGGCATTCGGCGCAGTCATAGTGTACATCCTCAAGCCATCCTATGGCACCTGGAACACAGAGTACGGCGAAGAAGAAGAAACCTGATACCACTCGAAGAAGCCTGTTTTCTTATTACCAATCCGTCGTACGAAGCAGTATTGAACGCATCAAAATCTTACAACTGGCGTTTTGTCCCTGTCTTGGAGACTGAGGTTTGTGCCCGTTTGCAGCAGTATGGACAGTCAATCCATTGCGGCGAGTCGCCGTCCAGCTTCTCTAAGGGCGTGACATCGTGTGAATTTCCCGTCTTGTCCTCGTTCCTTCTGAATATTAGCATTGCTGAGATTGACATCGAACACACATACTCATGCTCCGACTCCAATGGATTCTGTTTCATGTTGCTTGGATTGTCGTTTGTGGCCGTAGGTGCTCAATGGGGGAATTCAAGGTTCAAGGTGCTGCGAGAACAATTGTGCATCTAAACGTTCTCTGATAAACAGTTGAGAAACTCATGTATAATGAAATGGTGAAGGCAATTTCTTTAGATTCACGGTCGGCTGAGTTGTGGCACAGCTTGCGTCAGTCTTGGCAGACGTAGACAGCCACACATACGGAGATGGCAGTGACCTGCATCACACCCTCATATTGTCAGCACCTCATTAATCGGGCGGACACACACTACGAAGACACCCAATCAGGCAAATCAGAGTAAACATTATGACGTGAACAACCATCAATTCTCACAGTATGTAATTACAATATCCCTTTCTGGTCGACTAAGACATTGAGACCACCTCTCTTATTTACAGTGCTGCAGCATTACTTTCGAAGGCTGACGACGTCCCGGAAAACATCTGTGTGGCAGTCGTAGAGAGGCGTTAGGCGAACAATCCCTTTTGCCACCATGTGCACCTCTGGTTTGCTGTGTCATCCTTCTGCAGAGAGGTGCCATTAGTTGCAAGATTGACCAACACGGATCCTGCACCGTACACCGGCATCTCAGTGCCGTTCGACGAAGTTGGTACCGACTTGGTGACGAAGCTGACGATGTACTGTTGGAGAGCGTCAGCTACTGACGGAACGACGCCGCTTGGTGCACCGTTTCGGAAGACGTAAGGTGTCTGCTGGCCATGGATTCCAGGAGGGACTGCAAAACGCACTGGATTTCAAATGTATTAGCAAAGCTTCTGTGCGGAGGCTGCATGTGTTGAATGCAAAGAAGTACGGAAATCAAATGCACGAATGGTGTCACTTACGTGCATAAGCCTTATCACTGAACGCCTGGGCAATGTAGTGGGTGTTGCAAATGATGTTGACGTCCTCAACTGTGCCCAGGGCCCGCTGAAACTCGTCTTTGTACCCCAAAGATCCATCAAACACGGGAGGATAGAGGGTTGTGTTGATGAACTTTAGCGCGTCCTTTGAGATCGTTGGGAATGATGACGTGACCGTGGTGAGGTAGTCAGCGGACGAGTTTATCGTTGGGTTGGTAAAGGTAAGACCTTCCAAAGTGTTGTGCATCGTCATGATCCTGATGTCCTTGTTGAACGTCCCGTTCAGAAGTAGCTGACCAGGCAGAGCAGGAACGAGAGCGCCGTCCACGACGGGTCCATAGATATTGCTTCCATAGGATGCCTCGCTGTAGATTTGCAAGGCGTTGGCGGCGATGAGAACTTCGCTAGGCAACTTGCGGGCTTCGCTGAGAGATGTGACGTTCAAGAGGGCAAGGAAGTTGCTGAACGCTCGTTCGGCGCTGATCATCGTTGGCGAAGGGAGGAATGCGGGTGAGAGAAGGATGGCTTGGCTGAAGAGAGACTCGTTCTTGCGACCACCGAAGGCTGTCAGGTGATGCATGATTGACCCTGCACCTGCTGATCCTCCCATGACAGTAACTCTGTGTTTGTCGCCCCCGAAGAGGTGGATGCGCTGTTGAACCCATTCAAAAGCCAGTCGTTGGTCATAGAGCCCTGCATTCAGGGTCCCATTGGCAGAGACCTCCTTGCCCGCAAGCCAACCAAGGGCGCCGAGTCGGTAGTTGATGGAGACGTAGACGAAGCCCGAATTGCTTATTCTGAGAAGTTCGGCGGGGTTGAAGTCACCGTCACCTGTCTTGTCGCCGCTCGAGTAGCCACCGCCATAGACCTGCAAAGAAGGCGACTTAGCTTGCCGATTCAGAAATCGATTTCATGAAGACAAGCCACGACTTACATAGATCAAGACCGGCAAGCGATTTTCCTTCTTGGCAAAACCCGCCTTAGGTGTAATGACATCGAGGAAAAGGCAATCTTCAGTGGTGCGGGAATCTGCGCTGACGATAGCATCACTCTTGGGGACGGCAGCCATTGCGGCATTGTAGTCGAATGGTTGGCCGTTGAGATAGGCTTTCGAGAACTGGCCAGCTATGAGAGACCAATTTCCGGAAGATTGAGGGCACACGCGCCCGATGTCCCCGTTGTCGACGTGGCATTGCCGTCCGGTAGGCGCAATTGGTTCACGGAAGCGGAAATGTCCCGTGGGCGGCGCTGCGTAGCGGATGTTCGAGAAGTTGTAATAGCCACCAGTCTCCTGTGTGGATGTAAGTTGCTGATTACCTGAACCAAGGATATATGCGACCTACATTGAAACTGTTCGCTCGATATGATGCCTAGGAGGATATCAGCATCGCCAAGACTCAGCAACGTCAAAGGTTATCGGTATTTGGGATTCCATACGTAGGTCAGATCCACCACCGGCAAGTTGCTTGCCGGAGCCGCCAACGTGAAAGCGGCGAAAGAAAGAATTGGAAGCAAAAGATGCATGATGTTAGATAAGTTGGATGGAAGATGATCGCTGATGAGGTTGTAGTTGAGATGAGCCAACTGTGAGAAATGACTGCGAGGTTACGAGGTTTATATCAATTTTCCAACATCATCCATGGATGGCTAGATACTCTCCCATATCTGCCTCGGCACTTACCAGCTGATGGTGACTGAGATACACGCCATCCAGATGAGCGTTGGAGAAACAAGCCTCCACACAGGCGCCGATCCCTGAATCCTTCGACCATGGCGTCGGGACCTGTCTCTTAATAGGCGTGCCGAATTAGGTATAGTTTACGATGAGGCAGCCCTCCACGCTCACGCACGTCAGTAATGAGGTCAGTCCGTACTTTTAAAGTATGGTTTCGAATACCTTCGGATGCTCTTGATTCTTGCGTCGCCTGAGAAGTCACGACAAAACCACTTCCATATGGCATGCTGAAGAAGCTTATGTCAAGTCACTTTATTGACATCGCATGGAGAGTCGGAACAGTTCTAAGGATGGAAGAAAGTAAAACCCTTAAACCATTCACACAAGATCCGATGATAATTGCGCAGTTTATGATCAAACCGTCATATTTTTCTGCTCGGGGCACCTTAGAATGGTGGCATCTTGAGGCGAGACTGCTCATCGTACATTTGTTTAGTCAGGCAGGTATGGCATAGTCGGAAGCTACCATTTTGTGGCTTTGCGAAAAGGAACTAGTTTAGCTCAGCCATTTCCCGTAAACTATACCGGACCGGGAATGGCGGAAGGCTTACGATGAGTTAATTAGCTTTAAACTCTTCAGGGTGGAAACAAGCCCATAATATGACAAAGGACGTATGTAAGAAGCCACCCACGGTAATATTAGACATTCTGGACGTGGAATTCATTGCACAATTTTCCACTTTTGAACGGGCGTCGACAACAACGTCAACCTTAAAGCTAAAAGCGATGGCGGCCTCCTTCACACACTGCTCTCATTCCCCCGCCCGTTGTCCTGACTTGCGCATACCAGCCCCCCGCGACAAGCATGCTGCAGGTGTCCTGCAGCATGGCATCGTGGCGTTGCGTGCTCGGAGACAGGGTTTTGAAACGGACTCCAATGGTCCGCAGCGATACGGCCGTTAAATTTGTGTTGGTAAAAGTCGAAATTCGATATGCAGGAACGGAAGTTGTCGCCAGATACGGGCCAACGCGCGGAGGCGCAGTTCCCCAAACCAACATAACCGCCGTCAATCCTGGTCACCAACAGCGTTTCATTACTCGCCAACTCTGAGCGAATGTGCCTTGCGGTGGTCTGATCTAGTGTACTTAAGGAGAGGCTACTGTGTCAACGTGATGAAATGTGCCATACCTTTTCAGCTACCTCGCGATCCCACTCAACGCCAACTCTTTGGATAACGCATCATGATGTCCGCCGAAGCTTCATCCAAGGCCTCAAATAATGGCTCTTCCAATCGCACAAAGCGACCTACCTCATCTGGAGCACCCGTCACAAAGTCTAGACGGCGAAGTCATGTCACAGATGCACCCCAAATCGGGTCAATGTCATCTCCACTGGCTCCGACTCAACCTGGCCTGACCCCTCAAAAGGTGCGAAGGCGTGCTTCAAGTCAACTTTCACCCAGAGATATCGAAAGTCCCCCATACGATTTGCTCTCTTATGCCGGGGAGTTCCAAGAAACCGAATTTGATATGGACACGCCGAGCAGAAAGCCAGGACGCAGACTCCGATCGGCATCATCAGCATCGTCTTGCGCTTTCGAGTCATCGCCGCTTCGTCAGGAACATGCACAGCAGAACGCTCTCGATACAGACATTGAACAGGACGTCTTTTCTAGACCAGTACTTGAGAAGTCTCACACCTCGCCTGAGATGCACGAAGAGGCTGAGAGACGGCACCAGCGTCCAGATCTACCCGTCAGAGGTGCAAGCGATCCAGTTACTCGAAAAAGCCAATCTACTTCGCACATCGAACGAGACCTCCATAATCTTATCAAGGATGGACCCTCAGCAAAAAATAGAGAGCAACAGATTGGAAACATATACTTGTTCAAAGTCAAATCTGCAACAACCGACGTCGAGTTGCTCAAGATCGGGCGAACACAGAAGCCTGCTGAAACACGCCGCAAACAGATAAAGGGTGTTTGTCAACACATTCATATTGAAGAACATAGACGCGCGGTAGCTGAAATGATTGATTTTCACGGCTACGCTGAGAAGCTCGTCCATACTGAGTTGGCCAATTTTCAACACCAATGGGTGTGCTCTTGCGGCACCAGTCACCAAGAGTATTTTGACGTCAGGGAAGACCTTGCCGTCGAGGTCTTTACACGCTGGAGAGACTTTTGTAAACAAAAGCCCTGGGCCCCAGACGGGAAGATTTTGCCTGCCTGGGAACAGCGACTGGCAAACAAACCCAAATTCGGCGGCGACGAGCATGAGCCCGATCACTGGGAGCTTGCCAAGCATTGGAGAAGATTCACGTCACCAATGGCTGTGGAACGGATTGCTTCCGATGTGATACGGGTTTGGAAAGATCTCTTCCCGGAGCGTTGGCAATTTGTTGCCATAGCAGAGCTTCTCACGATAATCTGCGTCTCCCCGATCTCATTCTGGATCACTACATGGGCAGTTGTTATCGGGAGCTTGCTCTTGATCGACCTCGTAGTGATTCCCGACTTGCATCTTTTTAAATGGATCGACAGACTTATGAGCGGCGGCTTGCAACCTTTCAGATGGGGAGGTGGCGGCGAGCAAGGCGGAAAAGGTGACTGCAATCTCAGCCCATCACCAGAAGGTCACGGGATGCAGACGCACACCCCCAGTGAGCGGCCTACACGAGGAGTAAATCATCCGACGTTTACTTCCATGTACGTTGGAAGACATGATGACCCAAGTATCATGGCAGATTCCTCTCCTGGCGCTTTCCCTAGTGTATCCCCTGGTGCTACGGACTGTGAAAGCGACATGGAAGTTGGGGTTTGCTGCTCACCGTGCGCTGAGAAGGCTTCTAGACGCCGTACACCTGATATCAGAGTGGATCCTGCAAGTGCAAATCCTGAGGTCACTGTGGACGAAGATTCCGATATGGAAGTGGTTGAATGACTTAGCTTAAATGAACCTACACCAGGTATTTGAGGCGAATTACAAACACTCTATTGAATCATTACACCCTGCTCCACGACAGCAGCAGAGCCCGTTGTGAAAGAGTGTTCCACATAATTATGACATTCAAAGAGCAGACTTGTACGCCTCGAAGTCCCATCGCCCTCCATCCTTCCAGAATCCGTCCACAACGGGTTCTCGGGGCTTCTTCCCATCAACGACAACCTCGTTCAGCCAGCTCCAGTATGTAGTTGCCTTCCAGCCCTCCCTTTTCCAGTCGTTTATATCCCGATCAGGATCCTTGTTGAAAACAGGGAGCACATCCAGTAAGCTTGCGTCATGGGCAAGACAGACCATCACATCATCTCTCGTGTCAAGCTCACTCATTCTCGACACCGAGGCGGATGCTTTCTCGAGATCCGTGTATACATGCCCGCCATCAGGGAGATTGTACCACGAGGAGGTGCGAGCGGAGTCTTCATCCTTCGCACGAGGGTGATGAGGGGTGAAGAAGGAGCACGGGCAAACCGATCTCGAAGTCCAGTCATTGCGGAGAGAGATAGCGCTGGCGGGGATGTCCTTCGGTAGGGGCGTATCGGCTGTTGGGCGGAAGACGCCGGCAAAGTGGCAGATATCTCCGCCCAAGAATACGAAAGAAGCCCCGCCGGGTGCCGAGGAGGGGGTCGTTCGTGCGAGCGCGCAAATGTGCTCTGGTTGGTGACCAGGGGCATCAAGAAGGTAGAGCGACCCATCACCAAAGAAGTCCTGAGCCCTGAACTTCCCAACCATCAAGCCGCTGTCGAATTTCGCTTCCTCCAGCGGGCGGCCCTCAAACTCTGCCGTGGCCTCTGGATCACCGACTCCCCCAGGTCTTTCTTTATCAGAAAGATACCCGGGGCCCATGACCAGCTTCGTAGATTTGGGGAATAGGGCCATGTCACCGCGATGGTCAAAATGAGCATGCGACCAAATACAGCTGTCTGTTTCCGAGTAAATAGCTAGTCGCCTGATTTTCTCACAGCTTCTGATACTTACCAATGGTGTTCAAGTCAACGCCCCCCTTCGTGAGCACTTCATCAATGCCCTCATCAACCCTCATCCCGAAGATCACACATCCTTTCCCGATCAGCTGCAGCACGGCCTTGGGCAGCTTCCAGTAATCCTTGCGCGTGCCCAAGTCGAACAGTGCCTTCTTTCCCAGGTTTTCATTTTCGAGAAGAAAGGCAAGCGAACAGAAGTTGATGACCTCATGCCCCGCTACCACCGGCCTAGCGAAGGCGGTCATGTCCCCGACCATGGCGGTGGACGTGTCGATCAATTTGACGCGCACGACATTGTCGGACGCAGGTATGTTTGCCATTGTGAATTGTTTGATCCTGATAGCCTCTCAGTGATCCGATACTACGAGGTTGTTGTCAGAACAAAGTGAGGGGCCCGTTGCTCTCCCAGAACCTAAAAGCTGCCCAACCCTTCGACGTCATCCGATGAACCACAGTTCTCCACTTCCCCAGGTTGTCCGACGCAAACGCGGCAACCTTATTGATCGCATCAGCCCAACGTGCAGCCATGCAGCAAGCCTCCTGGAAATGATTACCCGGTCTCGGCATCAGATCGATCCTCAGAGTCACATTATTCCTCGGCGAGCTCCTACGTGAAGAGAGGAACATAGTCTCTTGATCTATGTAGTACACACTTTCAAAAGCAGTAACAGAGTCGAGAATCGTCGACATAGTCTCACAAACGCCTCGCGCGCCGCCGCCCCGCCGAATGCTCTAGTTTAGTAGGATATCGTACCCGTCGCCCATGATCCGAACCTCCTCGTTGCCCAGCCCGTACTTGCGCCGCACCAACTCGAAAATGATCAAGCCTGCGCTGGTGCTCGGCACCTGGCGAATCGTGTTCCACCAGAACCCGCGCCACAGCCATCGCCGCATGCTCAGCCCTTCCTTTTGCGCCTCCAGGCAGCATTCCGACCACGTCTCTTGATACGCGCGATAGTAGGCCCTGAACATCCTCCAACCCTGCTTCTGCTGGTTCGGGTCTGCGCCCTTCAGTTCTCGAAGTTTGGCGGCTTTGGCGTCTAGTTCTTCTAATCGGTCCCAATGTTCTACTTGCACGTGCGTTAATGGGTGAAGAACGACTTGCTGGGTGATTGAGGCGGTGATGCCGGCGAGTAGTAGAAACGCTGGCTCGATGGCGTAGTGAGGGCGGATAATGAGTGGTTGGTTATTCTCCCCAAGGACATCCTTTGTCGTTGGTCGCTTCTGGGCCATAAAGTCGACAATGTGCTCTTCCAACCCGCCGTAATACCAGGACACAAACTTGTAGTAGCCCTGTGCCTTTACGTATTCAAATACGCTGAAAAAAATGGCACTTCCCAGACTGTCCTTGGTGAGAGACAAGCCCCAGCCTGCAAAGATACCCCGCGGTCCGATTTCCCTCAGCTTTTCCGCGCTAAAGGTCCACATGCTCTTTGGCTTCCCTCCCTGGCCGGTCATGAGATCCCGATGGTCGTACCTCGCTTGGATGGCATCCAAGGGCGCAGCGACAAAGCTCTGCAGGCCTCCAGCGAGTAATCCCGCCGTGAACGTTTGGTAGGGCTGCGGCGGAGGGTAGACCGTTTTTCTTGACTTGCTGCTCGGCTCATGAAGGGCACCCAGGATCGTGAGGTAGCTGGTGTACAGCACCGCTCCGACGCCCACGTTCGCAATGAGCGGCGGCAGTACCTGGTGCGGGAGAACACCCCAGCCATGCTGCTTGACAGCGGAGGTGAGGACACCGGGTGTCGTGCCCCTCAGGTAAAACCATGCCTGGCGCAGCCCGAGATGAAGCCTTGAACCGCCTTCCTTGGCAGCAGCCTGCGCGAGGAGCTCGGTCTGCGCCTGGTGCACGCTGCGCGCGTAGGCGAGGTAGTCGACGCGGGTGCGGAAGAAGGCCTTTACCGGGGCACGGAAGTAGAAGGCGACGACCTGGGCGCTCAGGGCGCGGACGCCGGCTGCCGATGCCGCGGTCGCGGCGTTGCTGCGCGGGTTCTTGTCCGGAAGCGGCGCGTCCGGCGGAAGGACGGGCAGCAAGCCGGTGTATGGGTCGTAGGTGGTGGTGTCGTCATCGCGACGCCTCGTCATTGTTTGCTGCTACAACTGCGAAACATCATTCCCTTTGCTAGCGAAGTCTCTGTTTCTGGAGCGAGTTCAAATCGGCAGAACTTGGCGTCGGTTGCGATCGGGTTTGTGATGACTAAGCGCATGACGTAGAACTTTGCTTATGCATTGTCATGCTCCACATTTGTGCAAGGTTTGTGTCTCTCCTTGTTCGATCCATCTGGATGAGTTCGACTGTCCATACCGCAAAAAACTTCAAATTTCAAGCTAGACATGGTGTCCAAATTTTAAATCTACAAATTCACTGCGAAAAAACCTTGAGGCATGATTGGGCTGCACAACTAATGTCCGCTGGAGATTTCGTGATCCTCAAACCAAGCTTCAATCTTCCCGGTCTCCTTGTTGTGGGTGCTGTTCGCCTTGTTCCACTGACCCTTCCCTGCAAGTGCCATATTAACTCGTTCGGCCTCATTGGCATCGTATCCAACGACACCTTCAAGGTATTCCTTATAGCCAAGCCAAGTATGTTCCTGTGCCCACCTCTGCACCGCGCCCAGGTCTCGACACTTCCGGTCATGGTTGTGGTTGTTGAAAGCAACGAACTCGTTTGATCCCGACATTGAAACATCTGTAAGGTCGCATAAGGCTACAACCTCTTGAAAGCACCAACGTAGGCTCGGCGAAGGCAGGGCGAGTGCACTTACCGACGTTGCACATGATCTCCTCTCTCAGATGGTCTACACAGTGCATTGTGTGGATGTCATTGCGCGGCCATTTCTCCATCGGCACATTCGAGATCAACCTGTTTCGTATGCGGTACTGTTTTCATTAGCTTCACAGTTAGGTGATTATGAGAATTTGGCCTTCATACCAAGCAGTGGAGGGAGTGGAAGACGTTCACCTAAGTAACGGTTAATCTACGTATTCACGAAAGTGAAGAAGATGGCCTACTTGATAGACTCGGAGTTGCGGATCATGAGGGTATGTAACAGTGGGTGGGAGATTGTTGCGCTCCGCCCACGCGTCGTCAACAGTCACGATACCGGTGTCTGAAGAAAAAGAAGCGTAAGTTGACAGTCCAGCCCGGTGTCATGATGGCGGGTTGATTCTCGTCGGGGGCTCCTACATGTCTTCAAATCATTCCAGAATTTGTCGGCATCTTTCGACGGATCTGCTGCGTCGACAATCCTGTACGGAGTCCCAGTCGCGTTGTACTTTTCGAATGCAAGGTCTACCAGGCTTAACGTTAGACTGACGATAATGAAGACCGGGCATTAAATTCAAGACACTCACAATCATGCTTGTCGTACGTGTCGCTAGGTCTCTCGTTGCCTAGTAGTGTGTACCGGAAGACCACGAAGCTGAACAGAAGAATGGGCACTTGGCAGAAGACGAAAGCCAGGACAAGCTTCGAAGTCGAGAGTGACCTCGGGGGCCGATCGTCCGAAATGGAGATCTCGCACCGGCTGCAGACGTGGCCGTTGTCGACCGAACTCTCGTCATCTGACAGCAGCTTGTAGCTACTAGTTTCAGGCTTGCCTGATCCCATGGTGAAAGACGAAGGGTGCTATGAAGGCCAATAACGCAAGTGGAAAGGGTTTGAACGACAATCGTGGCGTGACGGTGTGACTTGGAGAATTTCTCTGATATACCGAGACAAAAGGCTAGTCAAGAAGGGTGGGCAACGTCAACCGTCTTGCGACACCCCCGCGATGATGGCGTGAGTCGGCCCTGACAATCAACCTCTCAATCAACCGATGAAGATGTTTGCTACAACTGCCCGCAAAAACATCGCCTCAATTCTTCGGCGGAACTCGAGCAAACTTCCAGCTTTTCGGAAATTGCAGGAAACCGGGCTACGTTCACAAAATCTTGTTGGTTCCAACAACAAGCAAACAGGTAAAAAGGCACATTCCTAAAGGGGCCATCCGACGAAGTCTGAGACACGCCACCTCGTTGAAATCATTTCCAGAACCCAGTTGTTTGGTAAATTGCGTGAGGTACCCTGGAAGACTTGGTCTTCGAACTAACCTGTCAGTGTTTGTTGGGTCAGCACCATTTGCTAACGAAAGCATTTACAGCTTAGCAGCTAAGGGTGGCACAGCCTCTGTGCCCGTCATGGCCGGAGGGTATCCCAGTTCCAACGGAAGTTCCAACGAAAGCGAGTAAAGCTGTGCCGCTATTCATCACAACATTTGGAATCATAATCGTAGGCAAAAGAGGAAGGTGGCTCCACCGCTGGACATGGAAACTGAGAGTCCAAAGGCTCGTTGTACACGAAACCAGTCCAAAGTGTGAGATCGATATCGAATTACGAACATGGACATGAGTTATATGCTTGGGAATAACGACATCATCTGTGATGATACTTTCTCCTATAATAGTTAAGGCCTTTTGTAAGCGCGAGTGAAATGCTTGGACTTAGGTAGATGAGAAGCGTTTTAGACGTAGACAACGATTTCATGATATAGTATTGCGGTATCTGTGGGCGCCTTGCGATCTTAAGGCACACGAAATCACACTTCAAAAGGCTTTGTTTCAGGAACGAGTGAATCATTGGTCAGGTACCTCATGGTACAGTTGTCTAAGCCTAACTACCAACTCAGCCCGCCATGCATCCTTCAAGCCGCCAGTTTTCCGCGACACCATAAGACTGTTGCGTTCAGGTTCATCAGTCCGTCTTGACATGTTGCGGCTTGTGTGATTCGCGCCTTTTGAGTAAACTATTAGAATATCAGTCAGACTTACAGCTCAGGTTGTGAGGTAACGCCGCTGACCTACTTTACTCGGTGATAGCTTCACCGGCCTCAGAGTCCTCAACCGGACCTTCATCGCCAAAGGAGGCAATGGAAGGGCTCAGGTCAAACCATCTGCGCCTAGCTTTCGCTGCCTCGTCAGAAGCACCAGCATCGGCGTCCTCGACCGGACCTTCGTCACCGAAAGAGGCAATTGAGGGGCTGAGGTCGAACCATCGTGGCTTTACATCGGCCTTCGAGTCGATGGGTGCCGCAAGAATAGGGGCAGCGAGGGCACCCAGGGCAATGATCACTCGAATGAGTTGCATCGTTGAAAGCAAAAAAGAGGTGGAGTGGGATGGAATGTGAATTGATAACGCGGTGGAGGCTTGAGGTATGCTGTAAAAAGAAGTATCTTCAAAGATTTGCAGCCTTCATGAGAGTCAATTTGGTGGGATTGCTACCAATATTTATATCACTAATACAGACATGATCGTGCCGCGATGAGCCATTTCCTCTTTTAGCTCTCGGTGTCCTCTGAGTACGGGATTTATCAGATCTGCCTGTCATAGTTTTAAGACAAGTGCATCGAGACGCCTGCTTGGACCAAACAAGAGGCCCTCTACCTTCCCCTTTCGTACATCCGGTCGGTTCAAACACAGACAATCTGAGATTATGACAGCTCATACAGAGAGCGTCGGTGCCTCTCACCCCCTGAAAGCCCGTCATCCAGCTTGTTAGAAGGTCACACCACTCATCTTGACTGAGTACCAATCAAGCCTTTCCTACAGCTGAGACGTTGGAAGCGAGTCTGGTACCGTGTATTCCCCAGCCTTCGCGATTAATTGTTTCCCGCTCAACAGCTTCTGTTGTTGAACCGAGGCAAATATACCCTTACGTTCGAGATCTTTATCCACTCTGGCGACTGATAGAAGTGCAGAATCTTGCAGCTCATGAGCTTGGTCGCGATGTTGTTATGCTCACCAGGGATGATGCATGTTCTGCAGACATCACATGGGCCAAGGTATCTGTGAAGGATCGAGTGTGTTTGCTCTTGGCAGCAAACTTGCGGGCGGGGATTCACCAACACGGCGCAGACGACCCGAGAGCCTGGGACGCCACCAACAAGCTGCAAAATGCACAGTTGATCCATGGAGATGCATTGTAATTATTGCGAGCATTCGTCAAGTCTTTGGTTCTGAGTTGTGACGAGAACCGAGAACCGCCGGTGCGGCGCATGAGGCGTAGTCAGAGTAATCTGGCGACCAGCATTTCTGGGGACTTTGGCCAGCACACAAAATACCCCTGAGTCACAGCTGAGGCCCCAATGATCTCATTTCTGTACACAGACATACATGAGAGAAGATATGTTCTCACAGTTTATTCTACGTATCTATTGACGCTGCTCAAACTTTCCGACAGCTCAAGCCGTAATCTAAGAGTGCCAGACCAGTGATGTATGTGTAGGGGAGGCAAGTTCCGTGCTTGCGATAAAGCGGGAGTCACTTGCTTAGAAGCGTTATCCGTGTAGCCAGGCCAAGTACCTATGTGCATGAATTCTCCGAAATGTCCGACTCATACCTGTTGGCGTGCTGAGCCTAAAGGGGATCCTCAAATAACCGAGGTTGTTACGATGAAGCTCCAGAGCCCTTTAGTTCACCTCCGTATTCAATAAGTACTTTACGAATTGAGCTGGATGGGAGGCTGAAATATTTCAAATGCTTGTGCTTTTTTTCGCATTAGAAAAGTCAGATATACTTGGAGGGTATAAGCCTTCAGTATGCCGGCAAGAAGGTTTACGCATATGAGCTAACGTCCGTCACGATTGTGAAGGGTGACTTGCACGCTTGGCGTCTTCTCGCACAACCACGGCTGCGCAGTGCAACACTGTGCCTCAAATTTCAAAATGGACCTTCGAATTTCGAAGCAAGCACTTTAGTCAAGTCGGTGGGATGTGGGAGGTGTTCGGGTGAAGCGCCTGCAGCGACGAGGCTCCATTCTCACGCAGCCGCCTTTACCGGGGCAGTTCGTTGGTACCGCAGCATCCACCATGAACTGTTGGCTGGATCCGGCCCAGCAGGATATCAGTAATCACATGATTCGCTGCATTCTCTTGATTTACTTGGTGACACCAACCCTTTTTACAGTTCAGTGGTGCTCTCAGAACCGAGCTTTCGTGGTTCTAGCGTTAAATTCTACTTCGAGCCAAATGCATGTCCGCGATTGAAAGCCCGTTGTTTCGCACGAGTCGTATTTGCCTGGCTTGATTCTGCTTCATATGTGTAGGTTGCTGTCTAAGTAGGCCTTCTTGAATCCGTTACATATTCTTCCGATTAGACATGAAGGTTGGCTCAGAGATAGGAGAATGCGCGTGGTCGCTGACCTGAGCTCCTATTCGCACCTTTCTAGCCGTCGCAGAGCGGTCTTGCTGAGTGCTCACATGCCTGGCATCAAGTAACAGTACACGTTACAAAATTTCACACGTCGCGACCGAGGTGTACGAATCGTGAAGGAGAGAAAACAGAAACTACTCTCCTGCCGGTATCAACTGGTTCCGTGAAGCATGTAAGAAATTGAAGTCTCTTGTCTTCATCAACGAAAGCTCTTCATTTGAAGGGCGACCGCGCCGATCACTCATCATCGCCGCCTCTGTCATTTCTTTTAATATGGTTGCAACTTCCGGTTTGGAACTGCGTTCATGCATCTGCCCCGATTGTATCCAAACTCGGCTGCAATTATTCATCTATACTTGACCTCATTTGGAAGTCGCATCCTGAGCAGGTTTATTGGCGACCACGACACATCATGAGCTGCTCAACACCAAGCTCAGAACATGTCGAAGGAGCCCTCAAGGAAGTTGGACCAAGCTGACTGCTGCGCACCGGTGGAAATCTTTTTCGCAGGCGAGACTTGCCATAATCAGGACGACAAGTTCGAATATGTGTCTACTCAGGCAAGCTTCCTATATCAAATACATGCTCGTAGAGAGTTGCCTTACGGTTCTTCCGCGTGGTACAACTCGCCTACAGTCCCGTTAACCTACCAACACAGCCCGTAAATAAGTACGGTCATTGGCTCAAAGGCTCGGGAAGACCCCACTTCATGATCGGCAACGATTCCGATATCACCTCGGACTAGCCCCACTATGGGATTTAGACTCTCTGCCACCGGAGGAAGGGCGGGTCCTCGGCGGCCCCGTCTTTCTTCGACTTTGAGCTCTATTTTGATGAAAGACGGCATGACCCGCCCTGGAAGACCGGAACATTCTCAGGAGAGGCGAGCAGAATACTCGGTGGATGACAGTTCATGAGCTCACCGACGCCCACAACCCGAAGGCGGTGCCGAATCGGCCGCAGACTTGGTGCGGCGAAGACCATACATGGCGAGCTTCTACAGAGCGCGCAGTCGTAATGGGCGTAAAAGCCCCTTTCCAGACCTTTCTTCTTGTGGGGTTGTCCCGAAGGAAGGGCTCTGCTGTACAGGAGCTTACGACTCACGACTCATCTTAAGGCTCATGCAGGCGTCCTTTATTTCACCTGAAGAGCGTAAACAAGAGGGTATTCTGGGATCCGAGAGACAGGAAACTGTGTAGAAGGCTCCACCGAGATGGAAAACTTCCGCGGTCGATGTTGGCTCGGGAATTTTGCTGTGGCTTTCGTCTGCTGGAACAGTGCGCCGTCATCACGTTACGCCGTGATCTACGCCACAAAATGGGTACGACCTTAGTATACTATCTTGCTCAAGCTTGACTCGGTTTAAGCTCTAGCCCCCAAGGCCAAAAGCTCTCCGGGCATGGATGCCGCGTGATTTGTGGGGAGAAAAATTTCCGCTGGGGTAGAACTTGAGCGTAGTGAGGTCATTCCGTTGAAGCTTGCTCGTGAGCTATCCTCTGAGAGGGCTCAAAGTAAGACACATGGCTGAGGGCCCTAAGGGCAGACGCGTAACGCGTTACTGCCACAAAGACAGCGCAGAAGATTGTACAGGACCAGAGTTACGTGGCACCCCGGTCTTCTGATGTTGTACCCGAGGTGCTAAATCAGACATTTCAATGCAAGGAACATGTCCCGACAAATGGAAAGACGGGTCTCCACACGAGCCAGGTTCGTCCCGACTCCTAGCCTGCCAGCCTTACCAGCCAATATGGCATTCCCGTTCATCGTGGCTGACGTGGACGGAGCTTGCCGACATAGGGGCTACTCGGCCCCCATCATATCTATCGGGCCAACTGGGGTCGATGCGAGAGCTCCAGATCACGGCCCTACTGCGCCTCTGCACTATGAGGCGTACCTACGGGACATGTGTGGGGGGATGTTCTCAATCGCAATGCGACGGGGACTGTCGGACAGCGACCTCGTCGTCGAGGGTTGAATAACGATGATCATGTTTATAAAAGCAGTCGTCCCAACTTTGTGTTTGTGGTCTTGAAACTCCTCACCATCTCAGGTTGTTTCCCTTTCTCTCCATCCACATTCGTTTCAACTATAATCCTAGGGCGTTTCCATCTTAACTTCACAAGCATGCCTCAGCTCTCCAAGGCGGCTGTCCGCGCCCTCGCGGCTGCTGCTAACGCGGCTTCTCTCACCGATCTCTGCACCGTCGAAAACGTCCAGAACGCGCTCCCCGCGAACGGCACTCTTCTCGGAGTTGATCTCCTTCCTTCCACCGTCACCGCGGCCGCGGTCTACAACGCCACCACCGGCGGCGGCGGCATGGGTGGAGCTTCCTCCGGCAGCTCGGCCACTTACAGCTACTGCAACGTGACGGTCCACTACACCCACACCGGCCACGGCGACAAGGTCGTCCTCAAGTACGCCTTCCCCAGCCCCGACGACTTCAAGAACCGTTTCTACGTCGCCGGAGGAGGTGGCTACTCCCTCTCCAGCGACGCCACCGGCGGTCTGGCCTACGGCGCTGCTTCCGGTGCCACCGACGCCGGCTACGACGCCTTCAACAACGACTACATGTCCCAGGTCCTCTACGGCAACGGCTCCATCAACTGGGATGCGACCCACATGTTCGGCTACCAGGCCCTGGGCGAGATGACCCAGGTCGGCAAGGCCGTTTCCAAGAGCTTGTACAGCTTGGCCGATGACCAGAAGGTCTACACTTACTACGAGGGCTGCTCCGACGGTGGTCGTGAGGGTATGTCCCAGGTCCAGCGCTGGGGTGAGGAGTACGACGGTGTCATTGCCGGTGCCCCTGCTTTCCGCTTTGCCCACCAGCAGGTCCTCCACGTCTACTCTTCTGCCGTTGAGCATGTTCAGGATTACCTGCCCCCTCCCTGCGAGTTGGCCAAGATCGTCAACTCCACCATCGCTGCCTGCGATTCGCTCGACGGAAGAACTGATGGCGTTATCTCCCGTACCGACCTCTGCAAGCTCAACTTCGACCTGAAGTCCGTCATCGGCGAGTCCTACTACTGCGCTGAGAAGAACAGCACCTCTCTCGGCTTCGGCTTCAACAAGAGAGGCCTCAACAAGAGACAGGCCGCCGGCAGCACCACCAGCTACCAGCCCGCCCAGAACGGCTCCGTCTCCGCGGAGGGTGTCGCCGTCGCCCAGGCCATCTACGACGGTATCTTCAACTCCGCCGGCGAGCGCGCCTACCTCTCCTGGCAGATCGGTTCCGAGCTCGGTGACGCTGCCACCGTCTACAACTCTGACACCGGCGCCTGGGAGCTCTCCATCCCTTCCACCGGCGGCGAGTACGTCACCCGCTTCATTCAGCTCCTCGAGCTCGACAACCTCTCCGACATGAACAACGTCACCTACGACACCCTCGTCCACTGGATCAACACCGGCTTCCTCCGCTACTACGACACACTCCAGACCACCTACCCCGACCTGAGCACCTTCCAGTCCTCCGGCGGCAAGCTCCTCCACTACCACGGCGAGTCCGACTCCTCCATCCCCGCCGCCTCCTCCGTCCACTACTGGCAGTCCGTCCGCTCCATCATGTACCCCAACGCGACCGACGAGGCAGCCCAGCAGGCTCTCCAGGACTGGTACCAGTTCTACCTCGTCCCCGGCGCCGGCCACTGCGGCACCAACAGCCTCCAGCCCGGCCCCTACCCCCAGAACAACATGAACATCATGATCGACTGGGTCGAGAACGGCAACAAGCCCGACCGCCTAAACGCCACCGTCACCTCTTCCACCAACGTCAACGCCGGCGAGACCCAGATGCTCTGCCAGTGGCCCTCGCGCCCTCTCTGGAAGGGCAACAGCTCCGACTTTGACTGCGTTGACGACGCCAAGTCCATCGACAGCTGGACCTACACCTTCCCCGCCTTCAAGGTCCCCGTCTACTAAGCGTCTCTTTTCGCTTAAGTCTACACGAAACCGATTTTCTTATTGTTGAAAAAGCGTGAAGTTGCCAAGAGGGTGGTGACTGTTGAGATAGAAGTTGCTTGTGGATAGTATCTGGGATGGCTTTGCATTTCTATTCGTACATTTGGTAGCCTTACCTTTAGGGCTCTATCCGAGTCTCATGGCGATGTATATAAATCAGATCCAGTCTGATACCCGAAATCTTTTAGAAAAGACCAATGTTGCAGTCTCAATGACCGTATATGTTTGGTGTGACGCCATCGAAATGGATCAAATACGTTTGACATGGTTTATGAATTTCACATACATGAAGATGACAACATTTATTATCAGTGAAGGTATGTAAAATCTCGCACCAAAATGTTTTCTAAGGCATCTGAACCGTCAACGACCGACCAACAACGACCGGAGGCACAGTGACAACCTGCGTCGCATTCATCGTCCCGCCTCTGTATGCATAGGTGAAAGTCCAACCAGAACCCGCACCTGCGTGCTCGCCCTTGTTGTTGACCACCACGATGCCAGCTGACACTGCCGGGTACTTCTTGACCATGCGGACGACGGCATCTCGTGCAGCTTCCTCCGGCGTCATGCCCCTCCTCATGCTCTCGACAGCCTGGTAACAGGGTAGGAATCTCATCATGATGTCGCCATCACCTGTGGCGCCGCAAGCCCCGACATCACCGTCAACATACGAGCCAGAGCCAGTGATAGGCCCATCGCCCACGCGCCCAGGAACCTTGAAAGAAGCGCCGTTTGTCGACGTACCCGCTGCCATGATTCCATTCGCATCGATGGCTGTCATGGAGATGGTGTCGTGAGAGGCTTGGGCGGAGTTTGGCGCGATGAGGTTGAAATAGTCTGGAGAGCTGGAGTCAAGCTCAACCGGCGTGTACGGGCCGCACGCAGTCTTCGGGTCAGGGGTGACGTTCTGCCTGTAGTTTGACTGGCAGTTGCCCTTCTTCCACTCGGCGCATCTTTCGGTGGAGGCCTCGGTTGATAGGGTCTCCGCGGTGAAGCCGTTCTCAATGGCAAATTCCGTCGCGAGGTCGCCGGCCAGCATTGTGTGCGAGGTGTATTCAAGCACATGGCGGGCCACGCCAATCGCATTCTTGACACGACGGAGGGCGGCGACGGAGCCGGACTTCATGGTCACTCCGTCCATGATCATGGCGTCGAGAGTCGTCTCGCAGTTCTCGCCCGGGGACCCTCCGAAACCGACGCTGCCGTCGCATTGGTTGGCTTCGCAGGTCGCGCAGCCGATCTCGACGGCGTCGAGGGCTGAGGTGCCCGGCTTCAGGAGCGCCTGGTAAGCCGCGTCGGTGGCCGCAGTGAAAGGTCCGCCCCATGTGTTGATGACCATGGGGAATCCCGGGGAGGATTGACTGAAGACATGGCCGGGATGAAGGGAGAGGAGTGCGATGAGCTGGAGGAGTGGGGCCATGCGGCGGGGCCGGGTGTCCGGCATTGTGGATGACGGCCGGAGGAGAGCCGCAGACCAGTCGGACAACCTAGAGCGGAGGTAAGTGAAGTCGGACGAATTGCGTCTCCTCTCGCGTAAGACTGACTGATTGAGGATGGTGAGGGATGAGTGGTTGAATTGGTTGGCGAGGCGTCCTTAAGAGCACGGATGCAGTGCGCCGCTTCGGCATCGTTTACCCCGCGAGATAGGCTGATCTGCTGCGATAAACAGGGATCGAGGGGTTACCACGTTACTCTGAACCCGCCAAGAGACCATGATCCTGCATCTTATCAACCTTCCTTTCTGAGCACCACCGTCAAGACTCCGGAAATCGGTATTTTGAGCAAGGAGATGGCGGACCACCCATTAAATAGTCGAACATCCGGGCCGAGAAAGCCTTATCAGATTATGGGCCGAAATGGCCTGCCGCTTCATCCCGAGTCAGGTATCATCAACACAAAGAAGCGCAAGTGGACACCTGCCACTGAAAGTTTATCGCATTTGAGATGACACAATCGCTCTTACAATACTTCATCACTAAATTCCTTTGCCGCTGCCAGTACCCTGTTAACATGTTCCTCCTCGTGGGTAATGTTCAACGCAAGAAATCCCCGGCGACCGACGTAAATCCTCTTGCTCAGCATGTAAAAGAAAAATAAGTCTCGTAGGTTATCTGCCGAGGGTCCGTTGAAGTGCACTCCAATGACGCTGCCGAACCCACTCAGAGTAAGTATCGACTCGTCCTTGGCCTTGAAAAGAGCGCCAAGTCCGTCCCTCAGCTTGTCGCCAAGGCCATTGTTCTTATCGAGAGCTACTCTCGAAAGCAGCTTCGTCGCAGCAACACCTGCCGTCATGGAGAATTTGTTGTTGTTCCAGGTGCCGGAGTGATGCAGGCTCGTGGGAGACGACGGGTCGTACAGGTCCATGATTTCCTTCCTTCCGCCAAAGGCACCGAAGGAGAAACCGCCTCCGAAGTGTTTGCCGATTGTTGTCATGTCGGGAACAATTCCGTGGATTTCTTGCAGACCGCCGTAGTTGAGGCGCGAGGTAATGACTTCGTCAAAGATCAAGATAGCGCCGACGCGAGTGGCCTCGTCTCTGAGAAATTGGAGGAACTCTTTCGTTCCAGCGAACATGCCGGCTGCGCCTTGAAGCGGCTCGACGATGATGATGCCGAGTTCTTCAGTAATGAGAGGGCGTGTGTACTCAATGTCGTTGTATCGACCGTGCACGAAGTCATGAGGGAGAATCAACGGGTTTCCTGGCGTGAAGGCTAGTGTGCCACCGTGATAGCCATTTTCGAAAACCAAAATCTGGTGAAATCGTTAGCAAGCTCCGGTACTAATTTAATTGAAGTAGCGATTACCTTCTTCCTCCCAATAAAGTGCAGAGCGGTAGCAATGGCCATGGTGTTGGCCTCTGTACCTGAGTTACAGAACCTGATGGCGTCGATACTTGGGAACCGATCCACAAGCAACTTTCCCAGCTCGCCCTCTTTAGGTCCGGGTCCGCCGAGGGTAAATCCGGACTTGGTAACACTCTCAATCGCAGCGATGATGTCGGGATGCGAATGACCAAACATGCCAGCGCAGTACTCAGAGAGAAAGTCAAGGTATTCCTCCCCGTCCATGGACGTTAAATGGCAACCATGGCCTCCCGAAAACGCCAGTGGAAAAGGTTCATAGTAGAGAACGGAGCGGGTTGTTCCTCCTGGCAAGGAGCCGGACGCCTCCTTGTTGCATTGCAGCGACTTTTGGTTATCTGAAACGTATTTGTCGAGGTACTGGGCTAGCTGATGTTGAATCTTGATGGCTTTGGAACTAATGTCCGCAGCATGAACTTCGGCGGCAGTCATAATGGAGTGCGAATGTTTGGAATAGCGATAAAACAGAGGCTCGAAATGGGGAGACGATGGTTTGAAGTCCTCAGCTGTGAAAAGTCGCCAAGAAATCTACTGATTTGCAAGATGAAGCAACGGAATATATACTCATGAGATCAAGTCTTCCAAGGATAACTATCATTGCGATATCTCATCCCGGAGCACCATCGGCGTGCCGGCCGTCTAATAGAAATGTCAATCGCATTGCTGATAAGACGAACCCCGCTCGGGTATGCATGCGAGCGGTAAGCCGAATCCGGGGTCGGCCCGGCCGATTGATCGGAAAAGAAGCAGAACCGAAAGCCGAACGTTGGGTGAGTCCTGACTAAGGCACGAAAGGAATCAGTCCGATTGATGGGATCAAATGTCCGTTGAGGATTAAGCAGTGGATGCGACGAACTGACAGTTATTTAGGTTCTTTCAAAACGAGACGCTGACCCATGGTCAGGTTGGCTGCGGGGCTGATCTGAGGCCAATGCTCTTGTGTAAGTCATCAGCATTTCCAGCTACGTTGATTCGCCAGACTGGACACAGGTTTTGTCTGGGGCTTCATGTCTGAAAATAGAGTCAGGGCCAGCTCCACTTACTTTGCGAGCTGTAACCACTGCCTTGGGTACGATAGGATAGCCTACTGGTCCCGAATCTGCTGCAGAAAGCAAAGCGATGCTTCGGAGGTATTTCTCGAGGCATGAGCAATGGCGTGAGCTGTCACGAATTGGATGGTTGGACTCCAAAAGAATGTAGATAGAGCAGAACAACTGATCAGCGTTTAATCTTCCAGATTGTCCCACGTTTCTTGAAATGCCTTGGCTACGAGTAATAGTTGCGCGAAGTTCACCACAACCGTGGAGATGCTTTTGCTTTTGTCTGTTTATCCCTTTCCCCATAATGCACACATGTATGCAGGCTCCGTATTCTGGAGCGTATGATGACTTTTTCAATGATTGTAAATGCTGGCGAGTGCCTGTGTCTCGGAGCGGACTGTTCAACCAGAACGCGCTGCCGCTTTCTCGGTCTCTGTCATCTCTTTCGCCTGGATTCTCGCAGCTCTCCATTGCTGGCCCCAGTACCAATGAATAACCGCCAACGGCCCAACGACGACCATGACAAGTGCAAGTCCAAGAAACGCGGCCCCGGGTCCTGTTGAAGCGATAAACTGTTCTATGAACGCCACCCCAATCGCTCCTAGGCCGCATCGGACGAGGTTGTTGATGGCTGTAGCACTTGCTCCTTTGCCGGGGCACAAATCTGTGACGAGAGTCTGATTGAGGGCGAACACAGCGTTGCTCGTCGCGGCGATGAAGAACTGTAGTGTAAGCGGAACAGCGATCCAGCCTGTCAATGAGGTCGCGGAGGGAAAGTTGAGCGAGACCCCGTAGGCACCTGTTGACGCGATGAATATGACGACGACCCATGGCAAACGACGGAGACGCGCTCGTTCTATCGGGAAGTCGGCGGGCATGTTCTTGGCTGTCAGCTTTTCGGACTTCTCCATGTTATGGGATGCCTTGTATGCCTCTTCTATTGCTTTGTAATCTCGTGTCATTAGCTTTCCAGCTATGGCTGAGCCCACGATAGTTCCGAATCCTGTGAAAGAGTGAGTCAGATTTCGTGTAAGTCGTCAAGAGTGGAGCATAGGTATAACATACCATTGGGTAGAAACGCCAAGCCAATCTGGAGTTCATTTAGGTTGAAAAGCTGCTTGAACAATCCAGTGGTACTCGATGTGACCATGCTCCAGATGGTGTAAACAACACCGCCGAATATGAGGTTGATGAGTATGTCTCTCTGTACGAGAAGACGCAAAGGCTCCAGGAAGGTTGCAGCTGTCACCTTCTTCCGCGGAAGGGGCTCTTCCGGGTCTTCTAGATAATCAGGCTCTTTTGTAACAAGGCGTATCAGGGGCTTATAGACACCCCCCAGCCGGAGCGAGCCATTCCCGGCAATGCTTCGCATGGTCTCGGGCAGAAATATGATAATCACAATAGTGACTACCGAAGAGAGTATCAAAAGAAAGACAAAGATGGATCGGAAACCGAGGAAGTTTGCGAGCAGACCGCCGAGCACAGGCCCAACTGCTATGCTGAAGTTTCGGACTTCGAGATTACCTCCGAGTAAGCAACTCCGAGCACCAACCACTCACTGCAGAGCATGAAACAGGAGGCATCGACTTACTCGCCTGGTAAAAACTAATGAACTCACCCCGCTCCGCGGGAGGAGAGATATCCTGGATGACACCGTTTCCTACAGCGGTGGTTAGAACTTGATGACGAGTGTGTTTTCTTTAAAAATAGTTTTGGTGGGTTTGGGCTGATCGCTCTCGGGTCGGGCTTACCGATGCTAACGGTCGAAGCGCTGCCGGCCGCTTGCAACCCTCTGAAAACCATGAGAATGGTGAAATTTGGCGAAAAGCTGAGACCAATGTTGGAAACGATGTAGACGGCAAAAGAGGCGATGTAGATAGGTCGTCTCCCCAAGGCATCTGAGATTGAACCCCAAAAGAGCGGCGAAATGCCTTGGATAATGAGATAGGAGGTGATCGTCAACGAGACCATCTCGGCGCTCACATGGAGATCCTATATTAAAGTTAGCTAATGTTCGTAAATCCGAGGTACAAAGGGGCCTACCCGTGAGATGGCATCGAGCGAGGGAAAGTAGATATTTGACGATAGGCCAGAGAACAACCCAGCTGTGCCTATAATGACGATAACAAACCACTTTTGCCTCTTGGTGAATATGTGATAGGGCGGTTCTGGAGGCTGCTCCTGCAGCGTGTCCTCGGCACTTGAGTCGTCGAACGGATTCCGAGCATCGTCTGCCTGCGCGTCTGCCACAGAGTTCGTGTCTGCAAATGGATTGCGGAACTGGCTGTCGCTGTCACTATCCCTCTCCCGAATGGAAGGCAGTGACATTGCTCGATCAAAGAAGGGATCCAGGTCTGATAAACTCGATGACCCGGGGCTTCTAGACCGGAGGCTCATGCGATCCCGCACAGAAACCCGCGTCGGCGATATGTGTTCGTCGTGTTCTCGGCCTTGGTTGAGATCCGTCTCGCTGGTCAGCAGGTGCAAACCACCCGAGGCGGCCGCAGATATGCTTCTGCGAATGCCCTGCTGCAGAGTGCGAGGAGACGCACTTCCAGCAGCTGCCATTGTCAATAGTGATGCCGACTGTTTCGAGGACATTGGCTTCCAGGACTACAACTTGCGCGACCCTCGAATTTTGTGAAGCGATCTGTGTAAATAACGAGTCTAAATTGCTTTTCAACGTTCAGCCAAGATTCGAAATCCCGAAACACAGATCATCAACTCGTCCGCCAAGACCTCTGACGGGCGATTTCAGACTAACACCGACTCTTGTTGAGTCCCGGGCGTCTGTATCCACGCCTCTCCCACGGCAAACAGTCGCCGACGTAAAGGAGTACGCAGACAAGCCTGACACTGCCCGGCAAATGTTCCCAAAAATAGTCTATTCGAGAGTATCAGAGTTTACGCTGCAATTCGTTTTGCGGGTGCATACGGCCGACGGGATCAATCTGCCTTGGGGTGATTGACTTTTACCCAAATCAGCTCGTAACGCTACGCTACTGGCTGGCCTGTCAGTAAGCGTGAAACGCTCAAGGGTGATGCGCCAAGCTTAAAACCACTCGCCGGCCTGCCATGTGTCACCACCTTGCATTCAGCTGCGCGGTAATAAAGACACCGGAACCTCAACCCTTGCTCGGGGTCACCATATTGCCTCTCTCCACCCAAGAGGAGCCGATATCTAATGTCAACTTTACCCCGCGGAAATTTCCTCCTGTCGCTGAAATCCTGTCGAGACGATTACGCCCAGACGCTGGTGCCAACGTTGGACCTGTTTGACTTGAAGTAAAACCAGAGGTATGGGACCGGTTACATTACAAGACGTGCTAGTGGTTCATATTCTGACAAGACCAGACTCATGTTGACTCAGCTGTCATGACAGTCAGTCCCCCTCGGGACATTCTCATAGGCTTCCAGGTCTGAACTTGTTCTACCACTGGTTTGTCTGACCTGTTCCACTTCTCTCTAAAGCCTAGAGATCCCAAGTCTTACACACACATCCTTCCAGATCACCTCCAAGACTCACACTCATAATGGCTGGTCTATCGATGGCCAACAGGAGGGCGGCTCCTCCACCCAGGCTGGACCTCGAGATTGTCCGTAGGCAACAACAACAAGAAAAGCAGCAGCAGCAACAACAAGGTCGCACTGATCCGAACACTCCTGCTGGGCCACTTACACCAAACCGGCCTTTGATCGTCTCGGAGCTACCACCAGTTGCGATCCCACATGCAACAACATCAAAGCCGGCTCTGCTCACTCCATCATCAACCCGTCCATCAACACCGATACCGACATCAACACCTCCGCCTCCTGATCCAGCTACTCCTACACTGTCAGTTCCAAGAACAACATTTCACACCTCAACACGAGTTCCATTAGTTCCATCTGTTCAACCAGCTCCATCAGGACCGAACTTTGGCGGCAGTCTCAGTCAGGCTAGCATTAGCCCAACAAACACGGTCTTCGTCACTCAGCCTCCGCAAACGGTCACCGTCACCGCGCCTGCTATAGTACCTACATTTCCCCCTACATCATCTACATCCTCTACGATTCCACTCCCCAGTGAGGCTGCCGACACAACACCGCAACCGTCCGCTTTACCGGCCAACAACGGTGTTTCCTTCACCACAGGGGCAGGAGTAGTGGTAATTGGGGTGCTGGGTGGCATAGGTACGATCCGTGAAACCTGGGCTTCTAGGACATTGTGCTAAAACTATCAGCTTCGGCCTCATTGTTAGGTATGGCCGGTACGATACTATGGCGGAAGCACAAACGCCGCAGGCGTGAAGGGGTAACACGATGATGATTGCTGTTGAACTGACGCGTCACTAACCGTATTTTAGGAAAGTGGTGGGCTAATAGGAAAATCTATGTGATGGTTGGTGTTCTGATGCACTTTGAAAATACCGAGACATCGTTTTGCTTCTCGACTCTTCGACATTCCACTTGAGTCGAATCAAAAGTTATCCTGGTGGCTTCCAGTGGCTACAATATCTATACACCACCTTTCTGACGGCTACATCGTCTTCTCACTGAAGACAGATCTCAACACGATGTAGCCGCAGTGCTATCAGAATTCCCATAATATGTTCTTTGCAACTCGGACGCAATCAGCATTATTCATCAGGCTAGCGAAAATATGAAATAATTGAAGCATTTGCAGATCTGTGGCCCCTCACTGGTTGCGAGTTTCCCGTCAAAAAGAGCAGTGTATGTTCATTGATCTGGAATTGAAGTTGTTCCCAAATATGTGCGAAGCAAGTGATTTTCTTGATAATGTTCGTGATATGTGAATCCAGCTTCAAACTAGGCTCGAGCAAAGAATACCAACTTGGACCGCTTACGGTTGCCGCACTTCTCTCTTAGGCCTGTTCTAGGAAGAACCGGGAAATGTCTCGTTTGATTGGGTAGTCACACCCGCGGGCCGCGGCTGGAGATTTCCTTCGGAGCATTATATCTACGGCTGAATATCTGCCAGCCACACAACTGGACCTAGCGCAACCAGTGAACAGCTCTTCCTTGCACGTCATGTTTCACCCGGAAGGTGTCAATGTTAGAAGGAGGAGTAGCACGAACTACAACTGGTAACTTGACGATACATGCATCGACAACAGCTGTCATCTACTTAAAACAGCCGCCGCATGAACTCTGATAAGACTTCAGCTACATGACCCCGTCGGGAAGGCTGAGAAGCCTAAGATATCATGCGCGACATGTGATTGGTCGCAACAGTTCAAGACGAGACAAAATGTTGAGCAGCGGCTGGAGCAGTACTCTTGTTTAGGGTCGAAGGCAGTCGGCGAAACGTTATTGAACTTACTCCAATAGTAACAAGTAACAATTCAACATATCCTGCGAGTGATCGGTTCATGCACTTCGAGTTGCCACAACTGGGTTGCACCTGTAGGGACTGAATTCCCAATCGGCTTCGCACACCGTCTGCCCGTGTTCAACCCACGTGGAACTCAAAGCTTACTCCAGCCAATTATTCTGTGAAAGCACTAATAATGTGTGAATTCAGTTAGCCGTATCAGCCTCCAAGGTGACGTCGCCCAGACCTCAAATTCCATAAGTACGGTTGACGTTGAAGAAAAACTCACTGATAATGACCCATCAGTGCTAGGATACAGGGGGTTTGCTAGCATGTGACTACGGATCCATCCAACGGTGTTCTGGGCTCTCAATGCTCCGCCTTTCAGAGTCTATGATATCAACGATTGCGAACGACTGACCGGTGGGGTCCAGCGACAGTGCGATGCCGGTCAATCGGCGAATTGAGCGGATGGCAAAAAAAACAAAAACACGAGTCGGGGATGTTTCGCACGAATCCCGGAGTTGCCAAGCGTTGCGGGGGAGAGGAAGAAGCTTGGGCGCAGCAGTGGTCAGCAGCCATCAAAATCGAAGAAGGTTCAACAACGCATAAGCCCAATGTCCAATGCGAGCTGGCCGTTTTCTTTTCGTCCTCCTCGACAAGGCCGTAGAGATTGCTGTCGATGTGTGTGATGAAGATTTGATATCTTGGGATATCGATATCCCATTCGCCTGTGATAATCCCCGTACACCATCAAAAGTCCGCCGGTCATCGGCGGTCTTAGCTTCAGAGGCCTTCTATCGAGTGCCATCTCTGTCGCAGACTACCCTGGTTTGGGAGCTAGCGTTGGTAATCAGAGAACCAGTGTCTGGCGTCGACGCGGCACCGAGGAAACAAAGTGGGGTTGAGTGACGTCGCCGAGGTTCTCGAGAAGCTTACCCCCGGTCGCTTTCTCATGCAGCCAGGTATATATAGCAAGTAGAGAGGGGTCGCGCGGGCGGTTCGGTTCGGCGAATATGAACAGTTTGCTGCATGCTTCGTTTTTCTTCACTGCAGAGAAACCACCTGAGGTTAGAGGAAAGTGAGCATACTGCGGGGGTAGTTTTAAGACAACAGCCATTCACGCACAGCGTATTTCAACAGAACACAACATGGAGTAATAGCAGAAGTGGACAGGCTGGGGCTGCCGGCTCGGAGCGAACGGAATGTGGACAGACGGGGCAGAGGGACCCAGAGGTACCTCCACTCTGCTGCAACTTAATGTCACTGTTTAACTATTCCACATGGTTTCTGCTTATCATGTTCGTTTCGATTGGACAAAAGATGGTGTGTCGATCTGCTGCACATTCCCTTTCCCCAGGCTCACAGGCTCCCTCGATGGGTCCTCCCCGCACGGCATTTTGACTCGGCCCAAGCTACTGTTCCAAGCTGGTCACGCAAGTTCACGGTACTGTTGCATCTTATTGGGACTGTGAGGCTAACGGCCCAGTGTGGCAATGCCTCCGAAATCTGCTAGAGCGAGCTCTGAATCATCCCAATGTGCGCGTCATAGCAACCAGAGCACGCCCTAGCTGGCTCTTAACAGATGGATAACAAAGGGACAATCGTTTTGTTGCCTCTCGCCTCGAGGTGAACGTCCGTGGAAGGAGAGAACAAATAGAAGGCTTTGCGGATTGACCGCAACGGGCTTGCCGCGATTGATCTAGATCATCTCAAACACAAGGACCCTGAGAACATCGCCATCCCGTGGCTTTCCTAGCTCCCACCATTTGTCATACCAGGCCCGAGCTGCCTCCCAAGCTGCGCTCCCACGTCCCTCGCCCCCACCCGCACTAGAATCGAGTCTGGAATGGGTGGCTGCTGTCACGCGTTAGTGCAAGATAATTGGGAAATAGATGTGAGCGCACAGTGGTATTCACTATGTACTCGGCTTTGGTCCATCCCGCCCAACCGCCAACAAGATTCTGGCTATTGGTCATGCAACTGGATGAGGGGTCGGGGGGCGTCGCCATGACCCTTGGCCATAAAACGCGGGGTTCTCGTCCCTCTTCCGCGCTCTAGAATAGTGATCGGCTTTCTTTTTTACTTGTTGCTTTTGCCTTTCTTCCATCAATTGAAGACGCAAAACAGAAAACACCATTGATACCACAGCAGATTACACACGAGAATAATCAGCAATCATGGCCGAGAGCAAGTGTCCAGCCACCCGTCTGATGAACACCGGCGGAGGTGGCACCAAGAACCGCGACTGGTGGCCTGACGCCTTGAAGCTCAACATTCTCCGCCAGCACACTCCCGTCACCAACCCATTGGGACAGGAGTTCGACTATGTTGCTGCGTTCAAGACCCTCGACTACGAGGGCGTGAAGAAGGACCTCACAGCTCTGATGACCGACTCTCAGGACTGGTGGCCAGCTGACTTCGGTCACTACGGAGGTCTTTTCATCCGTATGGCGTGGCACAGCGCAGGAACATACCGTGTCCAGGACGGTCGTGGAGGTGGTGGCGAGGTAAGTCACACGCGGAGTCCGCTCCGAACCCCCGCGTCAGATCAAGTTGCTAACCGAACTTCGTCGCACAGGGCCAGCAGCGATTTGCTCCTCTTAACAGCTGGCCAGACAACGTCAGTCTCGACAAGGCCCGCCGCCTATTGTGGCCTATCAAGCAAAAGTATGGCAACAAGATTTCATGGGCCGATCTCATGATCTTGGCCGGTAATGTCGCCCTCGAGTCTATGGGCTTCAAGACTGCCGGATTCTCTGGTGGCCGCCCCGACACCTGGGAGGCCGATGAGTCCGTCTACTGGGGAGGTGAGAACACATGGCTGGGTAACGATATCCGCTATGCCCACGGCCACGAGGGCAAGGACGGCCCTGGTGTCGTCGACGGATCTCAGGACACCAAGTCGGACATCCACACCCGCGAGCTCGAGGCGCCCTTGGGTGCTGCCCACATGGGTCTCATCTACGTGAACCCTGAGGGTCCCGATGGCAACCCTGATCCCGTTGCTGCTGCGAGAGACATCCGTGTTACCTTCGGCCGTATGGCCATGAACGACGAGGAGACCGTTGCCCTCATTGCTGGTGGTCACTCATTCGGCAAGACCCACGGCGCTGCCCCCGACAGCAACGTTGCGGCTGAGCCCGAAGGCGCTCCCATTGAGCAGCAAGGCCTTGGCTGGGTAAACAAGCACGGCTCCGGCAAGGGTCCTGACACTATCACCTCTGGTCTCGAGGTCACCTGGACCGCCACTCCTACCAAGTGGAGCAACAAGTACCTCGAGTACCTGTTCAAGTTCGATTGGGAGCTCACCAAGAGCCCCGCGGGCGCGAACCAGTGGGTGGCAAAGAACGCTGAGCCTATCATCCCCGATGCCTACGACCCCAACAAGAAGCACCTCCCCACCATGTTGACTACTGATTTGTCAATGCGCTTCGACCCCGAGTATGAGAAGATTTCTCGTCGCTTCCTCGAGAACCCCGACCAGTTCGCCGATGCCTTCGCCAAGGCCTGGTTCAAGCTCACCCACCGTGACATGGGCCCCCGTTCCCGCTACGTCGGCCCTGAGGTTCCCACTGAGGAGTTCATCTGGCAAGACCCCATCCCTGAGGTCAACCACGCCGTCATCAACGACCAGGATGTTGGCGCCCTCAAGAAGGAGATCCTCGCCACTGGCGTTGATGCTTCCAAGTTAATCTCTACCGCCTTCGCTTCTGCGTCCACCTTCCGTGGCAGTGACAAGCGCGGAGGTGCTAACGGAGCTCGCATTCGTTTGGCTCCCCAGAAGGACTGGAAGGTCAACAACCCTGGCCAGCTTAAGGAGGTCCTGTATGCCCTCGAGAAGATCCAGCAGAAGTTCAACAGCTCCGCCTCTGGTGGCAAGAAGGTATCTCTGGCCGACTTGATCGTCCTTGGTGGTGTTGCCGGTGTTGAGCAAGCCGCTCAGAACGCGGGACACAACATCACCGTTCCCTTCACACCTGGCCGTGCCGACGCGTCACAGGAACAGACCGACGTTGAGTCTGTTGGCCACCTCGAGCCTATTGCCGATGGCTTCCGCAACTACGGCAAGTCAACACGCCGCGTCAAGACCGAGAACTTCTTGGTTGACCGCGCTAATCTCCTCACCCTGACGGCCCCCGAGCTTACCGCTCTGGTCGGAGGTCTCCGTGTCTTGAACACGAACTACGACGGCTCCAAGCACGGTGTCTTCACCAGTCGCCCCGGTGCTTTGACAAATGACTTCTTCGTCAACCTCCTGGATATGGGCACCGTCTGGAAGGCCACCAGCGACCCCGACGTCTTCGAAGGTAGCGACCGTAAGAGCGGTTCCAAGAAATGGACTGCCAGCCGTGTCGACCTGGTCTTCGGCTCTCAGGCTGAGCTTCGCGCTATCGCCGAGATCTACGGCCAGGCCGACGGTGGCCAGAAGTTCGTCCAGGACTTCGTCAAGGTATGGGACAAGGTTATGAACTTGGACCGCTTCGATGTCAAGAAGGGTTCGAACCTCCCAAGCCGTCTTTAGATTGACGGTCCACGATAAATCAAAAAAACTGTTAAAGTGCTGGGCATGATGACGATAGGTATCTTGCTCTCTGTTATGAGATTCCCGATGTAGCCTATCAAGTTTGCAAATAGGGCAATGTATTTATGTCTTGGATTGTAATAAACCCTTCCACTCGATGTCCTGGTCCTTCTGATCTCTACAACTCACAATTTACTCATTGTGTGATGATTGCTACGCACTTTCACGATGCATTGGATGTCGGAGCCATCACCAGAGCTCATAGATCATCTCACCAATGGCTTAGAACAGTCGTCTTAGCGGCCTGCCGTTGCTTGTCCATCATAGGTGTCATCCTGAATGGACAAAGCTTTGTTTCATCGAGCGTTACCTACGCAGCCATGGACACGTTCCCGATCAATGGTATGCTTCGTACCTATGTCAAGTAGCATGATAGGGCCACGGACGTTATCACTAGAAAGGCCTTCTCGAGGTCTTCTCGCACGCTCAGGCTCTGATAGGTGGAGCAATACACTCAAAGCTCCTGTCTCAAACACTTCGTTCTCGTTTTGTGTGTTTGAGGCTGTAGTCAGTTGGTGTCCAGGCGAATTGAGTGTGCGGACCCTGCATGTTGCGACTCTGTTACGCGATATCATCAGACGAACCTGCCAAGCGGCTTTCAGGCCTCGTCCGCGGATGTTGTCACCTTTTACCATGCCTAATTAGCTCGGAAGTCTGCGCAAGCTTTATTCCGATCTAATATTTAACGAGATACATTCCAGGATAGGACAAATGAAGTACCTTGATGGACCGTCTCAAAAGCTCAATGTTCGAGCTTCTGCCCACCACAGTAGTTCAACCAGCCCGGGAGCATTTGTTTACACATGACGGAGTTTGGACATCAAGGGCTTTTCTAGGCAACGACTTCCTTTATCCTTGTTTGAACCAGTTCACGGATTACAAGTCCTCTTCCCATATTTCACCTTCTCTCGAAGTCCGTATTATACACTTGAAAGCGTGATGGTGACCGGGTTGCCAGCGTCCGTGCCGTTCTCGCACTGCAATGAAAACGCTATCCCCTTGCATGTAGCCCGACCAGCATTGGGAGGGCGCGCAATCTGGCTAGAGAATGAGTTGCAGGAGTTTCTTTACAACGAAGGCGGAAACCCGTATGTTCGATGGCAAGGGATGATAGCAGGAGGCCGGCCGGGCGAGGCTCCCGCGAAGCCCATTGTGCAAGATGGTTTTGGAACACAGAGGGATGAGTTCGAGCCCAGATTTGGACGCCCCTTTGTGTCGGAAAAGCAACTCGTTCGGTCGGGGATTCTCGAGAATCGGTTTGGGGAGTACTTAGACTTGTTTCCCTGAGTGTATTGAATCAACAAAATGCGATGGCAAGTATTGTTTAATGCACAAAAAGTTCTATATTGACTGAAATGCTCTCGTAAGATGTGTAGCGTGATTCAGATGCAGCGTTGCTGACGAGACTCTCCAGTTACCTACCCTCCATCTCTAGGTAGACTACATAAGTAATTCCTTACAGCCACACAGGAAAGAAAGGTTTATAGGAACGAATTATTTGTGACATAGTTATCCAGACTTAAGCCACCCCACAACAAACATACAAATTCGCCTGGAGCCCAGAACAGTTCGTCTTGACAGAAGGATTCCATTTGTAAAAGTCATCCAGAGCAATTCCCCGGGCACCACAGATCGCCCAGCACCCGTCACCCGACTGAACGAGGTAAAAGTTGACGCAGTTCGTGATCATGCCCTCTTTCAGGGGGCTCTGCGACCAGAATCATTGAAGAAGAGCAACTACTCCGAGAGTTTTTCTTTTGATAAGCAAGTAAGATCCAATCTAGCCGGTCGCGTAAAGAAATTTTGACGAACCGCCGCGGCTGCAATACGCGCATCTTTTCAACATTTAAGGCGGACATCGCATTAAATCAGAGTGATAATCGGTATGTGAGTGATTCTGAGTTCAAATGATAAGTACATACTGTCTGGTGGTTTTTACATATTGTCTTCAATGGTTTTCAGCGGAATATTAGGCGTTATGCACCGCCAGTCGCGTCGAAGACATAGCTGGATACAGCTTGAAATAGGGCAAACATGATAGAGAACACGCCTTTTGGAAAGGATTCACGTGAAAGAAAGGGTAAATCAGCCCGCCGTTGAAGATTATTGGTGAGCCAGCCACCCTGTTCAAACGTTCAGTGCGTTAAAGTGAGCCAAGACTGCCGAAGCAAGGTTGCGTCTATCATCATTGTGGGGTTGCAGCACATCATCCCGCGATCGCTCTGTGAGCTTCTTAGCTACTCAATCTAAACGGCCGATTGTAGCATTGGATGTGATTACGTTGGTTCCAGTTACCGATATCGCATGCTGTTATCACTGTTTCTTCACTCCCACCCTGGTCATTTCTTCCTTCGCGTCTTGTCCCTCCACTTTTCACCAACTCGGTCTCCAACTTCACAAGCCTGTGGTGCATCAGAAAGATTGTAACTCTCTTGGATTATATTGCGCAATGGCTCATCTGAAATTCTGAAGACGCTAAGACTGGCCCAGACGGGTCCAAAATGAAACATATATCACGAGCACGAGCCTCCGTTTATTTTTGACTTGGTCAACCAAGTGATTTCGAGACTTCGAGTACTCCACCTAAAGCTGTCAGATCATTATGGCATCGGCTTTGAAAGAGTCCGTCCCGCGGGACAAATGGTGGAAAATCAAATGGTTTTCTGACGACGACACCCCGGAAGAGCGCCGTCTCATCACCAAGATCGACATGTTCCTGGTCCCGTACTCTGTCCTAGGATATTGGGTTAAGTACATCGACCAGTCTAACTTGAACAATGCCTACGTGGCCGGGATGAAAGAAGATCTTGGGTTCTACGGCAACGAACTAGTACAACTCCAGACCCTCTTTACCCTTGGTTCAGTGCTTGGACAAATTCCCTTTTTGTGAGCCCTCTTGTTGGAGTTGACTGTTTTGTTGCCAGCGCTGACAGGGTCTGCAGATTCATCATGACATATGTTCCTATACAGTATCTGGTGCCGATATGCGACGTCCTTTGGGGCGTGTTCACTCTCCTTCAGTATCGCGTCAACTCTTATGCGGAGTTGGCAGCGTATCGGTTCATGGTAGGCTGGTTTGAAGCCGCCTTCTTCCCCGCTATGCACTACGTTTTTGGTATGTCTTGACCTTTCATCAGCCATTTCGCTGCTCACTCGAAGCCAGGTTCTTGGTATAGGGGCCACGAGATTGCTCGCCGTGGTGGTATTTTCTACACGGGGTTGGCTGCGGGCACTCTTACTGCAGGCTTGATCCAAGCGGGCGCATCAACTTCTTTGGAGGGAGTTCGTGGTAAGATCACATTTAAAAACTTGAGAATTCCTTGGGTCAGATTATTGAATTCATCATACAGGTATGGAAGGATGGCGCTGGATGTACATCATCTGTGCGTTAATCACAATTCCTGTAGGCATCCTGGGTTACTTCGTCATCCCAGGAACCGTCGATCAGCCCAATAAATGGTGCGTCAACGACAATGATCTTCGAGTTGCTCGAGAGCGCCTCGAGAAACATGGGCATGTACTACACGGCAAGATGAGATTTGGTCATATCAAGCGCACCCTTTTGGGGTTCCGTTTCTGGCTGGTTATCACGACAGACGTTCTTTTCTGGAACGCAGGTATCCACAAGAACACCGGATCTTATCTCCTCTGGATCAAAAGTCTCGGTAGATACAGTGCAGCAAAGGTCAACGAGCTCGGCACTATTTCGCCGGCGTTGGGTATTGCCTACACGCTCATCGCCTGTTTCGCTTCGGACCTTTTCCTCGGACCAGCATGGGCCATCACTATTTGCTCCTTCTTGAACGCTGTGGGACTAGTCTTGTTGACCATATGGACAGTTCCTGAAGCAGGCTTGTGGTTTGGGTTCGCAACTATGTATTGGTCCAACGCCCTGTCATCCGTCTTCCACGGGTGGGTCAACAATCTACTGCGAGACAGCCCTGAGGAGCGAAGCTTCACCTTGGTTCTCATCAATCTTTTGTCTCAGAGTTCAACGGCATGGACGCCCTTGTTGACATTTCCAACGGTCGAGTCTCCGAGATACAGAAAGGGGTTCTCGTTCTGCCTTGGGTGCGCTATCGCGTTGATTCTATTCACGTGGATTATGCACTATTACCTGAAGAGAGATAAGAGACAAGACACCAGTCCGTCTGATGAGGAGACAGATGGGCAACAAGAAAGTGATTTGATATCTTCGGCCAAGGAAGGGACCCAGCAGTCTGGTACACCCATGACCGAGAAAGGCCCTGGAAGCACGTCTATCGGCCATGAAACCGCTAAGATAAGGGGTTGATAGTGGCACAGACGAACTTGGCCTTTTTTGATGTTGCTTGCAGGAGCTCTGGTCAAGAAAGAAATAGTTTCTCATAGCGAAACGGAACACTGGTGGTGGGGCATCATATTACCTGAAAAGAATTTGCTCACTTACTTACTTTATAAATTGTTACTGATTTAAATAAGTTTGAAATATAATGTTCCTGGTAGCCCGTGGCGGAGTAATAAACTCTGAAATTCGCGTCTCGTTAGAGATCTGAACACTAAATGACCCAATCCATCAACTCCGCAACCATTCCGCTCACTGATAAATTTGCTTTTACATGTGATCTGAATGGCCCTAGCACCTCACATTACGCTGGATTCGTGGAATTGAAAGCATTGTAATGTTTGAGCATTAGGCTTTTATTTGAAGATCCACCGATCTGAAGATCTATCGGGGTGACGAGCGGAGTTCTGAGGACCTGTGCGGAAATGAAAGAGTCTACTGTTTGTGGTTGCGTAGGTTCGGATGAACTCGCGTGAGCATCTACATCTATCGCACGATCTTGGAGATTGGCGTGGCACTTGCGGGGCTTCTTTATATGGAAACCCCCGCAAGAGTGACGGAGCGATGGTAATAGATCTCTGACACTGCCACGATCGGATACGGAAGCATAGCGATCTCTTCACCGATCGCCAATACGCGTGCGTCGAGAGCGCAACTGACCAGTTCGAGCGGCGCTTTGAGTTCAAACCGTGCGAGTGGATTTCAGTACTTAAGATCAACAAAAGACTTTGGTATTTCCCGAGTACAAAATTCGCTATCAGCTAGGAAACAAACGTCGATCGATATCCGTATGAGCTGGTCGGATATAGCCCCGCATGCCGTGTACTGCAGTCCAACATATGTAGAAAAGAAGCCATGCCGGGCTCAGGCTGAATGGTCCGTATTGCAAAGTCCCAGCGGCTCTGTGGCAAATTCATGGCCCTCCCACATGAACACTCCCCAACCTTCCCAGCCGGTGACGACCTTATCGTTTGGCAAAGGGTCGCAGCTCCCTGGATTAATACCTAGGCGAAACTGGAAGGGCTGAGGGTCGCTACCAAAGGTGATGTTCGTTAATGCGTTAAGGTTGCCGTTTTCGTCCTTGAAGGTTGCAACTGAGCACTTCGTTCCGGGCTGAAAGTTGCCAGAGAGACCACATCGAACGACCTGTGCAGGCTCGTCCCATGTGAGCCATAGCGTATCATAGTTGTAGTTCCTATTGCCGTATCCGGTGTCTTGCAAGCTGTTTCCCCAGCTGTCTCTCCAGCAGCAGTTACCAGCCATCGTATGGACGACGAAGAGGCCCATTAGGAGGAGTCGGGGGAGTGGTGATGTCGGCATCGTTAGAAGGCCCTGGAACTAACGGCTGCAAGAGTTGAATTGATGTTGTTCTTTTGAATTCGTTATGATTGATCGATTGTGGTCAGTTGTATGCCAATTAGAATCAGAAAGTGACTGAGAAAGGATCGTCGACAGAGGGACTTCGGCAAAGGCTGTTACGTTGAATAATATGCACCGCAAGAGGCGGCTAAGAGTCAAGAGTCATGATAAAGTAGAACCAGCAGGCAGGTGTCAGTCCTCGTTCTACCTTAGTCGGATATAAGATAGAGGCTGACAGGTGCTCTGACTCACGCGCAACGCGCCTCATTCTAGGCGGACACAAAGACAGAGGCGCTGACTTGCGCCCTGACTCATACGCAACATTCACTATGCGGATAATACCACCACCTGAGATGAACATTATCATCATTCGCTATATACCATGCTGTTATTGTTGTACGTGGCTAATGACCAACCAACGAAAAGCTCCCACCGGCAACCCCGAAGTTTCTACAGGGATCATCCTTCAAGGGGAGCTTAAAGGGAAGGAAGTGAAACCGAAGATAAGGCTTAGGCACACCCAACAAACTGTTGCCATATCTACAGCAACTGATAGTAAACCTGGTAGAGTGCTAGAAATGTGATCAAGGGAGAATGGCAACTGGTTAGGGGACAAGGCGCAAATGCGATGAAGTCATGTCGATATAGCTCAGATTCGGGACGTACCCGCCGAATACATTCACATCTATGAGCTGCTAAGTCATGCACATAAAGCAACGAGTTGGACGAGATGGTATGCCCATTCTTACTGCAGGAGCAGTCACTGCACATTAGGCGATGATGGACTTGCACAGGTCAGGACTGATCCTTCTCTGTGAACCCCTTCCCCACAACCATAGCCACCTCGCTGAGGGTTCGTGCGATCATCTGCCGACTCAGTCTCCCTGTCTCTAACAAGTCAACACTCGCCTAAGCGGCAATGCACATACATCCCCAAATGTCCACCCAGGGGATCCCCCCGCCCGCTTCGCTCGCAAAGTTTGTCTGCCTGTCGCCTGCGATGGACTGTCGTAGGTCCAGCCCTACATCAATCAAGTGTCCACAACCGCGTTGCATTCGGATACTTTACGAATTTGAGGCTTCATTGTTTTTGCGGAAGAAAGTAATGAACGTCATTTTTTCCTTTCACAAAGTCGAGGCAAGTGGCTAGTCATCTTGTTCAGAGCTCGGAACCGGGAGCGAGATCGAGTCCTAACATGCATAACCTAGTTTCAACTATATATACAGGGTTCTGGGCCTCATTTAAACTTGTCTTATGAGTGATTGATAGTCAGAGGTGAGTTTCTGACGCGCAGACGGCCAGCGCCGACATGGTCTACCCAGAGCGGCAAGAACGAGACCCGGCATCTCCGCAGGAACGAATAGGATAAAGTCGCGGATCCGTGCACACTTGTGATGAAAAGAATTCTCCTCAATTGTAGCTAGTATTAGCCCACATAAAAACTGAAAGACTGATTACAGCCCGCCATTTGGCCAATTGGGTACTGGTCAGCTGCCAGTGGTCACACGACACACCATAGTTGCACAGAGTTGATGTGCATCTCCACTCGAACTGCTGGTCGGAGCGCAAATGCCACACAGCGTCGACGGCGACATCAGGGACAAGTCGCATGATTGGGCCACCAAGCAGGCTTAAGCTCTCGCTGCTCTTCCTTTAAGTAGAGGGGAAAGGCCACCAATAGAATGGTAGCTATCATGTGTTTTCACATGGTTCGCATCCGAATGCTGTGTTATCTTAGGCTAGGCATGTGGGTCTCATCTGACTTCGATTTGATGTACGAGCTGATGCCGCACTCTGCCTGAACCTGCTTATATCCACACACACGCGTCCTGAGCAAAGCTGGCTCTTCAGTGTGTATGAAATGACGCGGTACTAACTGAACGCAGGGAAAAGTTCTGAAACTGATGTTCACGAGCTGTTTTCACTTGTGGCCTGCCGAAAAGTACATCAAAAATCAGGAGCAAATGCAACCCGACAGCCTCAATGAAGTGCTTCCTATACCTCCTTAAGGCGGCGGGTGATCTGGCTACGCTTGAGCGACATAATCGCATTACATAGATAAGCTTTCTTTTAATTGAGCAGGGATCATCGGCAAGAATCATATGAAAGGTTTGGTCATCTACCTATCCTGATAACGAGCGATGAAGTCCTTGATCTGCTCCGTATCGGCTTGATAACCGACACCCATCAATGGTTCTCCGCCCATGGTATGATGCGTGTATCCGTATCTGATACGCTGTGATCTCAGCTCCTTTGTGAGCTCTGTGCCATCCATCCAACTAGTATTCATGAGCAGGTCCATAAACTTCGAGTCACGAACCAAGGTTGAGACGTACCCCAGCACCTCAGGGCCATGAGCCAAGTGTGTGAATACGACGCTTAAAATGCCACATGCGAGAAGAATGAGACATGAAAGAAGGCAAAACCCAATCCACAGGCCCGATACCTGGAATACTTCGACGAGATTACTGACCTCTGACGAGATCGTGATGTTCGGTTCAAAGCTTGCCGTCTGACCCAAAGTACTGCTAGTAATCTGGAGCTCTTGTTGACTGAGCATCAGATACGTGTTGAGAAGTTGGTTTAGGCGGATCCCGATCTTGTCGTCCGGGAGATCATCAAGGCTGACGTCCGGCGACGAGCTAAGCTCTTTAAATGTCGGATCCTTCAAGTACTGGATCGAAAAGTCGGGAAACCCCCCAAGGGGCCGGCCTGTTGCTGCTAGAGGGAATTCTTTCGAAATGTAATAGAAGAGATGTGGCAGAGAGAGAATCGAGATGGCCTCAGGAGCGTGCGGCTGCTGAGATGGCCGCTGTGCAACTACCGCACAGGCGTGACGACCAGAAGTGGGCACATACGTGCAATTCACACGAGACTCCACGTATCTCTGTGTCACACCACAGACAGCTTCGAGTTTGGTTTCAGGCGTCCGAGTAGGCTTGATACTAGGGATGATGATCTGAAGAAGCAAGTTCGCCTCGCCAGCCTCGATGCCCGTCTCATTCACAAACAGTCTCAGCCCGTCCCTTATGTCTGCTCTGACGTCGGTGGTATTGAGCTTCTCAACCAATCGAGCATTTTGAACTTCCTGGTCTGCCCAGAATGGGTCGACAAATCGGTCAAGCGCAATGGCCCAAGTCGTTAGGTTTTGTGTGTTATTGACGTGATTCTTGACCCCGCGCCACGTCCCGTTGGGGGCCTTCAGAATGTTGTCACTATATGTATGACTATTGGCCCAGAATCCACTCGTAATGTTCGTCATGTTATCCTGCGGAAAGCTGATTGGAAACTTCGTGATGTTGTTGCAATCGAGATGGACGTAGCTACTCTCGACCGCGAATGTGACGTTGCCAATGGTTGAGTATTTGAGAGGGATCCCAGCCAAAGACGAGTATTGAACCTCTTGAGAATTGTGAGAAATCTCTGTCCAGTTGCTGGGCGCATTTTGGTCCAGGAAGGGAATCTTGACGTTTCCCCAATGGTCCATCGTATCGACCTGAATGGAGTCAGGCTGGGCAACGAATGAGGCATACACTGTTGCCAAGTACCCGAGAACACCAGCATTGGCTATCGCTACTATGGACGCGGTACTGGCCACAGGCAAGGTATTGAGTTGATTATTGGCGCCGGTATCGAAATAAGTTAGATCCGTAGTCGAGAACTCGGGTATGAATCTCGAGGACAGCATTCGTAGGATTGACTGGCCCCCGAGAGGTGAGAATGCCCAGATAAAGATCAGACCGAATCCGAGTAGGTTGACTGTGCGGAATTCAATCATAGTATGCAGAGTGGCGCCAACAGTACGGCTTCCCATCAATTGTTCCAGGCTGCCGACACTGGATCCTTTTTCGAGTCTCCATCGGGCAGCTTCAGCCATTAGTCTTCCAACAACAGCAGCAAAAAGAATCGGGAAAATAGTAGCAAGCTAGAAAGCCATCTGTTAGCTCACTGGGAGTGACTTCTACGCGTGAACATCGACTTACGACAGTGATGGCGTTCCGCCACTTTCTGTCAGTCTCCTCCTCGGTCCGAGTACCGTGTAGTCGCCAGACCAATATGATGAAGATCAGAACACCAAGCGGGAGCATGACTGCAGCGGCGTCTGCCAAAGCGGTCCACGTGGAAACATTGTGCTTGGGAAATTTGGCGCCGGCAGATCCTTTCTCGTTCGTAGACACGCGCTTGTAGTCCTTGGAGCCGCTTTCTCTGTCTCTCAAGTTTCGTGTTGAGTCACTGGCCCCCGAACTGCCGAGGAAGCTTTCTCTTGGCCGGTAAGACGTATCCTCTGGTGCACGCTGGTTTAGGCTTTGGCGGGTAAGGTTGAGGGAGTCTGGTGAAGTGCTACGTCGCAGGGACCAAGGAAACGACCGTGATGTATCTGGTTTCCTCATCTTGTGTCCAAATAGCTAAAGTCGTCTGAAAGTTTGGCCGACGGCGGGAAAATGTGAGAATGAGTTGGCATTGACTCTATGGAGACTGTCATCGTCTACTTATGCGGCATTGGACGGATGGGATAGATTCTTGCCTCCCGGGGTGGCCAGGCTCTTGCCAATTCTTCTCGCACCTGCGTGATTTCAGCCAATCGTCAACATCAATCGCTTTCAAAGCTGACTGCCAAGCATTGGAAACCCCTGCAGAAATGAGCTTATCGAAGCTAAAGCCTGTGAGCTCAGGACTATAGTGCTGTGACATGCAACGCACTAACCAACTGTGGTGCATTTCCGCCCCTCAGGAACAGGCTGGGTTGCATTTCTCCATGGTGTTGTGGGCTCACCCTGCTGTCTTGGGGAAAGATTGTTGGCTGATGCCAGGGTATCAGCCAGGTTCAGGCGTCGGTTGGCCTAGGCAGCCACTGTCACGTCCTGCATGCTGGCGGTTCAGAAATAGAGTCAAGAGACCCTGCCGCAGCAACATGATTGCTTAAACGGATTTGAGCGATTAAAGATATTCTGCTTCATGGGGAAGTCTTTGTCGCTTTGTTGGCCAGTGGAAGTCCAAGATCACTGTAGACGGACCTCGTTGGAGGTCAATCCGGCATACGTTTCTTCAGCTTGCTTCATCTATAATACTGCCCGTTACTTTCACAAATCGAAAAGCATTTTAGTTTGTGTAGGGAGTGTACCTGGGAGTTGTGACAGGCACCTTCCATTGGCCATTTCGTAGAGTTACTTCAGGCTTGCACTCGCAACAATGATTCAATTCGAATTTCCTGTCACATCAAAATGCGGGAAGACGTCCATTTAAGGTCTGCGAGAACTTTCTTGGCTCAGACTACTCCATCATCTGTAGATTGGTCACGCCGCGGCCTGGGCGGAGTTCCACTGCTCGTTGAATCTTTCCAGAGATCAGCGGTCTGAATTGACGGGAATATCGGACTCCGCCTTCGATTTCACAAGCGGGGCGGTCCGCACCTGCAAGCCTCCTCAGGGCGAAGCCATGTTGCTTCCTTCATTGGCTTCATTGGAGGGAGGATTGGATGGTACAAAAGTCCCATTCGGCTGCTGTGCTGCCTAGGGAGCTGAGCCCTGAAGTTGCTTGGCTGACGTCAAATTTAGTGCTAAACCGATGTTTTACTATTAGCCGAAGAAAGCTCGGAAAAGAAATGGTACGATGGTTGTATTCCTGTTGCTCCTAGGACTCAATTGAGCTGGGACTAGTGGTCAGCATAGCTTTAATCCCTTCACCCAGAAGCGATTTTGAATGCCTGGAATCAGGGACAGACGGTCTAAAATCCCAGGACTATTCGAGCCGTCGCTCCCGAGTGGTGTTTATCGGTCCCTGTGAGCCTCATTGCGTGCTTGGTTGCTCACAGCCACGCCGAGATCCGGTCCGCTTTGGCACATCATACTTGCAATTTCCTTTCACAGTAGAGTGCCCTGGATCTGGCAGCTCGTATTACCCCAGCCGAAGGAATGTCTGTCAGCATCGACGCCCCAATACGAAAAACGATTTCCTGATTAAATATGAAATACCGTTCGCGTCTCGAAATCTTCTGATCATCCGCTGCATCCCAAGTCGACCAAACATGCATCTTCCAGTCTTTACAGCGCTCATCTCTGTGGCTTCGGCCGTCCTCATCCAAGGGCCTCCCGGTCCTTATTCGGTTGCCCACAAGGTGCAATCTTTCGAGGATTCAGCAAGATGGGATCCATTGGCACCGGCGGATAAGCCGGAGAAACGACGCGTTGCAACATCAGCATTCATCCCCGTGAAGAAGGGTAACTGCTCGGACGATGTGGTCCCTTACATGACACCCATCACCGCCAAGGCAATGGCAGGGTTTTCCGCCTCGCTCGGGTTCGCTCTTCCCGACGACTTCTTCGACAACCTCGAGCTTGCATTCTGCAAGGTTGGGGAAACTTGCAAGTCCCGACGCGACGCGTCACAGAACAAGTACCCAGTAGTGCTGTTCTCTCCGGGACTTGGGGGCTCAAGACATTTGTACGGCGTTCTGGCTCGCTCGCTTGCCAGTTATGGCTATGTTGTTCTCACACTGGATCATACGTATGAGACCGGCGTAGTCGAATTTCCAGATGGAAGTGTAGTGTACAGTGTGGTCAACGCGACAGGAGGTCTTGCCCCATCCTACTTAGAGTCGCTTGTCGAGGTGCGGGAAACTCATCGTCTGTTGCATCCATCAAACGCTGACTTCAATTTCACAGACACGACGAGCCGACTTTTCCTTCGTCATCGATCAGTTGCAAACCCCCGATATAGCTGCTCAACTCGTGGCCGGCACGGGGGCGTCAATCGACTCTGCCAAGGTCTTTGTTTACGGCCACTCGCTCGGAGGAGCAACTTCTGCCGCTACGATCCTCACTGACGATCGTGTTCTCGGTGGGCTCAACTTTGACGGCGCCATGTATGGTCCAGTACCCACCGAAGGTAGCGACAAGCTCCTTGTGCTAGCCGGGACGCCAGTATTACCCCAGACAGTTTTCCCTGGGGTCCCATCTTGGAATGAAACGTACGACAAGCACCAGGGCCCTGCGCTTATCGTCACGATCAACGGTACAATGCACCCGACGTTCCTCGATGCGCCTCAACTTCCCCCGATCAAGGAACTTTTGAAGAATCCGGACTACACCGCTGCTCTCCAGGGTTTCCTCGGTACTATTGATGGCGACCGCGCTGGACAGCTCACCATTGACATCGTGAGGACCGCCTTGCATTCTGTGTTCGAAGGCAACAAGGATGAACTCTGCAGTATTGAGAAGCTCGGCCCGGAGCTTGACCTCCTGAAGATCAAGGGCCTCGGCTGTCCGCAGGAATGATGTGGGTTGCGGTAGTCAGTCACGACTCAGAATAAGAAATTACCTTAATGCAGATTTCTGAAAAGCTCGACGGGTAATAAGCTCTGTGCAAGATATTACTTCAGAAGGCTGAGGACGGATCGAAGTTAGTCTTGAGCATTCATAGCTGTGACAGGTGGAGGTTGAAATAAGATTCGAACGTTCTGACTATTCCTTCGTACATGAGGTCGTAAGGTTCCGGTCCGATATTATGCTGTTCCAGGAGTAAAGCCAGGTCGGTTCCAACCTGGTCGACCCCGCTGCGCAGAGTGACCGACTCCCTTCTCATCTCCTCGAAGATTTTCTGAATGTTTCTAGAGCGTTCGGCTCTTTTCTTGGCCTTTCTCTCCCTTTCTTCAGCCAACAAGCCTTGGTCGAGTTCTTTTTTGAGCATTGCCGCCTCGGCCGGCGACTTTTCTGGCGTGTATCCGGGAAACAGCGCTGCCTGCTCAAGCAACTCCAACCTTATTGTCTGAGTGTTGTTTTGAGTGAATCTTCATTCCCAAAAACAAAAGATGCCTCAGCGTGACGTTGGCATTGTTCCCAGCATTCCCTATGGCAGTTGGCAGTCGTGGTCTAGCTTCGTCAAGATGCGGTCTGAGTTCGCTAAGAGAGCCCAGAGGGCAGCATATCCGGCGAGTAAGCTGAGTTGTGTTGAGACAATAACTGAATTTGCCATGGTCCAAGGTCTCCCACCAGTCTGGCAACCCCAGGCCGTTCTGGACGAGAATGACTCTACGTCTGCTAGGTATAAGTTTCTTCATGTGTGATGCAGGGTCGCTCGTCTTGGTAGGGTTCCCGAACCGAAAGAACATCGCTGCGAGGTAATATGCCCATGATGAGGAGTCTGAGACCAGATTGTTTGTCGACATCAGCCCGTCGTTGGATGCAGAGCCGAGCTTCGCCGTGTCCAAGATTGCAAGACCGCCCATACGAACACCACCAAAGATGTCGATGTCAACTGCGACGAGGACGGGATACTGACAGCTTTCGCATGCCTCTTCCGGGGGTCGAAGATCTGATAAAGTACGCGTAAGTCTTCCTCGGCGTTGGCGTCCGGAATTCTATTACTTTGCAGTACACGCGACTCTCGCAGGTTGGTCTCCTTTTCAATGATGGTCATTCTGTCGGTTTCGATCGATTATTTTGAGAAATGTGGACGCTCGACGTATTATGAAGTTTAAGCAAGGAAAGACAAATGCTGGTATCCATATAAATTGGCCCCTTCTGTCCGGGCGCGGGCTAGACTAAATATCGCTTGGAGGTGGTTTGATGAGGTAGGTAGGTCGCTTGGTAACGGAAGCCTTTTGAGTCGAAGACATCATAGTCAGAAAATGAAAGTTTGACTTTAGATAAAGTTTGAATTGTTTTTCTTCTACAAAGCCATCTATGCCTCCATCGTGTGTTCTGATGCCGAGATTGAATAGGATGGGGCACTAGGATGCTGCTGTTAGGTTTGATAACCCCAAACAGAATTATAGCATTTATGTTTCTCTTAAAAGTTCCTTCTGCTCCAGTATGTACTCGTTATGTTCAATACCGTGTGATTATTTATCCTTCGTGATATGTTTCTATGGGGTATTCAAAAACAAGTGGTCGATGCTTCCATGTTGTGACGTTGATCTATCGTGGTCGTAAATAATTGCGGTATCGTCTAGCAGGCCATCATCAATCCAGCGACAACGGCCAGACTGAGAAGCATCTTGTTGTAATCCGATGCGCTGGCTGCGCTGGCGCCCGTTGGGGTTGAAGAAGCCGCCGCATTATCGGATGTAGGGGATGGGGTAGATCCTCCGGTTGATGCAGCTTCCGTGGTCGGTGCAGCGGAGGTCATATCTGTTGTGGCGCTCGCAGAAGCGCTAGCCGAGGTTGATGAGGCTTTGGTCGAGGTTGCTGATGATTTCGTAGAAGAGCTGGTCGTCTGGGCTCCAACGACTTCTTGAACCCATTTTCCAGCACTGCCAGAGTAGATGTCGAAGTAGTTGAGATGGTTGGCGGCCGTGTCGCCACCGGCACAGATCGGGTCGGACTCCACGCAGTACGAGCGGAAGAAAGCAGCGTAGGCTTTCATGCCAGCGAGCTGGTCATCCGGACGGGGGAAGAGGCCGTTAGCCCCGGATCCCGATTCGTAGTTGTACGGCTGGCTGGCGGTGTGTCGAACATCACCAAAGATCAACACCGCAGAGACTGGTGTCGAAACGTCAGTTTCTCAAATCCAAAAGTTCTATCACTTATTACTCACTCTTGTTTCCAGGAGCCTTCGTCGCGTCAAGACCAGCGTTTGGGGTCTGCTGGCAACCCTGGAAGAACGTGCCACCTCCACCACCCAGGATATCGCCGATGACATGACCTCCCTGTGAGTACCCACTCAACACTAACTTCGAGTCCGGACACCGCTTGTTGTACGCGGTGACCTGTGCCGTGCCGTTCGCAGCACCCTCTTCCACAGACTGGCAGTACGGCGCCTCCAGTGGGTTCCAAAACTGAATGTCCTCGTAATCGCAGCTATCGAGCCCGTCACAAATGGCCGTGACCAGCTTTCCCTGACGGCCCGGATATGGCTCGTTATTCCCGCGGGCGAGGAAGACGTGGACGTCGCGACACTCGCCGTCACCCGTAGATTGACGCGTGGCCACCGAGGCAGCCGAGGCCCATGGCAATGTGGAGACTAGGGCGAGCGCCGCTGAGAGACTTGAGACCATCTTGGATTCGGCGAACTGACGGACGGCGGCAGCAGTGTTCGGCGGATGAGGTGAGAGGTGAAAAAATTACAAGAGAAGGGACCTCAGCCGCACGCGACAAGGGCGGACATCCGGATCTTTTGAAGCTCAATCGTTTGGGGCTTCCTTGTTGCTTAAACTGGAGATTAATGAATTCCCCGGAACCAGCGAGGGATGCGCGGAGGCTGTCAAATACGAAGCGACGATAAGACGGGTCCACCGAGACCAGGGATCCCGGAAATTGATGCCCTGGTTTACCTGCCAAATCAACGTCATGTCTCCGGCCTAGCGCTATCTGTCAGGCAAAACCAGTGGTCTAGTTCCTGTTGATCCCCAGCAAGTGGATGCCGAATAGCTTGTTGGATATGTGACGAAAACATTTACTCATCGGGAGTTTCGTGTTGGCTGGAAGCCGCGTGGGAGCCGACGTTCGTTTACTGAGTCAGGGAGGGCTCCATCCGCTGGGCTTTTACAGGGAATAGCCAAGGCTGAGGCGCGGATCAGGATGGAATTGGCCTATGCGTTCGACGGGCTGGCTCGTAACGACCAAAATAGAGAGACGGTGTATCAGGTTGAGTGGTTCGGCGGATCACTTGCCGGAGAACCCGCATGTAGGGCCAGCAATGGTCAACAGACAACTTTTAAGCTCATGGGCCACCGCGATTCAGATGAGTGAAGCAGTCGTCAGCCATATGCATCAAATGTAATACGCGTTTATACTCAAGCCATACGACAAACCTCATGGCTGGCTTTTGAGCCGCGGCAAGCAAAGTTGCAGTTGCGCTGGCATGGGAGTGATGCTATATTCCTAGTCAAGTACCAACTGTGAGGATCAGAGGGTGGCTTAACTTGATCATACAATGTTTCTCGATACAAAGGTACTCAATGACGTGACATGAGACAGGTTGGAAAAGTCGATAGGTCGAGGAAACTTGTTCATCTCTTCTTACCATGAGAGAGGCTGTAGATCCCTACAGCCCTATGTTTAGATGTCCTGATTGATTTGGATACCCCATAAACTGCCCGATTTATAAATCGCCCATGATTTCGTGCTTGTGTCCCATGCGATATTCGAAGACCTCGGGTAACAAGTATGTATGGAATCCCTATCAGTTCACATCAAAGACCCGACACCAAAATATTGAGTATCTTGACTGAACATCCAAGGAGATAGACAACAGTCAATCGAGTAGCTAATGGTCTCGTGATCCTGCATCTGTGAGTGGCAGGAATGGAGAAAATCTAACATTGTAAAACGCCACGGAGTGTTTGATACACAGAGTTTAGAAGCAAAACAAACAGCTAGCATTTGAGGTTGGTAATTAGCTTCACACTCTTGTTCATGAACAGCAACCAGATATTTTAAATAACGTCAGGTAGCAAGGTTAAGCCCTTTGAAGCGGCAATTCGAGACTAATACTAGGCATTCAATTGCAAAGTGAATTGAAATGCATATGAGCACATCACCTTGTCCGAAGTGGGACTTCATTTTTTTTCACAATGTCGTTTTAATTCAAAGCGCTTGCATTCTTTGCGGAATACCATCGGGATAGTCCCACATTTCCGTGCGGAACATCGGGGTAACGCGGGGTGTACATTTTTCCCCCGGTTGCGGATCGGAACGCCAAAGTTTCTCTAGCTAAGCTCCAAAATGACCCCTCAATTGGCACGTGTTTGTGCCGAATCCGGAACATATCTTCTACTTCATGCCCAGTTTGACTTCACCTATCTTATAACCTCATAACCATACTTATCCCAATACACCGTGCGCTCCTCCTCAGTACAGAATCAACCTAAATACCGATCAGTAACATGTCGTCCGAAAACACCGACAAGCTACGTGCCGAGTTGTGGGAGCAGGGCTTGAAGAACCGCCGTGAGGTAGTCGGGGAGAACTACGTCGATAATGCCATGCGGAATGGCTCCAGCGAGTTTGCCTTTGCCCAACAGGAGCTCATTACCGAGTAAGGAACCGCCCCAACGAATCCGATGTTTATGTGCTGAGCTGATTGGACGGTCAAAAGATGGGCTTGGGGAAACATCTGGTCCCGACCAGGCCTCGAGCGCAAGCAGCGAAGCCTGTTAAGTGAGTGACTTGAGACATGGGTGGAAGCTGTCGCTGACAATTTGTAGATATCGGCATGCTCATTGCGCTGAAGAGCTGGGCAGAATTCGGCATTCACATCCGAGGAGCCATTAGAAACGGACTCACTGAAGTTGAGATCCAGGAGGCAATTCTTCAGGCTACTGTGTACTGCGGAGCACCGGCCGGAGTTCAGGCCATGAAGGTCGCCGATGAGGCTATCAAGGACATGGTAGAGAAGGGAGAGCACAAGAGGCAGATGGCAGAGGTCTCTCCTAAGTACAAGAAATAAGAGTGATGCTAAAGATCATTGTTTGCGTGGAAGAAAGAATAAACACTAACAGTGTCTTCTGGCATTAGCAAGAAGCTTCTTCTATTATGTGAGCTGATAAGGAATGTAGGTACGAAGGAGCCTCTTGGTTACACAAGGTCCCGAGCCTACTTCTACTAGCCGTTTCAGTCAACATAATTAAGATACTTGAATACCAATGCATTGATATTCAGGGCCAACGGTAGAGTCGGAAATGCGGGTAATTGTGCGCCTTACTACTCTCGTGCCGTAAAGAAGAGCTAGGTATCCGTTTTCAGAAGCGCGTAACGGCCAAGGCTTGTTTAGGCACCTCGAACATGCCTCTAATATGATGATAGTCGACTAACCTAGCGACAGACCCGAAAGATCTAATGGGGACAAAGCTAAAGATACATGTCACATTTTGCAGCAAAGCATCGTCTTCTATTTTGATACCAGTCTTATGCTGATAATACATCATGTAGCGTAAGTGCGGCTTTTATTATTTTGTTTTCGGAAACCTTTACTTATACTATCGCCAAAATATGGACCGAATATTGTGACATTGCCGTGCATGTCCTACTCGCCGTTTTGTAATCATAAGTTTATTATCTCCTATCTCTCAGTACGATGAACATAAAAAGCTTTCTTTATAATTTCGTAAAGATGAATCATCGTGGTAACGCTTGCTACAGAAGAAAAGAACGACTGCAAATACATGAAGTTTGTATTGTCTCAGGACGTTGCTGGGCATCCTGTTGCGAAGGATATAAGGCGCAATTGCTGCTTAGCAATTGTGGTTCCACTTTTGCAACACATCCTGAGCGTGAAGATTTCTAACACGCAAAAAAGAAGATTTCAAATCCATGTCCGATTTCATTCAAAAATCTGCCAAGGCCAAGGTTGATCTCGCTTGCAGCAAACAAAACGCGAGCAATCACATCATCACAGAGCGGGCCAGACGATTTCATAGAGAAAATCACAAATGAACAAGGAAACCCCCAAAAGCGAATCAAGCGATGTCCGCAGCTCGTACTTCCGCTAGCTGATGTATAGTGTGCCATTTTTTTCGGCGTGGCTTATGAGTTTACCACATAAGTTAGTACCCTCAGCTTGCAAGACAGAGACTCATTCTAGCATTTCCCCGCCTAAATTTGAATTGCATTGGGGGTAGCACATAGGCTCAGCCTATAATGACAACTTTCTCTCTAAATAGAGGTTAAATCATTTCTCTCCTGCAAGTATCTTCACCAATGATTTCGGATCCATTCTGAACAAGTATCCACCTGAAACCAGTTCTGCAACACTTGAATACAAACGATACTGCAAGCCCCCTCCTTCCTGCGCAAAATGCGGTGAAGTTGGCCCGGCCAAGACTGTTATCTTATCCGCAACCATATACACGTGATAACCGTACGGGTACTCTGCATCCCTCGTGTTTAGGTTACTCGGAGGTATGCTTCGCATCGCATATGGTGTGAATGCTGGGGCTACGAAGTCGCCGGTTTCGTCGCCGAAACGGTCGATCAAGTCGCCTTTTCCCAGTGTGAGGTTGGAGCAAATAGGTGACCCCGTCGTATCAATACTGAAGCCCTGTTCGGGGGGGTACGCCCATCGGCCGTCTGTCTGGTTCGTCCAGGCTTTGAGGAACTCGCCTGGGCAAAGCCCACCGAAGCGGCGGTAGTACTTGCCAACAATGTCGTCGACTGGCACGCCAGAAGGCGGCGCTACGGGCCCAAGACGCCAGTCTTTGCATACATAAACCTCGTCATCCTTGGTGTTTCCTGGTCTGGTGCCTGCGCAATAGTCGTCGCAGCCAGTAGAATTAAGGTCGGTCTATCCGGCAGAGTGTTAGTTGAATGCAAGCCATGCAAGAGGGTCCATAGAAGAACCTACATCGCGTCTGTGGACAATCGGTGAGCCCAGAGCAACGAGTGTGCCAAAGCACAGCGAGGAGAAGACCGAGAGATGCATTGTACGATTTACTGAGATCTTTGACTGTATGTAGTTGGTAGCAGAAAAGAGCCAGATCGTGGTCAACTGGGCTCCTTCTTATAATAAGGGAAATTTGACATGGCACGCTGGGTCTGAAACAAGATATCGAATAACTCGCACAACTACCTTATTGATATTTCCCGAAGCAGTCAAAATGGCAATTTCAGTCAGCCAGTCTTCATAGTGGCCTGCGAGCTTCAGCCAGCCGGTATCCGCACCGAAAACGGCTCACCGCTCCCAGCGGGTGCCACTGTAACACACATATGTGATTTCCTATTCTGATATTCTGTCTTACAGCATGGTGTTCGCATTGGAGTTCAGCACATGTTGTCTCCAAATACCCTGAGACATGCTTCTTTAGCGGCCCGCTCCTCTACCGCAACGTCTAGCGCCCCGGTAGGGATGTGATTGTGGCGGTCGTATTATCCTCCTATTCGTTCATTTCTCTGTGACTTACGTTTTCAGGACCTCCACAGACCTCGGGCCTAGCTAAGGGTTTTGAAACTGTCTTCACTGCCGAATCGGTGCTCCCGACCGAAATCTCCTGGCTTTCCCACGCGAGAACTAGAAGAAGCATGTCTCAGGTTTCTAGCATGAAATCAGGCCATTTCAAAAACATTCTCTATAGGGTCGAGTTTTCCCCGCACGCTCTGCGCCGTTCAATATCAAGGCATGTTGGCATACCTTCCTACACCGCTAAAGCTCGGCTCCCGGCTTGCAACAAATGTTGACTCGTTGAGGCCCCGGTCTTCTTGTACCATATTCTGTTCTATGGGCCTTACATGAAATTGTTGGGCTGCTAGAATGCCTCTAGAGACGTTTAGCGAACGGTTGGTAAGCGGTTTGATCATAATAGGCAATGAGAGACTCGAAGGAGCATCCATGGATGGTGAAAGCTCTGAAGAAACCATTGAAAATTCAAAGTAACCAAGAGCCAAGATCTGGGGATGGAGACATCTCCACTTCTAGCAGACGAGTCTTGGTCTTGGTTCCCACTGCGGGAATGCAAGCTCCTGAGATGACAGCAATCTAGATTCCTTCCGGTTGACGTTAGGCAAGCATTGTTACATAGCATGTTAGATGAGATGATTCTCGAGACTCACGATCGTGATGCTTGAACGTCCCTCGCCGTCGAGTACCTGGTCAGCGACCCCTGCACAAAAGGCTTGGCGGAAAGATCTGACTTCCCGGTCGATCATTCGCGGGTTCTGGGTCAGCCAAGCGAGAGCGAGGCGCTGTAGCATCAGAACACCCAAATTGTTCTCAAAACACCATGTTCGGAATTCGCGATTTCCAAGGCATGACATCTGTGATGATTAGCATCTTGGCACTGTCAAAGTTGTGGAGGACTCGGTCGGTTCTGATAATGAAATCGGGACTAGAACCCGGGTTCCTCGCTGCGACCTTCCTCATTCTTCGATCACCCGTCCAGGGGTCCCACCGAACACGACATGATGCCATGTCGCTCTCCGAGTCCCCGTCAGGGTCATACGGCAGTCAAAAAGGTGCGCCTCCAGGCGGCAAACTGCGAAAGAATAGTTAGAAGGGAAGAAGGAAGACCGCCATCATCTTAAAAACCCGAATCTCGCCCCTGCGAGATCTCTGTGTTCCCCAAGGTGTCACAAGTTCACCTCCCGCCCGTGACAAACCGTTCGAGATGAGGTCCTTGGCCATCACCGGCGCCCTCTGGGTCGCGTTGGGCGCATGCTCGCTGCAAAAGCGCCAAGACGACAAGCCCCTCGTCGACTCGGCCAGCTTCCAAGCAACCATCACCAGAGAGAAGTAAGCGCCAGTCCCGTCGACGATTTATTCATGTCGCAACTCACACGTTCCGCAGCTTGGAAGCCAACCTCGTCTCCCTGAGCGACATCGCCACAGCCAACGACGGAAACCGCGCCTTCGGCCTCCCAGGCTACGCCGCCTCCGTCGACTACGTCTACGACCGCATCTCCAGCGTCGCCGGCGCCAAAGTCTGGAAGCAAGACTTCTCCGCCGTCTTCAGCAGCGAGATCAGGGCCAACCTGACCGTCAACGGCGAAGCCCTCGCCGCGTACGGGCTCACGCTGTCGCCCGCGACGCCCGCCGAAGGCATCACGGGCCAGCTCGTCGCCGGGCCGGCAGGCTCGGACGCCTGCAATGCCTCCTCGTACGACGGCCGCGATGTGGCCGGCAAGATCGTCCTGGTCCGCGAGACGCTGTGCGACGGGTACAGCCGCAGTTCGCAGTACGCCGGGATCATGAAGCCGGCTGCCGCGGCTGGTGCGAGCGCTGTAATTGCGATTCCGGACTTCCAGTTCAATTTGACGGCCGGGTCGCTTGGGGTGGCTGATGACGGGACGTTTATTCCCAGCGGGTTCGTCAATAAGTATATTGGAGACCCGCTGGAGGCGCGCCTGCTTGCTGGAGAGGTTTTGACGGCGACGTTCTGGGAGGACGAGTACGTCGATCGCCGAGTGACGCAGAACGTCTTTGCCGAGACGGAAGGCGGGGACTCTGAGAATGTGATTGTTGTGAGTCTGCTTGCCTACTGAAATTCGACGCATTGCTGAATGGTATCTAGCTTGGTGCGCATCTCGACAGCGTTGCTTGGGGTCCAGGTATCAATGACAATGGTGAGTGTGATCTGATTTACATGTAAAGCATTGAGGACTCCCAAGCTAACTTCAGCAGGATCTGGCGTATCGCTGCTATTGGAGCTCTTCCTTGCACTCTCTAAGTACTCCGTGAATAACAAGATCCGATTCGCGTGGTGGGGAGCCGAGGAGAAGGGCCTCATCGGCTCGCGCTACTACGTCAACAACCTCGCCTCCGCCGAGGCTGGTAAAATCCTAGCGTATCTCAATTTTGACATGGTATCTAAGGGCTACTACGGAGTGTTTGACGGCGACGGTGCTTCGTACGGCGTCCCCGCACCGGCCGGCTCAGACGTGATCCAGGAGCTGTTCACCGCCGACTTTGTCTCAAAGGGTATCGACGTGACAGCGGCGCGCTTCACCAACGGCAGTGACTATGCGTCGTTCTGGCAGGTATTGAACAAGCCCATCGGAGGTCTTCACACCGGGACAGGGTCTGCCCAGGATCCCTGCTATCATCAAGCATGCGACGACATCAACAACCCGGACCTGGACCAGCTGACGGTGAACGCAAAAGTAAGACTTACCCATTCCGCTCAAGACTATGTTTCATAACTAACCAGATCCACAGGCCACCGCCCATGTGCTCTCGACTCTTGCTCTGGACGGGACCAATCTCATCAAGAAGCTGACAGGTCGTGGCCTTTTCGAGCGTTCAGAAAGTCAGAAGCGAGAGATAGCAACCGTTGAGGAGTCTGACGATGAGCACCACCATTGTTAAGACTTCCAAATAGCAATAGCTTGAAGAAAATGCCGTCTGATATGGCTTAATGACAAGCCTTCTTGGTATTGAATTACTAGATTACATTAATTGTGTGAGGATTCGAGCTCATAGAAATGATGGAATGATATCTCTCGAGTCCTGGGTTTCCACCTTCTTCGCGGGCGCTCGGCGTGGTGGCCTTGCCCTTGCAGTGCGATTCTTGAAGCGCGTAAATAGGTCTTCGTCATCTTCGTCATCACCGTCATCGATAGCAGGCGTCGTCGTTGCAGTCGTGCTGTTTGATGAGGAGCTGCTTGCTGGTCTTGCCGTCGGTGACGTATGCTTTACAGCTCCAAGCCGTGGCGTTCTTGCCCTTGCGGTGCGATTCTTGTGGCGCGTGAATATATCGTCTTCGTCGTCACCATCATCGGCAGCTGGTGTTGCAGTTCTAGTTGTGCTATTCGATGAGCTGCTTAGTGGTCTTGTTGTCGGTCTTTCTTTGGATACACGGGAAGCATGCCTCGCAGCTCCAAGCGAAGAAGCGGCTCCCGCTCCCTTGGAAGCCGGCGCTGTGGAGCGCGCCGGATCCTTTGGCAAAGGCCTCGATACCTGCGCTGACCTTACGGGTTCTCGCCTCGTTGGGGCCTTCACCGGACCGCCAAGATCGTCGCTCTCGGACTCCGTTTCTTCTTCCAGAACCTCTCTCCTGCTCATGGGCGCAGACCTTCTGTGAGACCTGATTACCCCTCCAAACAAGCTCTTCTTCGTTCCCGAGTCCGCCCTCGTAAGCGTCGTGAGCGGCACCTCCTTCTTCTGCGGGCTGTCCATCAACCCCTGCAGCGAGGTGCCATGCCACGGCATGCTCGTTTCGTCGCCGCTTTCATCGTCGACGTTGGCCTCCTTCTTCGCCTTGCGGAGCGCCTCGCGCTGCTTCTTCTTACGGAGCAGCTCCTCTTGACGTCTCCTCGCGATCTCCGTCAGGGATCCGACGACGGGGCGGGAGATGTTCTTGATCGTCTCCGCGTTCTGAGATTTCGTCTGCGTTTTGAGGCGTTGGTACTCCGCTGCGTGGAGATGCGCCGTGAACTGGCCGGCGACGGTGAAGAGTTCGTCCTCGACCATGCGATACTTGTCGTCATTTTCCAGGCCTTCGATCATGAAGCTGCGAGAGGGTCAGTGCTGCGTGGGCGTGGGTTTTTGGCAAAGAGCTCACATTTCCGGGATAGGCTGTGGTGGTGGTGAGGTTGAAGCACTTCGACCTGCAACGTGTGAGTGAGCGTCCGCGCAGCTTCCGTGAGTGATTAGCGCCTACCTCTGAGGAGGCCATTCAACCGTGACGATTGTTGTTTTGGGTTGCGCGACGTCGGCGTTGCCTTCGGTTTTGGCGTGGCACGTTGCGGCGTTGCTGCTGAACGAGACGTCGACGACTTGGTGGCGGCTTTGGCAGGTGTTCTTGCTGGGTCGACGTCGTCGCGCGCCCAGGGCAGTCGGCGTGTCATGTTTGGAGGAGTTGCAGTCGCGTGCGATAAAGAGATTGATCAACGCTGATCCCGAACAATGACATGTTATGAGTCTTGAGGGCGAGGTTTCGATTTGCGACGCGCGGGTTCTCGAAGACTTCGCGGAAATGGGTTCAGCGTCTCAAGGTAATGCTTCGTGCACGGTTTCGATGAGATTAGGTAGCCGTCCGGGTGGTCCAGTGCTGTATGAGCACTAATTACACTAACAATTTTGCGGGCGAAGAGCCACCCCGCTTGCTGCATATTCTCGATAGCCGCTTCACGTCACAAAAGGTGCAGAGGCAAGAGCATTTGTGTCGACAAATAAAATTACCCAGTCTGGTATATGACCTTTTAAGCGCTATGAACATGACTTTTTGTCTATAAACCTCCCCCAGCCCAAGATACACCCATGCACAGAGACAACTCAACCAAGGTTGAACTCGCTGGCCGCGTTCATGACCATCCTCATCTTCGCCTTCATCTTTCTCTCCATCTCGCTTGGCTCCTCGCCTCCACCAGTGTTGATATCCTCCATGGCGTTGCCTGACGACTTCTTCTCGCCACGTCTGCCAGCAGCCTTCTGTTTCATGACAGCCTTCTTGCCGCTGTGGTCGCCGCGACCGACACCAGATGGCGCCTCACGCAGACCGTAGGCCTTCGCCATGTGACCCAGGTGTAGCTCGGTGATGTCGAAGAACACGCGCTCCTCCTTGACGTGGGTAGCGTATGCCCTGATGTGAGAGCGGAACGCCTTGCGAGCCTCGTCGAGGAGGGTCTTGCTTGACGGCAGCAGAAGGCGCTGCTCGAGATGGAGTTGGAGGTTCTCAGCACGGGCATTGAAGCTCTTGTCAGTTGCGGGCAGGGGCTTGGCATCGGTCTCGACAGGGAACTCCATTGGTGTTGTAAGACCGCGCTGCAGAACGGTGTCGTAAAGCTCGGGCTTAGGGGGGGTGGCGTTCTTGGCCTTGAGGTGCTCAATGTAGCCTTCTTCGCAGCCAGGCATCAAGAACAAGACGGCCTTTCCGGGGCGACCAGCACGAGCGGTACGACCGATGCGATGAACGTGGTCGGCGGCGGCGAAAGCGGGATCGTATTCGACAACAAGTTCGACGGAGGGCACATCGAGACCACGGGAAGCGATGTCGGTGGTGATCAGAACTGTTGGGTCTTTGCAGCTGCTGTAGGACGCGAGTGTAGCCGTTCGGACGGGTTGGGGAAGGGAGCCGTGTAGCCTGTGAAGGACGATGTTGGTGTTGGCTGGTGACGTGATGTATCCGGCTGGAGCGACTGTGTTTGCCGTTCCTGAGGGATTGGCCGAGGATTTCTCATCCTCGGATTGTGGTTTGCGGAGGAGATCGAAGTGGTAGTCGACGGAGTCGGCACAAGATAAAAAGACGATGGCCTTCATGACCGAACCCTTGCGTGAGAATGTTGATTTGAGGAGCGAGATGAGGGTAACGAGTCGCAACTTGGCAGGGACGATAACGTAGTTCTGCTTCAGCTGCGCCGGTGCCTCAAATTTGACCTCCTCAGCGCCATCCTGGTCCTCTTCAGAAGTCGTGACGTGCACGGCATCTTCCAAACTGATCTCGCCAAGCTTCTGGACGTTCATCTTCATAGTAGCCGAGCACAGAACGGTGACACGGCGCTTCGGCAGGCCAGCGAGAGAGACACCATTTGCCGTCGTATCTGAGAGATCGCCCTCACGAATCTTGCCAACAATGGTACGCAGCTCCGCCTCAAAACCCATCTCCATCAGACGATCACCTTCATCGAGGACCAACCATCTGACAGTACCGACATCGAGACTCTTCGTGTTGTTGAGATGATCGCTCAGACGACCGGGTGTGGCGATGAGAATGTTGACGCCTTTCCTCAGACGGCTCTTCTCCGAGTGCTTGCTCTCACCACCGATGACGGTCGTGCTGACGAGATAAGGTGGAAGAATCTTGGCGAGGACGACATCAATCTGCCGGCAAAGTTCGCGTGTCGGCGCCAAAACGATGGCAAAGAGGCCGGAGTCTCTCTTGATCTGACCCTCGACTGACAGGATCCGTTGGAGGATGGGAAGCAGATAAGCCAGAGTCTTTCCGGAACCTGTTTGCGCCTGCACAAACGCATCGCTGTCTTCTGTGATGAGTTGCGGGATGACCTTGGCCTGGATTGCAGTCGGGGCCTTGAGTTGAATCTTGTCCGACAGAGTCAGTGCGAGACGTCGCGAGATGCCGAGGGCGTGGAAACTGGCAGCTTCGGCGGATAACGCGGCGTTCGACGGTTCTCTCACAACTTCCTCAACCTTCTCTTCGCTCGGGTCGTCAAACACAGTCTTCGGTGTCGGGTTGAATGAGAAAAGTCTGGAAGTAACCTGGCCGTCCCTCGGCCTGCCGCTGGAGATGCTGCCTGGCGGCAGCTTGCCGGTCTGGTAGGAGCTTGGCCTCGGAGGGTCGCCTCTTGGTCGCTTTGCCGGGCGCTCGTGAGAGCCGTCGTCATTGTCGGCTCTGTGAGACTTCCTGTTTCCGGGCGTCCATCTTTGGGTCGGCGGGGCGTCTGAAGATGGTGATGAAGGACGTTTGTCGCCGCCCTTGTTCGCAATCCTCTGCGCCTTCACTCTGTCGCGCCATCGTCCTCCCTGGATCTTGACATGGGACTTGATGGGGCCCGTCCCCAGGTCAAAGTTCATAATCATGCCATCGTCCGCCATTTTTGCTGATGAAATGCCGTCGGTCGCAGCGATGATGAAAAGTCACTGAGGCGAAGTCGAAAAATAAAATTTCAGAAGCAGAGCCTTATCGCGATCGGCGTTTAGATAACGGCTCCACTCCTATGCATTGCCCCGCAAGGCGCTTGGACCCACACCCGATTCCAGGTTTCCTGTCACAGTGGCGTGTGCCCGGTGCCTAGGTACCTTATGTATGGATACGCTCGAACAAGAGGCCGACCCTTCGGTTTGCTCATCAATAACATCGCAGCCAGCATCACTTCAATTCCCCTTGAATGCCGAGATTTTCCAATTCATCCGAACTCAAATCTATTGCAATGACATTCATCCGGTGGTTCGTAAGGCAGGCATCTCTCGTCACCAGACCGGCTCACTTGTTTTCCCATGATAGTCGAGAACAGGTCATTCTTCATGCCTGCTTTAGAACCCCAAAATTGTATATGTAGCTTTTTGAACTTTCTTCCTCCTAATCGCACCACACCCTAAAAAGAGAGAAAAACCATATACGCAGGGTGCCCTTTCAAGGTCTGGCCCAGATTGCAAACCTTCTCTACCTTTTCCCCCTTCCTGCTGGGTTTTCTTTTCCCCCTTTTTTTCCCCCGGCTACACATAAATGTCATCCGACTTTGCTAGTCTTTTTCATATTCTTCTCATCAAAGGAAGTCAATTCCATTTTCTCCTTTCCAGCAGCATGTCCCTGGCTGGATCTCTTATGAGTCAACGCCTCAACGAAGAGGAGGAAGCCAACGATGAAGAGGATGAAATTGGAGAGACCGAGAACCGGCATGATAATATCAACGCGGGACATCCAACCCCTCCTAGGTGGTGGGAGTTGCCCGCAGAGACTTGGATGCCCGCGGAGGCTTGGATGCCCGCGGTATTAGCCACATGGCATGGGTACATCCGAAGAGAGAAATGCGACATCTGTATGGACGAGTACCCGCAGACCAACCTTTCCCAGACCACCTGTAACCACAAGTACTGCCCAGGCTGTCTCATCAATTTCTTCGAAGCTTCCATTACCGACGAGAGCCTTTTCCCTCCAAAATGCTGTGGAAACGCGTTTCCTGTCGAAGAGCACGCCCTTGGCAATGAGCTCGTGGAAAGATGGCGTGTGAAGGAGGTTGAATACACCACACCCAACCGAACGTATTGTCAGGTCTCTACCTGCTCTGCGTTCATTCCTCCAAGCAGTATCAGTGGGGACGTCGGTATTTGTCCAGTATGCTGGCACAGCACTTGCACTCACCGCAAAGGCCCAGAACACCCCAGCTACGCCTGCGAGCAAGACCAGGCAACCCAAGAAGTCCTTCGTATCGCTACCGAGAACAACTGGCAGAGATGCCCCCGCTGTCAGTCTATTATCGAGCTGAACCGGGGATGCTACCACATCAGTAAGGCACCCATCTGATCGTACCCAACTCCAGATTCGCTAATAAAACCTCACAACAGCTTGCCGCTGCCGCAAACAGTTCTGCTACCTATGTCTCGCGAAGTGGAAGGCATGCGATTGCCCCCGATGGAGTGAAGGCCGCCTGCTCGCCGCGGGCGAGGGACGAGTCGGCCGCGTGGCCTATAGAGGGAATTACAACGCTGTTCAAGAGAACTATAACGCCTATCGAGGGGACTGGTGGAACGCCTATGTAAGGTAGAGAACTACAACGCTTACGCCGCACAGCGCCGTGCTGCCGTCGAACGTGCGCGAGAAGAGATCAGAGAAAACCATGACTGCGATCACGATCATTGGAGATACCACCATGCCTGGACCAATCGGCAACATCCATGCGACGGCTATGGTCAGATCATGCCCGACTTCATCTACGAGACCTTGAACGCTGAGTCCCCAGCGAAACTACCGGAGCGTAGCTCTCCTATCTGCCCTCCTAAATGCCCTGCCCTCCTAACTGCCCTATTCATCATTAGTTTGTCCGGCCAGAATTTTGCCGTTGTCCTCATCCCCGGTGAAGTTCAGACGAGAGGTATCAGTCCATTTTTACTGGCTCGGTCAGTTGTCAAGACAACTTCTCTCCTGAGGCGCGGATAGATTTCCCGTTCATAAGCCTTGTCCAGGTGTGTGCCTCGACGTACTCAGGAAAGTTCCGATTTGTCCACGTCATCTGAAAGCAACCAAAGACTGAAGTTTCTTGGGATTTGGGTTGGAGTGAATGATGTAATCCTGCCATCGCCGGGGGTGCGCCTGGAAGCTTGCGCATTGGCTGGCTGCTATTCCCACATGTAATTCGTCCATTCCGACGCAGGAGGCCGTCTGCATCTGGAAGTCAAAGACCAAGCCGTCAGCAACCCAACAGAAAAGCATCGAGCTTCAGATGTCGGCCCCGGAGGATGTATTATTTTATTTTAGCTGTTCCCCGCCTTCACTTCCGCCTGACCTGCACCGTTATGTTCGGCTGCGTTCTTGTGAACAGTCACAGGCTTCACAGCTGCAATGATTCACCACCATCTTGCACTTAACTTCCAACTCCGATACTTCCTTGCTTAAGTGGATTTTGTCTGCACTTCTTCTTGAGACCCATGAGCTTTCACCGGCAGTAGAGGCTCATTTCACTGTTTCGATCTAAATCGACATCTCATCCGTCTCCTGTCGGGACTCGAATGTCTTTTGATGAATCCTACTCCCATCCACCTCGAACCCTCACTAATCAGCTCTACTCATCTCATCTAATTGGTTCAAGATGCTTTGTCACGACATCGACGAGGAGACCCTGCACCTGGTCATCCAGATGCAGCTCGAAGATCTAGAACATATGAAGAATTGCAGAAAGGGCAAGCAGAAAGAAGGTAGTCTTCCTGACTCGGAATTTGCTTTCGAAACCTACCAGTCTGAGCTCAAGACATGTGAGCAACGAGTATCGGACAGGACCATGAGCCGGAGCATCCAAAAGGCCACCCGTACAGATGGTAAAATTGTGACAGTATACGCTGCACAGGAGAGGCAAGCTGAGCGCGACAGAGAGATGGCATTCCGCCTTAGCCGCGGCGAGACGGTCAACCAGAGCTCCTTTCAGACTTCTGCTAATTCAAGGACCGCTTCCCCAGACCAAGATGTGTGCGACTTAGACGCCGACATGCTTCGTAAGCTTCAGAAGCTCTATGTGTCTGCAGACACCGACGATGACGAGACTCTAGACCAGCCAGAGTCCTCCTCCTGGGCAGCTTCGCGAAGCGACATGAATGACACCGCGAAGCCCGTCAAGGTAGCGAAAGAACCCTGCATCAGTTGCCAGGACAGGTTCTCCGTCGATAGATTGACCCGCTGTCCTTGTAGCCATCTTTACTGCCATGACTGCCTCCGAAGTCTCTTCGAAGCATGCCTCACAGACGAATCTCTTTTCCCGGCACGATGTTGCGGTCAGCAAATACCCGTTGACGACCATCGCCCCGTCCTCGGTTCCAAACTCGTGGGCCAGTTCCGCGCTAAGGAGGTCGAGTTCTCAACCCAGAACCGCACGTACTGCCACCAACCCACCTGTTCAACTTTCGTGCCCGTGGAGTTTATTAAGAACGATATAGCGACGTGTCCGCGATGTGTTCATAAAACATGCGCCATATGCAAAGGCGTAGACCACCAGGGCGAAGACTGTAGCCAAGACACCGCTACGCAGTTTCTGCTACAACTCGCCGCTGAGAACGGATGGCAGCGATGCTTCTCTTGCCGACGTGTTGTGGAGCTCGAGCATGGTTGCAATCATATGAGTGAGCTTCCCATCATACCTGTCTCTACCGAGAATTCGGCTAAAGCGTCCTTGAGCCTGTCACTGCGGTGCCCAGTTCTGCTATACATGCGGCCTGAAGTGGAAGACATGTGTATGCGAGCAGTGGAACGAAGAACGACTTTACGCTCGCGCTAATGCCATCATCAACAGAAATGCTGACGCTCGGCATTTCGACGCTGAGAGGAGGGCACGGATGGTTGAAAGGGAGGCACAGAATCTGGTCCAGAACCATGAATGCACCCATCAGGCCTGGAGATATCGCAGCGGTGTCTTCAATTGCGAGGAATGCCACGACACTCTGCCTCGATTCATCTACGAATGCGAGCGGTGTCGAATTCGTGCTTGTCGGAGGTGCCGCTTCAATCGCTTTTAACAAGAACCCCTTCCTCCTGGCGTTCATCATATATTAAAACAGTTCGACGATAGAGCCAAACTTGTGGGATTTAACATTGATTGTTGCTCTGGAGCAAAGGGTATCAGCACTGCTGGAATCGGAAAACCAGACGGATTTTCACAATGGGGTACACTTAGACTGCTGCAGAGGGTGATGAGATGAAGGATAGAGAGCAAACTGACTTGGCCAAGCTGGGGACAAAAGGAACCATCATGCACGTAGACTGAGAACAAAACCTTGACTGCGGTCACAACTATTGGAGGAGAAGCAAGAAGGTGGTCTGTTGTTTAATTTTACGGAACGTCCCGTACTGTAGGCGAGATCGTCTACGTGGCTGCCAGCTTAATCAGAATTGGCATAGAATGAAGTCGCACGCGAGGATTTATTTGGTTGGTCAAGATATAGATGATTGGTACGTTAAAGACCACCTGTTTTTCCTATGCTGAAGCGACTACTTTTCCTGTGGTAATGCACTTTACCTTACTATCGAGTCTATCATCGGCATAGTATATTGTCGTTTGCCGTCGTCGTCGCGACTGTCGTTGCCGTACTACTACTAATATTTACTACTTTCACCGCCGTGTTTAAGAGGAGTAATTAACTATACAGGAAACATTGCCGTATAGACAAAGGAAAATTGGGCGGTCTCATGTAAATGACCGATCTCTGTTTCAGAAAGTGCTCTCAAGATGAGACTTTGTCGTTTGCTAGCTACTTAAGCTTCCAAGATGGAATATTTTCGAATTACTCAAGAGTCCAAGATGGACGACTGCTCTCCAACGGCCCACCCAATGCTAGTAACCTTTGAATCCCCGTAATCTCGTACAATGCCAATAGTGCTCTCCCTTCCTTCTCATCAGGTGAATCGGTTGAACCTGCATCTCGCACAAGATGGCAGAAGACAGTCGTCGCATCGAAAGATGAACTCGCTCAGCCTGTCATTGCACCCCTCACAAGTATGCTCACCATAAATCTTGGTCCAACGACCATCATGCTCGCATGCATGGTTCCGTATGGCGTTTCGCCGGGCTCGAGTCAAAGCAGCAGCGCGCTGCTGGGGGGTCATGTTCCGGGCGTTCGGCGCTCTGTTGACTCGTTGTTCGGCGGCAGCGAAAAGCCTCGGCTCGTCCCATTGGCGACAAGTGCAGGTCTTCCAAGGTGCTTCGCAGAGATAACAAAACTGTCCTCCACAACGGCAAGCTAAAGATCGTGTGATTAGCGGGGACCTTGGATGTGCATGTATCTTCGGAGTAAACTCACTCATGTGGTAGCAGCCCACGTTCAGTTCAACGATTGCCCGGCACTTGTTGCATCTTGGCCACTTCTTCTCAGCAGCCAGCTTCAGAACTTCTTGCGTCGCCGTATCTTCCTTGCATACGTCGTCGTGGTCGTGCTCCATGCTCTTGCACAACACGCACGTCTTTGCTTGACAGGCAGAACAGGTGGCGATGTCTCCTTCAATGCTAGTAGGAGGGATGAACGCCGAGCACTGAGGCTGGTGACAGTAGGTTCTGTTGACTGTCGAAAACTCGATCTCCTTGGCGACGAATTCCTGCATGAGCTGCTTGGGTATGGCGTGCTGTACCTGATCCACGGGGATGGGTTTTCGGCAGCATCGGGGCGGAAAAAGACTCTCATCTACCAGAGACAGCTGAAATAGTTTCTGCAAACAAGTCGCGCAGTAAAGGTGGCCACATGAAGCGAGGTAAAAGTTGCTCGGGTCATACTCCTTGGTGCAAGAAATGCAGGACAGGGTCTCCGGCTGGTCTGGACTTTTTGACCTTGTGCGCTTCGAAGTTTCTCTAGACGCACCCCAGGAGGAAGACTCGGGCATGTCAACGATAGAATCATTGCCGGAAATGTTGGTGTTGCAGACTTTCTGGACAGCATCTGCGACGAGGATCTCCTCGGCGACGATCTCATCGGCGATGATCTCATCGGCGACGATCTCATCCGCGATGATCTCCTCGGCACCGGAGCTCTCAGCTGGCTGCGAAGTACTTAGGTTGCTTGTTTCCGGTAGTGCCTGCTGCTCTGTCGGAGCTGTGATGGTTGTAACTCTTGGGTGGGTGCCTTCCTGGTGAGCGATACGTCTACTCAAGGCGCGGTCCGCGGCGAAGGTCCGGAAGGACGCAAGCTCGGCTTGGTACGTGTCGAAAGCCACGTCTGCGTCAGACCGATCGGTTTCTTTAGCTTTGCCCTTGCTTTGGTCCTGCAGTTCTCTGATGTCTTCCTGTTGCATCTGGACAACCAGCTGCAGCGTCGCTTCGTCCATGTCATCGAGGAAGGCAGACATGATGGCTTTTGGTGATGAGAAAGGTGTGCCAGAAGAAAAGCTTGAAATCTTGGAAGGTTGCGTCGCTGCTTTCTGCATGACGGTCAGTTTTGCGCCAAGGCACTCGAAGGTGAAAGTATTTCCAGCAAGCCCTTTAAACTTGAAAGATAGGACAGCGCCAGGATGAAGAGAGAGAGGGCGGGCGGGGGGTAGAGATAGAGAGAGGCAGAGGAGCAAATAATCCCCCCGGAGATTGCAATTTACCTTTCATAGAAAAAGGTCGATAGAGGTTGAAGAAGAGGAAAGGCTGGTACGATAGTGATCGTCGAAAAGCGAAGGGAAGGTGGGTTGCAAAGGCGGCCGCGACGATGTAGAAAGAAAAGATGGAAGGCGTGGAGAGAGAGGTGAAAATTGGGTGTACAGTTGAAGTCAAGTGATCTGGCCTGCAAGAGAAAATTCTAAAGAGCTTCGGAAGTGTGTGGAAGGAGCAGCTACTTGACACCATATGGGAGGAAGGAGCGTGTAGACTTGAATGAGGACGACAACGACAACAGACAATACCAACGAAAGCCAAAAATGAATGACAGCAGGCGATAACGATAGTGCTTTAATATAGAGTGCATGTAAACTGACGGGAAGAGTGATTGCTTTGGCATAAGAAAAATACGCGGTATTATTTAAAAAGCCTAAATAGGTAGCAAAAAACAAAGTCTCAGCTTCAAAGAGTTCCTGAACAAGGAGCAATCGCGTCAATGACAGACACGTCGTTGCACAGCGCTTTGTCAAGATATATCACGAGAGCAGCAAAAATGCAAAAGGTGATGCGGCCAGTGTGGATTGAACACACGACCTTCAGATTAAGTGATTGAAGTTGACTTCAGTCTGACGCTCTCCCAACTGAGCTATGTCCGCCGCATTTGATTGGTGACAGCTTAGGTGCGTATCCCAGCCTATGTAGCGCGCCTGTGTGGAGCACCCATACACACGATACATCGACCACACCTCTCTCTCATATCCGCTCGCCAACCCAAGCCAGTTTTGCATCGTCGAAATCTCACGCTCAATTGTCGTTGCTATGTTCTAAACTTGCCGTTTCCTTTTTCAACTCCCTTCAATCGCTCATTTCCCCTCACAACAAAATCGCTTCACGAAAGCCACCCAGCATAAACCCCCAGCTCCTCCCTCCTCGCACCCTCCATCTCCCCCAAAACGCCCAACAACTTCACCCTCGCCCCCTTCTCCCGGCTCCATCCCTCCAGGAACTTCTCAACCCTCTTCCTCGTCTCCTCATCATCCCTCATCACCAGCGCCAGCGCGTCAAACCCGCCCGCGCCAGGCACAACACCCCCAAGCACGCCCTCCACGCCGCTCACCGCGTCCAGCAGCTCCGTCTGGCTCGGCGGCTCAATCGGCACCCCGCTGCCCTCGCCCATCTTCCTAATCAGCGCCCTCACCGCGCCGACCGCCGCGCCAACCTGCTCGGTCCGTCCATCCTTCAGCACCGCCGCCAGCGCCTCATTCCGGCTCTGCAACTCGTCCCACAGTGCCTTGCTGCCCGCCGCGTCCTCCTTGCGCCACGCGAGCACCTTCTTCACCATGCCCACCGTCTGGCTGCCGCAGTCCACGTCGCACATGCGCAGACACAAGCCCGGCGCCAGGCTGACGCTCTTGTCGACCTCGACGTCCCAGCCCTGGAACTCGTCCACCTTGCGCACCAGCGCCTCCGCGAACCCGGGCTGCCCCGGCGCGCCGAGCCCGTCGAGCAGGGACGGCGAGAAGCGGCGGTACCGGCAGCTGCCGAAGACCGCGGCCGCGACGTCGAAGCCGCTGCCGACCTTGCCCTGGGCGGCGCAGTGCGCGGCCTGCGCGAGGTTGTGCAGCGTGTGCTTGCCGGCCTCGGAGGCGAGGTTGAAGAGGTTCGAGGGCAGGTGGTGCGTGAGGAGGGCGGCGGTGAGGGAGGTCACCAGCGCGGCGGAGGAGCCTAGGCCGGTCTTGTGCGCCTCGCCGAGGGTGTGGGGGTACCGCGCGAAGCGGCCCTGTTGCTGACCGTCGGCGCCGGGGGTGGTGTCCGGGAGGGAGTAGTAGTCGTTGTCGGCGAGGATGATGAGGCGGGTGGATGTCAGGGCGTGGTTTGGGCGGCGCTTGCGGATGCTGGCGATGTAGGTGAGAGCGTAGGAGAGGGTGGTCTCAACGAAGGGGTTGGGGTTGATTTTGGAGCCGCTGGGATGGTGTTAGTGACTTTCAACTCTAGATGTGTGGGATATTGGTGAGGTTGGTTCATCGAGGCTGTCGTCTCACATGAGATCTCACATCTCGAAGTGAGAGATATTAGCCCCTCACCGCAACCACCGACCCCACCTCACCAACAACCATCACCACTTCACTTCAACATGTCAAACGTGACGAAACTTGATCCAAGCCGAAAGGGAAGCACGTAAAGAGAAGCAACTTACACCTGCAGCTGCGTGACGGTAATCCCCCCATCCTCAGGCGCGAGATGGAACCCGTACCGCCACGTCGCGTCGAGGAACTGCGGGCTCTCGACGACAATCTCCGTCAGGTGCACGCCGGGCGACGTGTGGATCTCGGCCGCGACGACATTCACCCTCGCGCTGAGCCCGAAAACGAGGCCCGTGTACGCCCGGTCGAGGACGAGATACCCGCCCGCGAGGAGCACCTTCCCGGGCGCCGAGACGGCGGTCGCGGTCGTGTCTGCTCCGGCCGTCATTTTTTTTTTCCTTCCTTTTTTGCGACCTTCCGTCTCTTGTTCCCCAACTGCTTAGTTAAGGTAGTCGCTCTGTTGACCGGTTGTTGTCTGTGAACTGTAGCCTTAGGTTGAAGGGCGGGCCTTCTCGTGTTACCTACTCTAGCGTAAACAAAATGTCTCGGGCAAACTGAGGAACTTCGTCTTATATAAGCTATCACTTAGAGAACCCTCTCTGTTCTCTATTATTTGTGATTACCTAAGACGCGCTTAGCTAGCTTACCTAAGGTATCCGTACTCTACCACAGAGACGACACGACGGAGACGGAGGACGGAGACGAATAACGACAGGGACGACAGAGACGACGATAACGACGATAGCGACGATAAGGCAGGGGCGTTTATTGTCTTTCCCGTGCTCGCTTAAGCTGTGCTGCAACCTGTCGCCTTCCCGAGTTGCTGTCCTCAAAGGAAGATGAGAGAGAAGAAAGAGCAAGATCGCCAATTGGAACAATCACAGCGGGAAAACCGCAGTGTATACCTTTTTGAAACTCCGGTCTGAAGTTGCAATCAGAGGAGGTCAAAGAGGAGGGTGAGTTGATGACGCAGTCGTGATGGAACCGTAAGGCAGAAGGTTTGGCCCAGCGTTGAGGGAGAAAAAGGCTGACGACCTGAGGTACGCATCGTGGGGGGGAAGAGACAGTGCTAAAATACAGTAGCATCCGTGTCCGCCAATTCTGCCGCCAGCACTCCTGCATGATTGGTATGGACCTTACCGTGCCTCTGTTTGCCGCGACTGTGTTTGCCCGCCCCAGAAGCTCCGGCCCCCAACGCCGAGGACGGGAGTGACCCCCATCCGTCCGTCCAATTGGACCGGGCGGCACCCCGACGGATTCGTTGTCGAGCTTCTACTGGATCAACTGAAGAATTCCAGCATGGCAGCGAACCAACACACACTATGCCTTTCTGCCAGATGTGCCTCCCCGATGCCCATAGCTGTCAGACCTGCTTCCGTCCAGGAGCTTGGGCCCGTTTCCTGTCTCTTCCGTGTGTTCTTGAAACATGCACGGCATGCCGGACGTCAGAGCTGCCTTTGCGGGCACGGATGGAAGCGGCGGCCGCCTACTTGACAGGCGCCCGGCCTCTTCGAAACGTCAAATCACGCATTCGTCTTCACTTTGAGTAAGGAACAAGCTTTGAACAGTTTGACATAATCTTCTTGGAATGCCAATGTCTGCCGATAATATACATACAGCAGGATCACACGCCCCTTTCTGTCATGGGCATGTCGTAATCTGACCTTCGTAGATACCGTTATCCGTGTCCTCCCGTCCGTCCGACCCGTCCTTGATCCCTCTATGCTGCAGTCGTCGCGCATTCTACCCGCGCGCACCCTTCTCTTTTTTATATGCTGAGTGGAGTAGTGTCTATCGTTTGTTGCGGGCCAATGGCCGTCATCGCTCGCTTTCCGAAAAAGCCCCTGTGATCGGGTGGCTCTGTCCCTTTGACCCTTTTGCTTCCGCAACGCCGTGGTAACCCGCCCCGAAACACGTCGGGGATGAATTCGACTCCCACACCCAAATTCAGACTCCTAAAAAACCAAGCACAATGTGACATAGGAAACGAAAATGGAAAGATGCCTCCGGCGCACTGCCGATTATCACAACCTAGCCGCCCATCCTACCCAGACACCCCGAACCCTCGGTCCACCGGCGTCAAAACACACAACGGGGTATCAAACAAAACGGTAGTTGAGGGCAATTACAAAGGAAATATGGTAATCTGAAAGGACACGCAGAGCTGCTGCTCAATGCGTGCTTCGATGAATTGACAAATGACGGTTGCGGTCGAGGAGGACCTTAGTTTTGGACGACAGCTTCCTCACCGCCGCCACCGCCGAGAAGCTCGAGCACCTTGTTGACAACGGCGCTGGGGTAGCCGCGGCAGAGCATCTCACCAACGACGCCCTTGGCCTTCTCGCGCTCCTCGACAGCGAGGAAGGCGCGGGTCATGGCCTCGTACGTGCTGGGTTCGCGCTTGTCGTGGACGACGGAGTCGTAGATGGACTGAGCCTTGTCGATGTTCTTCTCAGCAGCCCAGCCGTGGATCAGGGTGTTGGCAATGTACGGGGTCATCTCCACACCGCGGCGGCGCATCTGTCCGAGAACTGCCTCGGTGTCGGCAACCTTGTGGTTGGCAACCATGGCCTCGAATAGAGCCTGGAAGAGGCTGGCGTTGACGGAGACGGAACGGTCGGCCATGACGGAGTCGAACACCTTGCGGGCACCCTCCATGTCGTGGAGATTGCAGCCGCGGGCGTGGATCAAGGCGGCGAAGTGGACGGGCTCGGGCTTCTGGCCGGAAGCGCGGATGGCGTCGAGAACAGCCTCGGCCGCGGCCATGTCAACGGGCTCCAGTGTAGCGTGGGTGTCAACAAGCAGCTTGAAGGTGTGCGCGGTAGGCGCAATACCCTTGGTCTTCATGCGCTCGTAGTAGGCAAGGACCTTAGACTTGTCGCGCTTGGTGGTCAGGAAGAACTGCATCATGCTGTTGTAGGGAGCGGGGCGAGCCTTGTAGTTGGGCATGGCCTCCATCTCGTCGAACAGCTCCTCGGCAAACTTCTCATCGCTCACACGGCAGAGGGCGTTGACAATGGTTCCGTAGGTGACAGAGGTGGGCTTGATTCCAAGAGCGCGCATTTCAGCAAAGTAGAACAGGCAGTCGTCAATGCGGCGAGCCTTGCCCAACTTGCCAATCAGAGCGTTGTACAAGAAAGAGCTGGGCTCGACACCCTCGGCCTTGGCGCGGTGGAAGATCTTGACAGCCTCGGAAGCCTCGTCGAAAGTCTTGGCGGACTCCTTGAGGGTGGTGATGTACAGACCGAAAGTGTTGGCAGAGGGGGCAGCACCCATGGCGAGCAGCTCCTGGTGGTACTGCTCGGCCATCTGGCGGTTGCCCATCGTCAGGCAAGCACCAACCATAGCGTCCAGGATGGAAGACCAGCCGTAGCGAACGACAGCGTACTGGGGCAGGAGAGGAACGTCGGTGCGGGCCATGGCGAGGATATCGTTGCACAGCTCCATCTTGCTGTCACGTGCGGCGGCGGAGATCAACTTGGCGTAGGTGATGTAGCGGGGGTGACGGCCAGCACGGCGCATGTTGCGGAACCGGGTGAGAGCATCATGGAGCCTGGGACCCTTGCGACCGTGCGCGCCCTCCAGTTCATCAGAGATAAGCGAAGAGCCCTTGAAGTCGGTGTTGTGCGCATACGGGTCGAACGAATCCTCGAAGCTGGAGACAGTGGCGGTGGATGCGAAGGGAGAAGCGGAGTTAACCTGGGAAGCGATCTCACGAGGGTCCGCGATACCGCGGCTGGTCATGAATCGGTGGATAAAATCAACACCCTCCTCGACCTCGTCAGCGTGCTCCGGGCTAACTGCGCGAATTCTCTGGAACATCATCTCCGATTGAGACAGACCCTCAGCGACCTGGCCGGAGCCAATCATTGCGATGGCAAACATGGCGGTGGGCTCGATAAGGGCGGCGGTGACAGGGGTCTCAGGATTGCACAGGATGCCCCAGTAGCGGGCCGCAGAAGCGACATCGCCCTCACGAACGCTGAGAGCCAAAAGTGCCATGGCGGGGGTGGCGACGGGCTGGAAGTTGATGGGCAGGTTGGCAAACGCCGCAATGGCAGTGAGCTTGTCACCGACGTCAGCAGCGCGGGTTGCCAGATTGCTCATCGGCTCAGCTCTCACTTCGGCCTCGACAACCTGAGCCCAGCGAAGGGCCTCGTTGAAGATGCCACGCTCAGTGAAGGCTTTGACGAAACCAGAGCTGACAATGGCATCCTTGATGTCACCAGCGCGAACCTCGTACTCTGTGATGATCTTCTCGTAGAACTTCATGGCGCCCTCGACCTTGTCGGAAATGATGTAGGCGTGAATTACTGCGGCGTAAACCTCGGCGTCGAGTCTGTCGTTGAGAGAGGGCTCGCCCTTGTCGTTAGCAATGGCGAGGTCCTTGTACTCATTGTAGCACTCGACAGCGCTGACCAGGTCACCGGCATTGGCGAATGCGGTGATCATGGCGGGGAACATGGCAGCAAAAGGAGTGACGCGGTTCAGCTCCATGTGCTCGTACAGGCGGAGCATGTCATCGACACGTCCGGCCTGAGCACAGGCAGAGATCAGCTGGTGGTAAGACTCAGCCGAGTAGGACGCCCTCTGGGTGAGGACGGACTTCTCAAACATCTCCATAGCAAGACCCAGCCTGTCGTCCTCAGAAAGGATGGCATGCTCGAGCTCGTGGGATGCAAACATGAACTTGCCAGGCTCGTCCATGCCACCAAAACGAACGCGCTTCTCGTCGAGGGATTTCTTCAGAGCAGCGACCTCGAGAGAACGGGCCGCGAGAAGGCCGACCAAGATGTTGTAAGTGTCGCTGTCGGGAACCACCTTGCGGCGGAGCATATCAGCGTACACGTCCAATGCCTTGGAAACCATCTCATTCTTGGCGTTGGGCAGGTGAATGGCGGCCATCAACAGGGCGTTGTAGGCACTGGCAATAGGGGGCACGCCGGCGACCAGCATGGCCTCGAAGACGGCCGGGATCTCAGAGTAGCGGCCATCCTCGGAGAGGTGGTGCAAGTGGTCGGCGTAAACCTGAGATTGCGGGTGCACGGGAGGGGTAGCGGTGCGGATGCTGAACGGTGTCCTCGAGGGGTCGACGGCCGGGGAGTGGTATGAGCGGATGGCGGGAGAGGCTGATCGGACGGAGTGCTCGGAAGCCTCTTCCAAAGCCTCCAAGCGGTTCCTGTGTTCGATCTCTCTCTCTAGTGCCGCATCAATCTCAGCCAGGGCGGCCTGAGCCTCTGGTGGAATGTCGGATAGTGCCTCTGCATCCTCGGCAGCGTCCTCGATATCGAGGGCCTTGGGCTCAGCGGCAAGAACAGCCTCTGGCTCGGGCTTCCATTCAATCTGCCTCTGGAACTGGAACTGGCTCCATTCCTTCTCGAGATCCTCCTCGGAGGCCTGCTCCTGCTGTTTCTGCAGGGCCTCAAAGTACGCGTCTAAGCTTCCATGCTGGCTGGTGAGCTTCTCGTGGCGATGCTCGGGAAGACCGGTGGTTGTCCGCTCGTGGTGGAAGGCGGACTGGAGCTGGAAAGACTGAAGACGACCGAAGCGGTTGGTGTTCCGGCGGGCGAATGAGGGCCGGTTCTGGGTGTTGAGGATGGGATGTGTGGCAGCTACGACGGACTGGGCGTAGCCGTTTGTGAAAGATTTCGCGAATCCTTGACGGATGAAACTCTGGTAGAGGGAGGAGTAGATGGTGGGCATTTAGAACTCGCGGGGAAGGGGGGGATTCTGTGGTTGGATTGTCAGTCGCAATTGTCTGGAGATGCAGGATCGACAAGAAAATTGAGGAGCAGCAGCCAACGAGAAAAAAAGATTTGCGCGGTGCATTGCGGTGTTCAGACGAAATTTCCGAGGCTGGACTGCCGTGTTTGTTTCGCCACGGCAAAATCCCGGACGAGGGGCGGCGAGTCACCAACCGTCGGTACAATTTTGCAGCGTCGGGAAGGTGATCTCGTGAGAGAGCAGCAGCTGGGAGTAATACAACTTACATGGGGGAAAATGTGAATAGTCCGTTGCAGGTTCATTTGACAGCACTGTAGCCGTCAAACAAACGCGCGAATCTGATTAAAGAAGGGGGTATAATTGGGATTGGAGGGAGGAAAGAGGAACAGAAGCTGGAAGTGAGAGCGAGGGGGGCGAACTAGAAGTATTAGAGATGCCGGTAGATTTTCAGAGTGACTGAGTGTGAGTGGCAGTCGCAGTGGGAGGAAAAGGCGAGCAGCGGAGCTAAGCTAGGGACTAGAAAGGTGGGAATTTGGCACGCTGGAGCGGGAGCTTTGTGAGATCGGACGGAGTCAATGAGACGTACAGCCGAGTACCTACGGGCCACGGGGGACCCACGGCTCCTGCCATTGCCATTGCCATCCATGGACCGTAATGCATGGCCCGCCTCAGTGTCCCGCCTCTTCACTTTGGTTCAGCAGTCTTCTGCCAGTGGAGATCCACGCCTTTCTGGGACCGTCTTTTTTTCTTGCAGTCTCCTCCGCTGGAAGGAATGGGGAATGCGACAGAAGGGCACAGCTACGGGCGCGCTAGACCGGGGCATGAGGGTTTTGGAGGCAGGGCATGGGTGTTGCTGCAAGTGACGTTCACACTCATTTTCACATTATTATTTACTCAGTGTTTGCGCAGTAGACTTTCAAATATTGTGTGTTCTCTGTCGAATACAGATACAGCGAGCGACCCGAAGCAACGCCTCCACTGAAAGATTCAATACCGTGACGGACTTAGGTCTCCGTTCGCGTGGACTCGGAGCTCTCTCGCTGAGTGACGGCAACAGGGTGGATTCGGGAACTTTAAAATTACTAAATGGAAGCGCGTTTTGGTCCCTGTTTTCCGATTTCCTCTCTGGCGCCGATACTTGGTGCGTGGTACTTGCCTGCCAGACCAAGGCGAGCGGGTTTAATGACTCAGGCACCAAACCCCGACGCCGTTGGTGCCTTGATCCGCGGCGTGTGAGTGGCTCAGTCCCTCTAGCCTCAGTGGCTCTCACCCGCGAGCTCCCTGTCGTTCTTGGTGTCCCAAAAGCAACGATTAATTGGAATGGATCTCGACTCCAAGCCTGAGATGGGGGGCAACGACGCTCAAACGCCGGAATACTGAGGCAAAACTCGAGAAAACAACAGGTGGCCTTGACGCCTCGCAGTTCCGATATTTGCCTTGCTCGACACCCTTTGTCGCAGGCCGCACGGCATCAAGCTGACAGGTGACGACGTGGAGAGAACGGACGAATACCTCCCAGAGACCGGACGGATGCTTCAGCAACGTCCGGCACCGAGTCCACGAAGGTACTGCCATGGTCTGCGTGTCATCATCCACTGCTGCCTTTCGCCCGCCAACGCGAAATGGCTCACGGCTAGCGGTACTCATGCGCGCAGACCGTAACGGCGGGGGAGAGGTACTCCGCGGTACTCGACATACGACAAGATACCTCGCCCACAACTTCTACAGGTCTCCTCCAAGTCCCTTTACTAGATGACGACTCCCTGGTGACGCCTAAGGACGCGAGATTGATCATCACTGCAGGCTAAGCCAAGCCCGCTGGAACGTCAACACCCTCTCAAAAACACGGGGAAATTTGGGGGTTCATGGTGAAGGGGGGCTGCCTCCCAGCGACGTCCCAGCACTCTTACAAGTTACGAACCCAGCCGACTACCAAAACGGGCCTGATGACTCTTTGACGGTTGCCCTGTGGCCCCCTGCCAGCGAGAAGAAACCGGCACCAATGTGCTGGAATGGCGGGGGAAGCCAGTCAGGGACTCAGAGGGCTGGCTGACGAAGGGCGAAGGCCGTGGACACGAATAGATGTCGGTGTCCATGACCAATCACGGGCGCCTCAATGCTGGGAGAAGCCGGAAGGAACGGGAGGGTCGGAGACTGGGGAGCCACAGTGCACCAGGGGCAGGTGCAGGACTCAAAGGGAGCCCGTCCTGTCGGGAAGCAGCCTCCAGCCCCACCTTCCATCTCCGTTTCCACCAGTGGCTGCAACTGCATCTTGGCCCGTTACTTCCCCGCTGGTAGCCTCCGCTAACGACCAAGTCGCGCCTGCTCATTGGTGATTCACCACCAGAAACCAATCACTCAAGACGCAAATTTTTCACCTCGAGCAACCCCTCAACCTCATGCGCATGAACGAACTTACGGAGCGGACCTCAAGCTCAGCTCCCGCTGCAACCACACATACTACGTATGCAGTACACACGCAGCATCGATGCCGTCTTGACACAACGGTGAGGTTCGGAGGCATATCTCGGCGCTATCTTGTCTCGATATTGAATGGAGGGATGTCGCCAACGACTGGCTGATATCAAGCATCACGGCTCTGAGACCTGCGAGATCTCAACTCGATGGAGAGACAATCTCGTTGACCAAACAAACACGTCCATGGCCGTGCCCTCTCGCGCCCTCTCGCGCCCAGCCGCAGATCAGCATGCACGTCTTCAGAATCGAGGCCGGGTAGTCACCGTCACCGCCCCGCGAGCAGCACGCGCAGAAAAGAAACAACACATCAACACCGCCAGTTCAACCCTCGTCGACGTCCCTGCCGGCCCCATCTATACCATCGCTCACCTATCCAAAACGGGCCAAAACAGCAAACACTCAATCCCACGCTCACCCGCCTGCCCTGTCCCTTGCGTCCGCCGACGAATGGCAGCGCGCCCAAAACTGCCAGTGTAATCTGCCCCAACAGACCCTGACCTGTCCGTAATCATTACCATCTGGAATCTCACACATGGCACGGAGATGGCGATGCGATCTCCATTGACCTAATATTGGTACCGATTGGTACTTGTTAAAGTGGCAGCGGGAGCCAAATTGAATCAGGGCTTACAGCCGTCTGGCACGCGAGTCTGGCACCTTGCTGATGGAGCCTGGGAGTTCTGCCCACGACAAATGATCCTCGAGGGGTTGCACGTCGTGCCCTAACAGACGTGACGTGCTGAGACATTGGCCAACATGCCTCCTCCACAATTTCGCAATTGAGCACCGGCCAGCGATCCCTAGCTCTGGCAGATCGCGCCAACATTTCCCGTAATTCGTGGGGGCTCGTTCACGACTTTCAGGTCACGCGGCCATCCATTCACGAAAAAGAGCCGCCATGTGTTGCGGCACGGCACACACAGCCTAGGAGCCCACCGGTTCCCAAAAAACAGGATCTAGTCCAGGCACCGCTTCGCCGCAGGCATGGATGTCCATGAGTGGTGATGCGGATGCTCAAACTGCGAGAGCCACGTTCTCGTTACCTCGGAGGACGGGCATCTGGTTGCGCCGTCTTACATCCGGCCGCCGGACATGAGAACTTATCCCCGTGGCCTTGCCATGTGACCCTCAATATGCCGACGCCGACGGCCCAATGCCGCTACCCGGCCCTCTGACTGCTCCGACCAGATCTGGATGCTGCCGCAGGAAGTCCATCATCCCAATCACCAGCCCTGGGCTCGTTCCCGGATTATTCAGCCACTAATGCGCTGTAACCTGCGCCCATCCGCCCCAGAGCCAAGACTGGCACACTGGCGAGCGCTCCGCCTGTCACCGAGATACATCGGCTCGGGTCTCGGTGAGAGTGGGTTGGTTGGAACTTGTGGAGGATCGACAGCATCCCCGGGCCTGCAACCTCGCATGGGGCTCAGCTTACGTGACACCCGCAAGCGCGCAAGTCCCTTTGACGACCCCTTCGATCCTGCGCATCATTGCGCAGCATTACCCTCGCCTCATGTTTGCATGTTTGACATGTTTGCTTCCTCGGCGGCGGAGGTGGGGATCGGGGACCTTCGGGTACAGGCTGCAAGGCAGCAGCCATGGCACATGGCTGTGCAGTTTCACAAATCACGAGGCTGACAATGACGATGGTTGCTGAGGCAGCTCAGCGGCATGTGAGTACTTCCAGATCAGGGTGCACGCGTCACACAGACTCCAAGGGGCACAGATGTCAGAAGCATTGCAATGAAAGAAGGTCACAGGCATGGCAGCGGAAGAAGTGAGGGTAAAGATAATTTTACTGTATCTGTCTTTGGGCCTTTTTGGCACCATTCTCTCTCTTCCTCTGGACAAACATCCTCAGCTCGCAAGCTTCTCTGCAGTCAACACTGCGTACCAAGTGGTATCGTACTGATAATCTCAAAAAAGTGACAAAGCAAATCAAGAGCGAACCGACTGTCGTCGTCGCTGCAGTAGTTTTTCCCCGCTCCAATAACGCCGTCGCTGAAGTAATTGTTCCCAAAAGGCATCATAGTGCCGGACGCTCGCTCTCGCTAATAGTTGACGCTCATAAAATAGACGTTGTCGATCACCGTCCTGGGTGTAACAACCCGTGGCAAGTTGCCATTGCAATCGCTAGTGTATATATTGTTGTGTGTGTTTTGTTGTTTTGCAGGTTGAGCAGATCAATCATCTGCTGTAGGAGCTGCCGAGGGTGGAGATGGAGGCGCTGGACATGCCGGACTGGATGGAGAACATTGGTCTGGCGGGGTAGTCGGAGTCGAAGTCGGCGATGCCGATGCGGCTCGCGACGGCTTGTTCCTTGAGCATGGCAATTCTGGAGAGGTTGTTAGTATCTTTGCTATGATGGTATTGATTGAGGTGTGTAGACTTACTCATCTGCGCTGATGCCCGCGAGTTCGAGATTGCACTTCTTGAAGTCGAAGGGGGCGGAAATGTCCACACCCCTGGGCTTGGCCTCCTTCCTGCTGCGGCGAATGACCTTGTTGAGGAAGACCTTGAAGCCGTCGTTGTGGGAGTCCATGGCTGCGTCGGTCTGCATTATGGCTGGTGTGTGTGTGGTTGTGGTGGTTGTGAGAAGGTGGTAGAGTGGTGCGAGGACCGAGGTGGTATATGTAAGTGCGGTGTCGCGGTCGTACACAGGGATGAAGAAGTGAATGTTTTGTTTCTCGATTCCGAGGGATGCCGGGTGACGATCTCCGACATGAAAGATCGATCGGTTGTGTTGGGTTTGTATCCAATTGTTCCTTGTGTTTCCTTTCTTTTTCTGAGTCTTGCCCTTTCCAGCTTCTCGGGTCCTTCGCTCTTGTTGGGTAGTGATGGTGTGCGGTGTGCTTCCTTTTGCTCCTTGTCTCGATGTGATTGTGTGTGTGTCTATTGCGTCCTGCGGCTCAGCCCTTGGATTGAAGATATTGTGTAAAGATTGGGATTTGAGTTGGTGGAGTTAGATTGCGAGCTGATTCCGAAAAAGAAAGCAGAGGTGAGGGTGGGAGAAGCCAGAATCATATATCTCCATTTCCCAGATCGGCGGGTGTGTGGTGTGGTGTTGGCAGCAGGATGGGCGGAGGGAGGGGGGGGGACAGCCGCACTGCACGCGCAATACCACACCACACGCCCTGCCCTACGGCAGACGGGGGGTGCGGAGGGGTGTGTGTGGAGGTGCCGGGGACGTATGCTGCATACGTACGACACACACCCCTCCTTCTGCTTCCCTTTGGAGAGTGCGCTGAGTGTGTGCCCTGTTCTTGCGTCCCATCTCATCAATGCCAGAATCATCTACCTAGCGCTTCTTTCTCCCCGAAGGACGGGGAGGGGGGGCGTGTGAGAAAGGAGGGTGGAGTGCCGTCTCTGCTGTTCCCCGGCATGCCATTCGAACATTGTGAAGGGGGAAAATTGAAGAAATGTGTCCGTCCGTCGGCCGACGGGCGCCACGCTCTTGGGCAAACTAGGTTAGGTGGAGGGTGTGGCAGGGCGTGAAGGCTTCAACCTTTGAAGGGGGTACGATCTTTGAATTCCTGGGTGGGGTGCAAGGTTTTTTTTTGGGTTAACGGACGTAGAGAGGGACGGACGAGCCTATCCGTAGCTACTAGTCGGACTTTCTTTTCCCTATGGGCCCTCTGTCTCTCATTTCACGAGGCCCTTTCAGAGGGTTAAATTGGGAATCTGCTATGAGATTACGATATTTGGGCATGTAATGCAGCAAGCCGTGCAAGATCCTGTAGGCAAGGTAGGGAGGTGCCCTCTCGCCGTGACGTTGCCCAAAAGAAGACTTGACTTTGCTTGGCCGTGGCAGGACAAGGCTGATCGCGAGCCGGGGGGGGGGGGGGGGGGGGGGGGGGGGGGGGGGGGGGGGGGGGGGGGGGGGGGGGGGGGGGGGGGGGGGGGGGGGGGGGGGGGGGGGGGGGGGGGGGGGGGGGGGGGGGGGGGGGGGGGGGGGGGGGGGGGGGGGGGGGGGGGGGGGGGGGGGGGGGGGGGGGGGGGGGGGGGGGGGGGGGGGGGGGGGGGGGGGGGGGGGGGGGGGGGGGGGGGGGGGGGGGGGGGGGGGGGGGGGGGGGGGGGGGGGGGGGGGGGGGGGGGGGGGGGGGGGGGGGGGGGGGGGGGGGGGGGGGGGGGGGGGGGGGGGGGGGGGGGGGGGGGGGGGGGGGGGGGGGGGGGGGGGGGGGGGGGGGGGGGGGGGGGGGGGGGGGGGGGGGGGGGGGGGGGGGGGGGGGGGGGGGGGGGGGGGGGGGGGGGGGGGGGGGGGGGGGGGGGGGGGGGGGGGGGGGGGGGGGGGGGGGGGGGGGGGGGGGGGGGGGGGGGGGGGGGGGGGGGGGGGGGGGGGGGGGGGGGGGGGGGGGGGGGGGGGGGGGGGGGGGGGGGGGGGGGGGGGGGGGGGGGGGGGGGGGGGGGGGGGGGGGGGGGGGGGGGGGGGGGGGGGGGGGGGGGTCGGCGATGGGTGATGGTGCTGGGTGCTTACACTGCTTCAACCTCCAACGACGAAAACGAGCAGTGCAGAGAAAAGTTTGATCGGGGATGCATGCGCTCGTCAACCTCCCAATCAGAGCACGACCCTGCCGCCGCCGCCGCCGCCGACTCCTCCAACGGCGACGGCGACGCACGCAGAGCTGCGGACGGCAGCGGTGGTTCTGCTTCAGGCAGCCTCGGGGAGGAATGCGGCGTGCTGTCTGTCGTGCTGGGCAGAGCCTTGTTTCCGCGAGAGACAGGTACGCGTGCAGACACAGAGTTCGGACTGGGCGGACTGCGGACGGAATGCGTGCGTGTGTATGTAAAACTGTAAAACTCTTTTTTCTCTCCTTAACTGCGAGATTCTGAAACTTCGGCGATGACGGTTCGGCAGGGGTGTGCGCTGTTTGGAATTTTTGCTGTCTCTCTCTGTCTCTGTCTCCTGGCGATGTTTCAACGTTTCCAGTGACTTACACGCTCACGCACACGCGCAAGCGGACACAGTACACACGGCCTTGCCGTAATGGCCCATCAATGCAAAGTGCAGCGCAGCAACACGCGAGATTGTCGTGCGCTGCACGCAATTTAACGGCTTTTTCTTTTTTTTGAGATCGCTTGCCCGGTGACTGGTCGAGGAAATGCAGGAACGGAACACAGACAGGTACGCGACGCACGCACTTGAACCGTACAGATGGAAAGATCAACATCCGGATGCAAGGGGAAAGAGACAAGTCTGACCAACCACGGCGCGGCCTACGGGAGTGTCTTGTTTCTTCAGCGAACACAACGCGCTGCGCGCTGACGTGCGAAGAAAGGGAGAGAGAATAAGGGCAGAAACACACAAACAACACATGGTCGGATAACGGGTCACGCGATTCTGAGGCCATGTGCTCCCGCGGACGCGGCGACGACGACGATCTGGGGTTACATGTGTTCTCTCTCCGTCTCCTTTCTTCGATAGTGTCACAATGTCCAGAATGCGACCTCCTGCTGCAGCCTACGCCGTACACTCATTGCTGTACGGCGTCTACAAATAACTCTCTGCAGATATAAGCCCAGGGACAGCAGGGGGCGACCCCTGCATTTTCCGACTCTGGTGGACGTGGGTGCCCTACCAACTCAAAAGGAATTGCAGCAAGCAAAATGGCACGTCGCCGTCGCCGATGCCGTGGCCGCCGTGCTCCTACTCCTTTCGGGGACCTGGTCGGATGTGCTGCAGGGGGTGTGCTGCCCACGCATGCCCAAATCTGTGCTTCTTCAGTCATTAATTAGGGATCCTGTGCCTGGCCGCAATGCCCCAGATAATCTGTGCGCAAGCCGAACCTGAGAGTTGGCCGACTCTGGCGCACGCACGCCGCCGCACAGCTGCTGAAGTGCGTGCTGCTGCTGCCCCTGGTGAACCCCAGCTGGGCCGGAGTGCCGGGGCTCGCCGGTGGGGGCCGCGGGGGCGGGACATGGAATGACGATGGGGTCGCAATGCCGGACCCAAGATTGTTGCGGGCAGGGGTGATTCGTGGAAGGTCGCATTGGGCTTCAACATTCTTTTGGGTTGCGTGCGGTGTTTTCCTCTCATGATGGACGCCGTGGATGCCGCCGTCCGGCTGCGGCGGCGGCGGTCGTCGGCATCAACGGAAGAAGGATGGTGATCACGATTTTGTGTGTTTTGGGAAGCTTCAGATGGGGGGACAAACCCGAAGCCGAGGAATCTTGACCGGCGACTATCGTGACGGGCTTCACCGGACTTTTTCGTCCTCACGCGTGGTTCACTTCGCTTTCGGCGCGGGGGGTTGTATTGCGACGTGTAACTCATGTGAATTCAAGAGTGCGACGGTTTCGAAATGTGTGAATTGAAGGGGGGCAGCTACAACATTCCTCGCATTCACGATGATTACCGACTCGACTCAGCCAGCCCTGCGCCGTCTCAATATGACTATGATAGACACTCTTGTGACTCTGATAGATACCCTTAGCCAGTGACTCGGAAACCCAACAGTAGACTAGCGCCGTTTTCCTTTTGCTTCTTCAGCAGAGTTGCGCTGGCGTTGATCTGGCAGATTACAGCAGGCCGCGGCAGGGGTAAACTTCTGTCTGGGCAAGCATTCCTCGGGACTGGCGGTTGATCGGTCAGTAATCAACTCGCAATCTACTCATCACAATGCCACGGAGGAAGAAAAAAAAGGGATGGCCGAGACCGAGAATCCAATTGAAGCCCTACACCACCTCAACCCTGGTGACGATATCGATGATGACAATCTCTCTTGCTGCCCACCCCCTTGTGCGCCGTAAGGCTTATTCTCAATGCAGACGTGCCCAGTATGGACCCCTGCGAAGGACACCGATGGGGAGAAAGAGAGATCGGGCCATGGCTGTCATAATCCCCACGAGCCCAATCCTCCCCCCGAATTTCGTGATCACCGCGTTCAGGAAACGCATCACCATCTGCGTTCTCCGGCAATGGACTAGGACCTTCGTTGCATCGTTCCCTCTTGCGCAAACAGCAAACCGTACAACGGTCGTCGTTGTCGGAAAATGCAGATTGAAGCTAAGCTTCAGATTGTGTGTGTAAGTATGCATTTGGGCTGACGCATCCAACGTAGATCTCCTCGTTCCCGTGAATAGAGTAACGACTTGCATCTGCAAATCCTTCCACCACCCCCTCCAGAAGGCGCACAGTAATCAGCCACGCCAGCCACCCTGCCAAGCTGACAAGTTGCAGGTTTCATGGTCGCTTTTGGACATGCTTGAGAAGCTTGGACGAGGCTTGCCAGCCCGGGGCGTTCAGCCTCGAAGTTGTTGCCCTGGCTAATGGGGGATGGGAGGTGGGCATACGCCAGCGCTGAAGTGGAGGGAGGGTCGGGGTTAATTGTCCAGTATGGATGCTTGTTGGGCTGACGAAGCGAAGGCGAAGGCGAGCTGTCGACAGGGGCATCCTGAGGTTTGCGTGCTTCTTCCCCAATCACGTATGTGCTTCTCCATAACCAGATATCTCTCTCTCGGACTTGCATGCGCACGGCCCAGGATGCTGGGAGATGCGAGATTGCGTCCTTTGCATTTGCAAATAGTAGTCAGCCGTAACCCAGGCAGCCGCATCGCGAGATGGTGCTGCGCTAGGCTGCCGTATCTGGAGCGATCTCGCGGGAAAGGATCGTGATGCCTGCTGTGTTTCCTCGCAGGGCGGTGGGAGCCAGGCAGTCGGTGAAGGGCATGATTACACATCTTCACGCAGCAATAACGAATAAACCCATGCCTTCAGCTTGCCTCACATATACGAATACCCCGTTTGAGGTTTTCTTCAATCTTAGATGACTGAGAGGGAAAAGCAAACCACTAGCCCCGATGATACCCTGCCAGATTACGAGATGGAGAGTGAGGATTCAGCGATAGCCATCTCTGGTAAGGCGGCACTGCAGACTGTGGAGAAATAGATAGAGAGAGTGCCCTAGTGTGCATATTCGCAGGTGCAAGGTGAGGTAGGACACGATGAACCTAAACGCCGCGTCCGATCGCCAACCCGACCCATCTCCCCAATGAGGCTGCTGCCCAGAAGAAAAGAGTCAAGAGATCTCGTCCGTAGGATTGGGTCGTACGCGACGTGGCTCACGGATGTGAAGTTCTCCAGGGACTAGCGATTGCTGTTACGGCCGAGGAAGTGGAGTTTGGGGGTGTATCTAAGGCTTTCTGCCTGTCTCGCTACCAGAGATGGGCAAGGTCGGACTTTTACTGGGGGTAATTAGCCCTGTCCAGCAGCAACAGCAGAGGCAGCAGATCCATCCATCCTCGGGATTGAACCTCGTTGGGCATGGTCGAGAAGGGCTGCCCTGCTTTACCTAAGGCAAGACTGCCGCAGCCGCCCATCACTGAACGAGGCCTGTGATCTGGTTGGATGGTTTGTCGACGCCTCACGATGAGACGGCCAGAGGCTTGCCTAGCCTTGCCCTGAGTGTGAGGGTGAGATCTCTGACAGAGAACCTGTGTCGACGACTGACCCGCCGCACCGCTAACTCCCAGTCTGCCCACTGGCTGCCGCGCACTACAGCGCACCTCTCGAGCCTGTGCTGCCGCGAGCACCCACCCACGGCATCGTCTCGACGCCTCCCCCCANCCTCTCGAGCCTGTGCTGCCGCGAGCACCCACCCACGGCATCGTCTCGACGCCTCCCCCCACCCTTCCCGCTCCTCCAGCACAGGCCGCTAGCGATATAGGCGTCCCTAGGCGGTCCCAAATCGCCGGCTTCGGCTGTCACACGGCCCTAGCGTCCCACGGCATTGGACCTTCCCACTGGTCCAGCAGTGCCTGACAGAGTCTCCAGGCCAAGGGACCCCACCCCCGTCCGACACCAACCTTGTCCAGATGCATCCAGACCACCACACCGACGCAGCACACCACGATCGAGAACATCACGATACCCTCACTAGGCCCCGATCACCACCGCCCGAGCGTGGCTGAACGCGGCAGTTGTCGCGGTCCAGTCTGCCTTCTCTGCCCATCGGTAGATGTTATCGTACGCTACACCACCACCATCTCGTCCCCTCAGTATCCGCCCTCCTTCGGAAACACACAATAGATGTTTTCCGTTTGCGGACATCACATCCAACAGTCTCACTTACCCTCGTGTGCGTTTTGTTTCTCCTCTGCACGCTCAACCGTTCCCGAGTCGAAACCCACAATAGAACTGCTGCGGACCCTTTGACTCCGACCCGTCTGCCCCAGCACTTGCGGCCGAGAAGTGGCTTTCCGAGTTCTCTTGCACTTCTCTGAGCGGCCGACTCCAACGCTTTCCTTCGACGGTTTGCGGCGCAGTCATCTCTGACACACACTCACACTCCCAAGTCTTCTACTGCTTCTTCGCCAGTCTTGCCACAGAGTCTTTGCGTGTATGAGAAAGGAAGCCACGTCAAAGGGACACTGGACCCTGAATATGCCATCCGCGTCTCCCGTTCGCCACACACAATGTACGCCCGTAACGCCTCAAACCTATGCAGTGTCGTCGCCGCGGTCGTCGTCGAGCCGTGATTCTCTTCCTGCGCCAGTCTGAAAGTCTGATTACTTACCCGTCCCCTTCCCGTGCACCTGCCGCGCTTCTGACTAAGGCAAAAAAAACCTTCGGACCCCCTTCCTTTTTCCAGGTTTGAAGTCCGAACTAACTCTCAAGGCCGCCGCAATTGTCCGAGTCGATCACCCATAGTCCGTGATGGAGAGATCCACTTTAGCCCGTATCGGAGCAGAGGACGTCGAAACATATCGTCTCTCGTACGAAGCTAGCACGCGGGAGCATCCTTCCGTGTCCTTCGGAAGAGGGCCACGGTGTCATCCCAATCTTGACTCGATGGGAAAGTTCCTCCGTGACGCAGTCATAGTCGCCCTTCGACCTGTGCCTTGCCATGCTTACAGTGTCATGAATCACACAAACACCCCAAAAGCCATTCCCGCGTATCGGCCGCATCGCCGGCGCCGCTTTCGCTCTCGCTGCGTGTCCAGTTTCAAGGGATTTCGTTGTGTGTTTTGGTAGTGCGGCAAATGACTAACACCGCAGCTGCGCTTTCTCTAACGTTGTTTCCCTCCCTCGCCGCCCATGCGCCTTGCAAACTGCTGCGGCGTTCATCTCATGACGTCGCGGGGACATCCCCAGCAGCGAGATGGGTGTAGCGAAAACGAGACGAGTTTATTTTGAGGATACCGCAGCACCTTGCATACGGCGCCGGCAGTAGTTGGTAGCAGCGTACGGCAGCGGCAGCAAACATACGGCGTAACACACACGCCCTTCACACCACCACCTCTCGGCTCTCGGACAATCTGAAGATTTGCCCCAAACTCTTTTCTGAAGATGCGTTGTGCCGCTTCTGCAACGACGCCAGCCAGTGACAGCCTCGGTTTCGGCAGTGTCAGGGACGCATACACGCACATTCCTTCACAGCATTGCTTGATTACCCGTTTTAGAGATCGTCGAAAGGACTCAAGACACCACGCAAGCAGGAGAGACACCACGCACGCGCGCAAAAAAACATAACCCACGAGCTTGGCCTTCCCGTCGGGGACGCAAGCAGGGGGTCTCCTGTCCCGGGTTCCTGGACACGCACGCGCACAACTGACAACGACGGCGACGCACGCGGTCTGATCATTGTCCGTTGGGCTGATCCCGCAAAAAGCATGTTGTTTTGTCTTGTGTCGTGGGCGGTCTGGCTGTCACCTCACCTCGAAGCTGAGGTGAGGCGGCCTGTGAGAAGAGTGCCGACCGCTTAAGCATATCGTTGTCGGCGTTTAGGAATCATGCCATCCGTGGTTTAATCGGTGTCATACCGGCAGCCCAGGAGACAGACAGACCGTACCATGCAGTACGTCGTGAGAATGACAGCGATCGTGCACTCCCCTAACCCTCCCCTCCCTCCACCCCCTTCCGCGCCTCCACCAAATCGACCACCACCTCCATCATCGTGCATTCCCTGGGTCCTGGGCCTTGGGTCTTGAGTCCGCGGCCCCCACTCTCCCCGATCCTCCGGTTCGTGCCCCGTGCCACGGCCCCATCGCTCCTTGAAATCCCCCGATCTTGATGCCCCCCGGCCCACATCCACATACATCACGGTGGGCAGATTCTCTTCGAAACACCAAGAAAGGGTCGCAAGTCATGGTGCGTGATCGTTCGTGAAAAGAGGCCATCGCCAAGCCACTGAACCCAGCGGCGCGGCGCTGCTGTCCGTGCATTTCCTAGACCAAGATAGACAGAGAGCTAGGGAAGGAAAAAACTCTACACGGCCCTGCTTGTGCTCTGACTCTCCCCTCATCTTGCCAAGACCCGACTGACAAGTGCCGCGGCTCCATCTCAAGCCCGCGATCGCGTTACTGTGAAGCCATTCCCTTGCCTTGCAAAGCACCCTAAAACAAAACCCAACAACCATAACTGCCATTTTGCCCAGCGCCGCCGCCGTCCTCGACCGGTGCTCCTGTCAAACAAGCAAAATAGGGACCATCATGAGGCTCGTGCGCTTCCTAAACCTTTCAAACCGCTCACACTGCTTCCCAAGCTTCCCTTTCCCCTCTCCTACCATCACTTATTTGGGGTAGTCCTTCAAGTGGTAGCTCTTGAGCTTGACAAACTGATCGTAGCCGAAGCGGCTGAGCGTCTGTCCCTTGCCCGAGTTCTTCCATCCCGTCCACGCTAGGTCCTGAGGTGGTTGTTAGTAAAGTGAAAGAGCCCTGACGAAGGTGGCTTGCGAGGGGAAGGGATCAAAGGAAGAAAGGGAAAACGACGTCATAAGGGAAGGACAAAAGAAATAAAGCGGTTGACAACGGCAGTTCAAACACAACGTCAAGAGGAGGGCGAAGTAAAAGCCGTTCAAAGCCCACTTCAGTCGGTTGAGGTTTCTAGCTGCTTTCTAGCTGCTGGAACCAAGAACCTGGCAAAGGGCCGAGCAGCTGGTGTCACGGAGGATGCCGGATGAACATATGGAAGGAGTGGGGCAACACCGGGAGGGGTGTTATCCGGGGCGATTGGAAGGGCATTAAAAGAAGTCCAGCGAGGCAGTGATGGCAATCAAACGGAGAAGATGCAATTTCTAGAAAGGACAGCGTTGTAGAACTCACCGGGCTAGGGAAATCGCATCGGTTGACGAAGACTGTTCCCGCTTCCACCTGGTCCGCGAGCTCGTAGCCGCGGTCCGTGTCCTTGGTCCAGATGCTGGCCGTCAGGCCAAACTCGCTGTCGTTCATGAGCTTGACCGCCTCGTCGTCATTCTTGACGCGCATGACGGGGATGACGGGGCCAAACGTCTCCTCCGTCATCACCGTCATCGAGTGGTCGACGCCAGTGAGCAGCGTCGGCTTGACAAAGTTGCCCTTGGGCGGCGGGTTGGCGAACGACTCGTTCTCGGGCGTCGCGTCCTTTGCGCCCTTGGCGACGGCGTCCTGGACATGCGCCTCGATGGTCTCCTTGGAGCGCTTCGAGATGACGGGGCCGACGTGGGTGCCCTTGTCAAAGGGGTCGCCGAGGACGTAGCCCTTGAGGACCTTCTGCACGGCCTCGACGAAGGCGTCGTGGATCTCGTCGGCGACGTAGACCCGCTCGACGGAGCAGCAGCTCTGGCCCGAGTTGAAGACGGCGCCGTCGACGATCTCGGCGGCGGCCCAGTCGATGTCGACGTCGCCGCGGATGTACGCCGGGTCCTTGCCGCCGAGCTCGAGGCCGACGTTGACGACGCGGTCGGCGGCGGCCTGCTGCACGGCCAGGCCGCCGGCCACGGAGCCGGTGAAGGCGACGAGCTTGATCTGGGGGTTGCGCACGATAGACTCGATGAGCGTCGGCGAGCCGCAGTGGAAGTGCTGGAGGACGCCGGATGGGAGGCCGGCCTCCTCAAAGACCTTGGCGACGCGCTCGACGATTGTGGGCGTCTGCGGGGAAGGCTTGAGGATGACGGTGTTGCCTGCCAGCAGGGCGGGAATGAGAGAGTTGACGAGGATGAGGTAAGGGTACTGGAGTGGTGTTAGTCAGATGAGGTGAGCAGGGGTGGTGGCAGTTGCTCGTGATGTCTCTAAGTGGTGGAGTCGCCACGCAACGGCCACGAAGATGGCGAGACATGTAAAAAAACGTACATTCCAGGCAAAGATGACGAGAACCGGGCCAACGGGAACCTTGCGAATGAAGCGCTTGAAGCCCTTCTCAGCCTCGCCGTCGGTGTCCTTGAGGACCTCGTCGCTGATCTTGAGGAGATACTCGGCGCGCTTCACGGCGGTGGCGACCTCGACGCCGGTGTAGGCGATGGGGCGACCCATCTGGACGGTGAGCTCCTGGGCTAGGTCATCCTTCAGGTTGAGGAGAAGCTTCAGTGCGGTCTTGACAATCTTCTGGCGGTCTGCGAGAGACGTCTTGCTCCACGACTCGAAAGCTTTGGTGGCGGTGTTGGGGAGCTCATCTAAGTCGGCCTGGGAGATGCCGTTGCGGGTGAGGATGGGCTCGTTGGTGGTTGGGGAGATTGTGGTAAGGACTTCGACGGACATGATGGGCGGTTTGTGCTGGGTATTTGGGTATAATTAGGAGAATAGAGAAGAAAAGTGAAGAGTGAGGTTGACGATGGTTGATCAGTTGGCAACTCGGCTTAGATATCCCCTTTGGCTGGGCCACATGAATCGTCACTTGGAGGGGCAAATGGAGGGGCAACACTGAACGTCGGTGAGGGGCGATGGAGCTGAGCTGCCCCGCCGACCGCGGAGCGCGCTGTGAGCGCGGTTGCAGATAAGATACCGATAGCTGTGATAAGGATGATGAGGTAATCAGGCTAGTCGCGGTTGACCGTTGGCCCCACTAAAACTTTTTTGCAGAACACCACGGCTGCTGCGATTGTCGACGACGCAATTGGTCCTGCTGCGGACCTACAATCGACCCCGGGGATCTCAATTGCATACCACTGCCAATATCACCAATTTCGGTTGCTCACCATGGCTCCCGAGAAGCGAAACAAGTTTCTCGACGCCGACGAGAGCGAAGACGACCTCGATCAGGGCTACGACTCCGAGGCCGAGGACCTGCGCAAAGGAGGCCGCAGCGCAAAGAGACGCAAGGTCGACTCGGACGAAGAAGACGAATTCAGCGACGAGGAGCGCGAAGTTCCCACCGCTGCCGCCGAAGACGACGAGGCAGCCGACAGCGACGACGATGAAGCCGCAGACGCATCAACCTCAAAAAAACCCGCCACAAAATCCCCCGCAGACCTCCTCCCCGACGTCACCCGGCCCCTCACGAACAAGAACCTCGTGCAATCCGAAGAGGCCGTCAAGAAGTCGGGCGTCGTCTACATCTCGCGCATCCCGCCCTTCATGAAGCCGCAGAAGCTGCGCTCGCTGCTCGAGCCGTATGGCAAGATCAACCGCATCTTCCTCGCGCCCGAGGACCCGGCGGCGCACGCGCGACGCGTCAAGGCCGGCGGCAACAAGAAGAAGTCGTACACGGAGGGCTGGGTCGAGTTCGTGCGCAAGCGCGACGCCAAGGCCGTGTGCGAGCTGCTCAACGCGCGCACGATCGGCGGCAAGAAGGGGTCGTACTACCATGACGACATCTGGACGCTCAAGTACCTCAAGGGGTTCAAGTGGAGACACCTCACGGAGCAGATCGCGGCCGAGAACGCGGAGCGGACGAGCAGGATGCGCGCGGAGATTGGCAAGGCGAGCAGGGAGAACAAGGAGTTTGTGCGCAATGTGGAGCGCGCGAGGGTGCTGGACGGGATTGCAGCTACGAGGGCGAAGCGCGGGAAGCAGCAGGAGAAGCAGGGGGGCAATGGCGCGGCGGAAGCGGCAGAGGCGCCTGCTGGCGGCGGAGGGGAAGGGGACAAGAAGAGGCGGACGGTGTTCAAGCAGATACCCCTGGCGGAGAGGAAGAGCGGCGAGGCTGCTGCGGCTGGGAAGCCGGCGGGGGATGTTGCGAGGGTGCTCGGCAAGATCTTTTGAAAGGCTGGGCGTGGGTGTATGGTGTGCGTGCATGTCCTCCTCGGCAGTGGGAGCGGCAGCGGCAGCGGGAGGGACCCTCCCACTCTTTCTTGTTTAGACTACCGTTGGTATTGAAGCATAATCGATCTCCATTATAGGACGAAAAGGTTCCTTGAGATCGGTAGTTGCTCCTCCTCGATGAGGCAGCTAGAGGGGTGTGAACTGCCTGCTGCTGCGGCGTACGGACGCCAAGAGACGGCTGTTGGATCACCAACTTGCCAAGGGCCCGGTGATGATTTACGTCTGGCGTCTTGGCAAGGAGGCGATGAGCGAGAATGTTGTGATGGAAATCTATTCTTGTCATGTTGACGGATTGTAGTGGGTCTGGTTCAATATTGTTCAGTATCTTTTGATATGAGGCTAGCGCATATCAATAACGACATGTCCAGTCACCAGTACATTTCAATGAGTATGTGCACATGTGAAGTTATTCACGACTACCGATCTGCCTCTGTACTCGGTGATTTGGTGTTGTGCCCTGTTCAATTGCCGAAAACCTCGTCATCTCACCAGAAGCCTCACTTACACGCGTCCCCTCAACACCCGCTTTCCCACCACCACGACCACCACCACCCATCAGCAGCAGTGCAACCACCACTCACAGCGCCAAGACACCGAAGACATACATCATCAACCTAATGCCCCTCGTCATCGTAAACCATCACAACAACCACCCGTTCACCACCACCACCAACCGGCCCTCAACACCTCTCTCGTCCGCCGTAGCATTACCACATCACCATCAGATGGCAGACGCCGGCGCGGCGCGGACAAGACGCACTCCACCTCCATCCCGCCGCATGAAAGCCCGTTCAGCAGCCTGGGAGGGTGGGTGCCGTCGGACACCAGAGTCCGTCTCGGCCAGGAAAACCTACGCCGCCGAACCTGCCCTCTCCTTCTCCAAGGCCCCTCCCTGACTCTCTTTCCTCACGCCCCCAAAACCGTCTCATCATTCTTCCCGCCCCAGCCGGCAGACGGCACGGCCGCGGCGGGGAGGTGGAGGTCTTGGTACGGGCGCGCGCGTCTGGGCAAACTGCCGCAGCAGTCTGGGGAAGTAGGACTTAGGGCGTAGGAGAGAACACGAGGGCATGGAGTATTCGTGCCGGGAAGGGCGGGAAGCACCACGCGCCGAGGGGTGGTCGATGCCCTGGGGTAAAAGGACGTTTCGGCGCCGGCGTCTATGCATGATCCCACGCCCAAAGGAAACAAAACACAGAGCAATGGGTCCCGCGGAGGCGGGCGGCGGCCGCGGCGGCAAGCATAGACGCCGCAGTCCGTCGTCCGCGGGGAGGGATGGAAGAGAGCAACGACACATGGGCCACGGCCGTCGTGCTCGCCATCGGACTCATGATTCCTGAAACGACATCGCCGAAGGGCAAGGGGTCAGGCGTACCACGTCCCAAGGTAGGGGAGCCCTGCCGCCCAACGAACGAAGAGCCTCCTCTGCCTCCGCGGGGTGCCGACCGCACCGACCACGAAAATCGGCGATTAGAAACGGTTCGGCGACGGGAAGAGGATGGGGGCCAGGGAAGGGCCCAGGCAGTCGGCACCCTAAGGCAAGGCGAGGCACAGACACGTACAATCGTCAAGAGGTGTGCAGCACGGACGACGAGGGCAGACGAGGAAGGTCGGGGAATGGCGATGGACACATGTCGGCAGCGGACGAGCTGGCGTTGAGGCTCGTGCGGAAGTGCCGGACGCACGTACGCCTCGTTGTCGACGACGGCCGTTGAACGGGGAATTGGGATCAGCCACACACACTTACACCCCTCCCCCTCCTTATGAGGATTCGCAAGCGGCGGTGATAGAGTTCTGAGATGGCACATCGCCGACTAAGGTGGCCAGTGCTTCCCCTTCCCTCTGGCCGACGGCGATAACGACAACGAGAGACAGCCCGACAATGCAGGGAGAACGAGGCTTTGAAGCGCTTGAGCCACGTTGTGGCCTTGTCTATTCTTCTTTTCCCAACGACGACGCAACGCCCACCCCCTGCTGCTTTGCCGACGTGCGAGGTATCTGATTCTGATGCATACACGCCTTGCCCATCCCTAACCGTCCCATCCCTCGTTTTTGAAGACATTTTAACCCTGGACGTTGTATTGTTGCTCTGTGCCCTAAGAAACAAACGCTGAGAGAGGAAGCAACGAACTTCGTCCCCGCAGACGGCCACTTAACCTTAACACCCCACCGGGACCGCGTGTGTGAAAGTAGTCAGTCGGGGCATCTCCCGCACAACCAAATTTCCGTCGCATCCCGCGCACGACACACACACGCCCCCCTCCCCCCCTTCCCGTCCCGACTAAGCTTAATCCTGAATCTGGAGTTCGTCCATGTCGTCGAGGAGCTCATCCATGTCGACCCTCGGCGCCTCCTCGTCGTCCTCCGTCTCGGCGATGGACATCGCATCGGGGTCGGCGGGCTGGTTGTTGGCCTTCTGGGCGCGGTAGATGGCCATGGTGGAGCGGAACTCGTCGTCCTCCTCGACGTCGCGAAGGAACTGCTCGTACTCCTCGTCCATGCGCTCCTGGTCGGCCTTCTTGGGGAGCAGCTCGCCCTCGTCCTTGGCCATGCGCTTGAGCTTCCAGTTGCGGGTGCGCGTCTTCCTCTTGCGCGCGTAGTGCTTCTTGACGAGCACGACGTCGGGTATCGTCGAGCCGTACGCGTGCGACTCCTCGATGGCGTCGAACTCTGGGTTGTTGAAGTTGGTGCCCGTGAGCATGTAGCCCATCACCGAGTCGCCCGCGTGCAGCAGACCGCCGAGGTGCGTCCTCGCGAAGTACGTCTTGTCGTTGACGCCCAGGTCCGCCGCGCGCATGACTTGTACCTCGCCAAGCTGCCACTTGCCCCTCGAGACGCCTGTCGGCTCAATGTCCATGACGATGAACTCGACGAGCGACTTTGCGTCGGCGAGCGAGTTGAATGGCGCGCGCCAGTAAATGTCTGAGGGGATGCTTGCTGTCTGGAGGGTGTTTGTGTCGAGGAGGTATACTGCGGTTCCGATCTTGTGGCAGATGACGAGGGGAGAAATGTTGCCCAGGGACTTGGCCAGCTTGATGGGCATAGCAACAAGATCGTCACGGCATATGGGGATAAGCTCGGCCGAGAAGGTGAACTTGTATGACTTTGTGGACGTGTGGATATCCTGGGAAATAAGCTCCTGCGCCTTCTTGACGCGGCAAGGGGCGACAGAGTTGAGGAAATCAACAAACTTCTCGGCCTGATTCCTTGCGGAGAAGAAAAAGTCGATGCCGTCCTTGGCCTCCTTGATGTTCAGGGTATCTTTGTGCGCTCCGTGCTTCATAATCAACTGCTCGAGGTAGAGGAACGTCCTCTTGTGCAGAACCTTTTGTCTGACCTGGACGCAGGCGCGCCAGACGTTGGCCGTGTACGACTTTGCGCAGTCGGGACATTGTTGGTATGCAACGATGAAGACGGCCTCGAAGGACTGCTGGAGGAGAACGCCGCTCTGGACCTCGTCCTGGATGGTGATCTTGACCTTTACTCGTCTCGAGTGCGGCTCGGTCCACACAAAGGAGGCGTCGATGATGCGGACCTTGTGCAGGCCCTTGAGCTTCTTCAGGCAGAGCGCGAGAAGCTCGCGGGATTCGGGGGCGGCGACGATCCAGCTGGTGGGCGGCAAAAGCCATCGGTCGCAGTCTCGGCAAAAGTTGAGGGTGGCCTCGCGCTGGACGCCGTTGGAGATGTCGACGGTCAACTTGATGCAGTCGAAGCAGAGGGCGTTGGCGGCGGTGGTTCCGTCGATGGGGGCGCCGCAGTTGCAGCAGAGAATCGTGGCGGCCGTCATGTTGTTTGCGCTTCTCCCTTAATGCCCCTGTGTGTTTTGTCAAGATATTGCAGAAATGGGAGGGCGGCAGCCGGGGTTGATGGGATTTTGGGCTGTCGTATGGCGGGGTTGATCGCAAAATCCAAAAATTTCCAGCGATAAGCAATGGAGGGGTTGCTTATCATCGAGTCTGAGTCACGTGCGCAGACTTTTTTCTTCGGCCCCTGCTGCATTCATGGTGGCGGCATTAATAATCGGGCCTCCCACCGGTAGCGTCATTGCTGTCACACAGCGCGCAGAAGCGCCTGAAGGACCGGGATTGGAGTACTGACTTGACAGCATTTTAGCAGCTGTTTGTCATCGAAGAATGCACAGCGGGAACCATGACAAATTGTCGGATAGCATTTATTCTTTTTGAACCGTGAGAGGGTTTATTGAAGTTTCAATGACTGGCCGCTGGGCTCATAGTGACTCAAGTTAACTACAGCCAAGCAAGCTATCCCGAAACCCATCGGACGCCACCGAATGCTGTGATACCCAGGGAACAAGCCATGATCAGTCCAACGACGAGTGAGCGTCAGCACAACCACCAAAAACAGGCAAACAAGACTACCCCTCCACTCCAACCCAGCGATCCGGATCACCGCCCCCAATACCACTCCAAGTCAGACGCTTGATCCCTTTCTCGCGAAAACCTAAGCTGTCGCCAGCGGCACAGCAATGCGTCTAAAGAAAAGAAGAGAAAATGAAGGACTCAAAGGAGTCAAGTTCCAAAAATTGAGTGCGTTGGAGAGCCCCCCCTGAGCCCCCAACGCAGAAAGTAGACGACGACGACGACGACGTCGTGGGCCCGCGCTTGCGCAGCCCTTGGGCCCCGGCCCCAAAAGTCCTATGAGAAGATCAGTGATCGAGGAGCAAAAGATTGTGCCGCCCCGAGACAGGACGAGTCTCTGTCTGCAGACACCCGAGCCAATGTGCAATGGCCGGGACTTGGTCGAGGGCCCCAGCATTCTTGAGCGAAGGGGCCCGACACGGCTTGGGACGTGGTTCGGGAGTCCGGTCCATGATGTGGAAAAGAAGAAGAAATGGAGGTTGGGGGAGATGGTTTGGGGATTATATAGACATGGGAGGGGGACACTAATCAGTAACCCTCATGTCCCAGGGAATCCCTCGGGGAAGGGACGTCTTCTCACAAAGGCAGTCACTGGGCCTGGTGTTGCCGGAATCGAGCACCTTCTTTCCTGCCGTGAAGGAAGCAACCGGCATGTCGGGGAAGGACGCAGGGCAGGTGAGGGAGGTGCCAGGCTTTGCACCTGCCCGAACCCAAGAACGTGCCTTCGTCGGTTACCTTATGGAAGGCAGGTATCAAGGGTAAATGTATTTTGCAGGAAGGATGTGGTGCGACAACCCCATGGGTTATGACCTGATCGGAAGGAGGTTCCTGCCAGTCGTGTAAGCCAAGCTTTTCCCCGGCGAGCTGCATGTCAGCGCGACTGCCTCTTTCCACTCGAGGATACAGGAAGTAGCATCCGTCCACCGCCCCTTCCAGATTGTCTCCGATGCGCCCCGGAAGAAATGTGGCAGGTGCTGACCGGGAATTGGAACTTTGGGCAGCGGTGAAGAGCGAATCGTCAGCGAGGTTTGCTGCCTGCGTGGAGAGGCCGGTGCTTCCGCCGCTGGGAGCAGATAGCATTCGGGGTTGGGAATGGTGTCAAGCTCATCGAGTAGCAATGACAGAGTCGACACTTGCTATCGTATTGCACGGCAAAGTGAGAATGGCGTCGCTTAGAATTATGTGGTGAGGCACAGCTGAGCAGGACTTGGAAGAGATTTGAGCAACTCAAACTTGCAGATACTGGGCGGATCAACCAATGAACCACGTCGCAAAAGAACAATTTGGAGAGCCAAGAACGAATCGTTGGACCGTGTCTATTGCTCACATCTTGAGTATGCAATGCTAACCATCACAGTCCAAGTCATCTACACTTCGTATTCAAACCATTGTCGTAAATCATTCGTCTTAGTTTAGTCTCAGGGGTATAGCTGCTCAAATCTTAGAACAGGACTCATCATTCAGGCAGCAATTCACTTGCCATTCTCTCCATTCTCCCCGTTCTTCTTCGCGCCGTTCTCCCCATTCTTCTGCCCCACAGGCCCGACAATCTGCTTCGCCTGCTGCAGGTCCATCGCCATCATGCCGAGGTGCAGCACGTCCGCCGACATCGAGATCAGGCTCATGCGCTTCGCCGCCTCCTGCAGCTTCTCGGGGCTGCCGTACGGCGGCGTCGCGAACGCGAAGCCCGCGTACGGCTTGTCGTGCTTGTCCATCGTCTCGAAGAACAGCTTCTGGATCTCGAGCCACTCGGGCTCGTCCTGCGGGCCGCCCATGTTGGCCGGCAGGTTCATGCTCACGCGCGCGTCGAGCGAGCCGAGCCAGACGACGTCGATGTCCGGGCACTGCGTCAGGATGTCGTCGAGGTTGCGCACCCCCTGCGCCGTCTCGATCTGGATCATCACGGCGGCCTGGTTGTTGACGCACTTGTGGATGTCCGACTTGGGGTCGTACGGCGTGTCAGTCAGGAAAGGGATCAGCCGGAAGGGCGGCGCCGAGCGCGTGCCGTTCTGCTTGGTGCCGTACTTGGCCGCCGAGAGGACGTGCTTGGCCTCCTCGACCGTCTCGACCTGCGGGACGACGATGGAGGCGCCGCAGTCGAGGGCGTAGCCGATGGCGGCGTGGTCGTGGCCGGGGACGCTGGAAGGAAGGAGGGTCAGCGCTAGGAATGCTTGAGGTTGCGGCGGGCCGCGCGCGGGGGAGGATTGGTAGACTTACCGAACAAAGGGGATGGTTCGGCCCTGGCTCATGAAGATGGCTTCGTGGACCATCTGAGGTGTGTTAGTGTTGTTGTTTAATATGCCTTTGGGGCTGAATGTGAACTTACAGACGTCATGGTCTCGACGTTGCAGGAGGTGTGCTCCCAGTCGATCCATACGGCATCATATCCCATGGGGGCGAGGAATCGTGTAATGGGAAGAGAGCTGAGGCCAGCGTAGTAGCACATCAATGGGGGGATCTTCTTCTCATGGGCATCGCGAATGGCTTGGCGAGCCTTGTGAGGTTGGAAGAGCGAGGGCGCGGCATAGGCATTCATGCCCTGCGCGGCAACGTTCTTGTATTCCTCGCCCATGACTGACATTTTGGCTGGATTTTGGGGTGAGTTTGGAGATGGGATGATTAGATAGGCTCTTATTAGGACTTGTGAGAGAAGGACTGAAGACGAGGGAAGATGGGGGCCATCAACAGCAATAAAGGGCAGCTGGAAGATGATCTTTTATATGCTGTTGGTGCCTGAGATGTCACATTGCATCTGTGGACCGTCAAACCAAAAGTCCCAGGGTCTCCCGCATTTGCCCAGGGTCCCTCCACAAATGGCGATAATACCGCGGGGTTCGGACGCGGACGGATTGCCCATGCCGGTCCTCATTCACCGTGGAGCGTGTCGTTGCTGAATGAGGCCTAAGTCATCGACACTTCTGCGTGGACAGGGGACGTCGGTCCAGCGCACGATGGATGCAACGATGCAGCGTCCCACTCACGATACTCTCACGTCAGCTAACAAGGGACCTTGGTGAGAGCCGCACGGTCTTCACGAGCAGTGTTTCTGAGCCTTGTAATTCTTGTCTGGTTCGATTGTATACCGAAAGCGGCGAGCCGTAGGGCAAGCCAGCGGGCTTGATAGGGCAAGGTACTAAAAAAGGATCATTAAGGAGAGCTGCCGACGCAGTTCCTCCCCCGCTGCCTGGATGTAGCGCGTCGGCGGCGCAGCAGCGATGCAGCGAGCTTGAAGGTAATTGCTTCTTGGGATTGAATGCGGGCCGACTGAACGGGCGCCAAAGGATTGCTTGCGCGGATATAAGGCCTAGACACCAATATCAAGAAGCGATGACAGAGGTGACATGGCCTAGTCTTCGCGCTAAGCGGTAGGTCTTACCATGACGACAAGCTTCAAGGCACAGCAAAAGCCAGTTAATTTCTTCTTTTGTTTGTATGCGACCATCTCAGAAAATATCCCACAAGGAAATCTTGCCGTCTTTACTCCCGGCAGCCAGCCAGTGGGCGGATTGAGCCTGGAGAATGCGCCTATCCTTGACGCTCAACTGCCCTGAACGGGGCGCGAGGTCGCGGGGCGGCTCCTCTTCTTGCTGCTGCTGCTCGCTTGGAGCATCCCGACCGTGTGTAGTGCTGGCGCCGACGTTGGCGAGGGCGACAGCATAGCATCCCACTTGGTGCCACTTGAGGGTCGCCACCTCCTTCAGGGTCTTTGATGAATAGACGCGTACCGTGGAATCCCAGCCTGCGGTCGCAAAGATGCGACCGTCGTCGCGGACGCGCAAACCTTGTTGGCCTGAATGCTTGGTGTTTGAGATCTTTACCGGTTGCTGTACGACGGACTGGTCGTCAACGCCGGAGTTAGGGCGCGGGATGGGGTGCTTCGCTACGACGGCGTCCGCACCGGAGGTAAGAAAGTAGGATCGATCTGCGGCGACGTCGAGGGAGAGGACAGGTTGCTGGTGAACCGTCGACAGGTAAACTGTGTTCCACGCTCCGCCGGCGGCGAGCTGCAGGACCGTTGCCAAGCCGTTCTCGTAGGCGGCAACGAGGGTGAGGACGCTGCGATTGGCAGACGACGAGCCTGCAGACTCGGCTCCGTCGACGTACAGCAGGGCCAGGGCCATAACCATACCGTTCTTATCACTGGCTTTCACCGTGTGCAGTCGCTTATGCGATGGTAACTCGTAGACGTCGACCTGCGCCCGCGGCCGTCGGGTTAGGGTCCGGGACGATTCTCATGCAGGGCAGCGTGGTGGACAGGGCAGATCCGGGCTTTAGAGCCGGAGATAGAGGGCGAGGGGACTCACCGATTCCGAGGCTAGGGTGTTGGGCACTGCTAGCAGCATGCCCGTGGTCTCGGACCCGTCGCCGGTTCGTGGCACACAGGATGCAAATGAGCAGAAATTCATCGTGTTGACGTCAATGGTGTGAAGAATTTGTGGCTGTGGTCTAGACTCTGGCGCCTCGTCGAGAGGTAGCTTCTGGCTGAGACGAACCTCATCGTCGCGGCCGAGCTGCCAGACGACCAGCCTGTGATCGCGACCGTGGCTGGGAGAGTGTCAGAGAATTGCACGCTCCGCGGTTCATTCCAAGAGACACTCACGTAATTATACGATCGTGTCCCCACGCCTGGATGCCCAGAATGGCGTTCTCGTGCGGTCTCCAGACGACAGTCGGCCGCCTGGTGGTGAGGTCCCAAAGGACCACGAAGCCCTCAGCATCACCACTGGCCAGACGCTCATTGCCGCGGACAAAGGCAAGTGCATGAACCTGGGCCTTGTGTCCTCGCAGGATGGACTTTGGGTGTGGCGCAGCGTCTCCCATCGCTTCCGAAGTGCGATAACCCTCGTCGGATGGGAGGAAAGGTCGCGACGGTTGATGTGGTGTTGCGGTTGTAGCCTGAATGGGTTTGCTTGATAGGTAGTGGAAGGTGGAAAAACAGCAGCTGCCTATCAAACACCGTGCAGCCGGGAGGATACACAGTGTGCTGCATTTACAGTGGTGACAATGACAGCACCACACCGTTAATTTCGATGTTCTTGACAGTGCGTGCAGTGCTACTGGTCTATTGAAGCAATCCTTCGTCCAAAACAAGTTTCTAGCCCAAACCTAGCCCAATTCATTCCCGCTCTGAGGTGAGATTCTAACCCAATGAAACGTGTCCCAGGCACCGGGAAAATCCTCATCGTTTTGCTGATGTCTCCGTCTCACGTCAGACGTCTGGTTCCATCCGCCACGTTGGACAGGATGATGTGAGGCGGCTAGATACTGAGGGAGGCACTTTGAACGTCCAATGAGCCGCTGGGCGTCAGCCGGATATCGCGGAACCAGCACACTGCAAAACAAGTAAAACTGACGAGTACCAGATAAGGGGCCTGTCAAGATACCATGCCGCGAGGGAGGAGTGAAAGGGAGGACAACAGAGCTTGGCTTCTTGCGAATGGCTCCCACGGCAAGAAAGAGGTAACCTGGTGGACTAAACGGTCCGAGATGAGCAACGGCCAAGCCAGACAATGAAGTCATTTTAGGGTTGGACAGCAGGCATCGTGGCATCCACTGGGATGACGGCTCTTTTTGGCTCTGTACTCATGGTTCAGACGAAGACGAAGGAGGTCACTAAAAAGAAGAAACACGCTGCCCCGGATTCGCCCACGGATGGGGACGAAGGCTCCAGGCTTTATATCTTATTCTAACCACTTCTTAGGACATCAGACGGTAGCCTGATTACATGGTGTCAGGTACACGGTATCTGCAAGGCAACCTGGAGTTGCACCGTTCGTCCCAGAAATAGACGGGAAAAGCGGGTGAAGCGGCCGAGCGACCGAAGCACCGAAGGAGCCGGTCCGGGTCGGATCCATCATAGGGGCGACGGAGCGTGCTCGGTCCCACGTCAGCTCGAGAGAGTAGCACAGATGGGATTCTTCGGAAAGAGATGACTCGCCGCCTGCAGTCGTGTACACAAGAACACCCTCAAGTGAGACCTGTTACAGCAGTTTACCAGTTACATGTCTCTGGATGCGAACGGGCAAATCTTGTGCTGAGACGGGAATGTCAGATTGATAAACACAGAAACCAGGGACACGGATTGGCTGGTCCGAGACGGGGGCCGGAGGCCGGGGATTGGTAATCAGGCACACGAGAATCGGGCATGGTGTATGTGTTGGCGGGCTTCCGCCAGGGTGCATCTTTTCCAATTCCCATCCAACCATCCACGTGAAGCCAACCTTATTGGGCGTGTCCCTGGTGTGTAGGGCAGGCCAGGCAGATTTACGACCCGTGCAACCCCAAGACTCGAGATTTACGGTACCTGCACTTTCCACTTTCTCTCTCAGCTGTCTTGCCTCACTAAGCATTCTCACCACCCCGGTCTCTAGCGTGAGTCCTAATCTTCTCTAGTCTTCCCCCAAAGGCCATTCTCCTTACATAATCTCTCTCTCACCTGCATCTCTCGTAAATCTGGACGCGGCAATCTGACTGACACGTGCGACGGCAACATTGGCACGAGAAAAGTCGCCGAAAGACAGAGCCCCCCTTGGCAACATCCTCATTCCCAGCCTATCTCTCTATCTCTCTCTCCACATCAACATAACCCTTAATCCTCACCCGACTAGGCGGGTTCCCGGACTCTTGAGACGGGCATACATCCGTGGTCTAGCACCCTTTGTTTTCCTGGTTCCTCGTCTGTGTCTGCCGTGCCGTTAGGGCCCCCAATGGCGTTGGGCCCCGACTATCTCCTATTTCCGGGTCGAGCAGGCATTATGGTGAATCAGTGGCTCAAATTTGACTTCGCTCTGACCTTAGACCGCAGCGTCAAGCCACTCGTGATGGCTCTTCCCCCCTTGTCCCGTGCCCTGATGGCCGAGTGATTCATGCCATCAGCTTCTGGCGTCCTCAGCTTACTCAAGCAACCCGTGCCAGCACCGTTTGCTATTCGTCCATTGTACGAAATACTCCTTTTTCCTTATTTCTCGCGGGACGCGACGATCCCGCCCGAGAGCACTGCCATCATGGCTGCCTGCCAGTCGAGGTGACGAGCGGGCAGACTCAGATTTCTTGCATGCGGAGACAAGAACAAACAAACAACAATGTTCCATGGCCAACAACCTTACTCGATGGAGACGTTCATCCACCCTCTTGTCAGATCCAGGGTCGACTCCACTTCCTGTTGATGAGCGAACGACACCATCTTTCTATCCTCTAGCCCTAAGCTTAAACAGCCTAAATCAATGTTGTTGTTGACTTGTTCCACTCCAAGTTTTATCCTCCGCAAGTCGTCGGATATTGGCCCGCAAAAGTCCGCAGTACCGGTAGACAGTGGTCACCGGCAGGCGAAGCGGACACACGGCCGCCCTTTACAAATCAAATCAGGCCTCAGCATGCGAGGGCTATTCGTCCGAAGTGCGACGAGGCGCCCAGTGCCGTATCTTGTTCTGATGATGTGGCGCGCATCAGACGGGCAACAAGCGCAGCCTTATCCGTCTGCAGTCTTACGCCCCCTAAAAGAGAGTGCCAGTGAAACATCGAGCTATTCCCATGTGGACGCAAAGTCAACGAACCCAAGGCGCAATCCGCTCGCAAGCGCGCTCCAATTAGTCCACGGATCGACCCCAAAAAGTGCCGTCGGGTCTGACTCCCTCCGCCGCTTAACTCCCTTTCACGCAAACTCCGCCGAGCACCGTTCTTTCTTTGGGCGTCTCGGGGCAATTTGGGATGGATTACATTATGTCCCCCTTCTTTCTTCCACCGAGTCGGCGGAACCGGTACTGCAGCAGCTACCCTGCCCGCAGGAGCCCATCAGGATTATCAGGCAGGGGGTTTCTGGCAGCAGGTACCGTAAGATTCCTTTCTGCACGAGACTGGGGACTTGCGTAGGAGAGCCTCAGAAGAAGGGCAAGGGATGCTACGCGGACTTTTCGGAACATTCCAGATCTACGTCCAGTAAGCCGTGTAAGACTGAGATGAGGTGCTGCGCGGCAAGGCAAGGGGGGACTCATGCTCACAACCACACATTCACAACACGCGGCACGCGGGCGGAGATTGGATGTCGTGGTTACCAAGCAGCAACGCCCAAGTCTTGCTGATAGGCGCTCACCAGGCTCTCTCTCATTCTATCTCTCTACATCGGTCTTCGGTGTATACCCGTCGATAGGGCTTACCAATGACGCCGTCCCAACACACCCGGCCAAGACTCACACGCACACACACACCCACACCATATTCGTGTTGTACTGTCGTACCGTCCCGGCCTAACGCATCCTTCGTAAATCGGTTTCCCACCATCCACCGCGCCGGGTCTAACATCCCCATTACCGTTATGCTATTGTAACACGGTACCCAAGGCTTAGGTATTGCACCATACACGATGAGCCATCGCGTCAAAAATGTCTCCGCCGTGTGAGATGGGATGTGCGCAGCGGAGGATTGGCCCGCCGTCAGCTTGCTCTTTCTGCATCCAGAGAGTGAGCATCCCAAGGTACTTCCATCTCTTCCCACTACTGTCGCTCGTCCGGGCGCCGGGTTCAACGTGCCCCCAAAGTCCGGTCTAAAATCGGTGCTCTTTCTGTCCATGGCATTTCTTTCACATACATAAAGCCTCCCGGTCTCCCCCCCCGGATTCCCGTCTCGGTCCATCTTGTGGCACGCACTCCAGAGACATTCAACCTTAACCTCGACAAGCTCGACGTCTCTCTCGGCCGAGAATCCAGCAACTAAGGATCGCCATTCAAATCGAACTTCATTACACGCCGAGCATCCATCGAGACTACCGTCGCAATGACGTCCACAACCAGCACCCTGGTAACCCCCCGGGACCGCTCACAGCGGGTGGGAAGTGACAAGGAGGGAGATACCACCAGCCCATCACCATCAGTCCTCGCCGGGGAGGGCACCGTTGAAAAGAAGGAGGAAGCCGGCACCGGGACCGATGAGGAAGCCGGTGAGGTGCAGCCTCAGGAGCCGGCCAACGCCGAGTATCCCTCCGGATTCGCCCTGGGCCTCATCGTCTTCGCCCTCGTTCTCAGCATTTTCCTCATCGCCCTTGATATGACGATTGTGGCAACCGCCATCCCGAAGATCACCGACGAATTCAAGGGTCTCGACCAAGTATCGTGGTACGGCGCTGCCTTCTTCATGTGTGTTGCCGCCTTCCAGTCAACATGTAAGTTCCAATGCCCCCAACAGCATCCTCTCTCCCTGAGTCTCACGGTACTAACGATATGACAGGGGGCAAGGCTTACAAGTACTTCCCACTCAAGTGGTCGTTTCTCCTTTCCATCTTCATCTTTGAACTTGGCAGTCTCATCTGCGCCGTCGCCCCTAACTCCGTTGCTCTGATCGTCGGCCGTGCCATTGCAGGTGTAGGCGCAGCAGGTATCGGCTCCGGAGCTTACACGATCATCGGCTTCTCGGCCCCGCCCGACAAACGCCCGACGTTCACCGGCATCATCGGTGCCTCCTACGGATTGGCTTCAGTCATCGGCCCCCTGATCGGTGGTGCATTCACTGACCACGTGAGCTGGAGATGGTGCTTCTACATCAACTTGCCCGTCGGAGGTCTCGGCGCGGCCATCATCCTCTTCTTCTTCCACACCCCACCCCAAGCCGTTCCTCAGAAAGCTAGTGCCCTCGAGAAGTTCCTCCAGATGGACCTAATCGGCACCTCCCTGATCATGGGCGGCACCATCGCCTTCCTTCTCGCCCTCCAGTGGGGTGGAAGCACTCACCCGTGGAACTCATCCACCATCATCGGCCTCTTTGTTGGATTCGGGCTGATCATTGTCGCGTTCATCGTCCTGGAATGGTACCAGGGTGAGCGTTCCATGATTGCGCCTCGCCTCATCAAGGACCGGACCATCTACATCTCTTCGGCATACGCCTTCTTCTTCGCCGGCTCATATTTCGTGCTGGTCTACTACCTCCCGATCTACTTCCAGTCCGTCGATAACGCCACTCCCACGGAGTCCGGTGTGCGCAACTTGCCCATCATCATCGCCGTTACCATTGCCACGATTGCATCTGGTATCTCCATCTCGGCCACGGGTATCTACGCACCGATCATGGTTGTCGGCGGCGCCGTCGCGACGGTCGGTGCCGGCCTCCTGTACACCTTGGACATCGGCACGGGCAGTGACAAGTGGATCGGCTACCAGGTTGTCGCTGGTCTCGCCTGGGGCGCAGCGTTCCAGGTTCCCATCATCGCGGTCCAGGGTACAGTTTCCGAGACCGACATGGCGTCCTCTACCGCCATCCTGCTATGTAAGTAACCTCTCTACATCATCCACTACTCAAGGATCTTCCTCTAACAACCAACCCAGTCTTCCAAACCGTCGGCGGTGCCTTCTTCGTAGCAGGCGCGCAGTCAGGCTTCCTCGTCACCGTCCTCAAGAAGGTCGCGGTGTACGCCCCCAGCGTTGACCCTAACCTCGTTGCCCTGACCGGTGCCACCGAGATCCGCAACGCCTTCCCAGCGGATGCCGTCCCAGGCATCATCCACGCCTACATGGACGGTCTGAAGGTCACCTTCGCCATTGCCATCGCCGGCGCGGGTGTCTCATTCCTCATCTCCCTGGGCTCAAGATGGGGCAAGCTCAACACCGCGAACATCTCCGGTGCCGCTTAAAGAAGCGACACGAGCGGAGAGTAAACGTTTTGTGTGTTTTGATAGCTTGCATGTGTTTCCTGTCGTTTACAGATACCAATGTGCCAAATTGTCGGAGGACTTTTACATCTCTCTTAATCATAGACTCTAATGATGGGGGCGCTTCTTGCAAGAGGCGACGGCGTTACTTGGTTGCATTTTCCTGGAATCAGGGGGCCCTGAGCGGCATGCCCTATGACAGTCGCTTGGAAGGAACCAGCTCGACTCTTGATGGCTTATGAGAATAATATCTAGATGTAGAGAATACGAAAGGATGATATACATCAAATATGAAATCCCCTCGCGTTTGAACACATTGATGACTTGGCAAGAACAAGAAGGGAAGGGAGACCTGCGTCGAAGATTGCCGGCGGCGACATGCGACTGAGGCAGGACTAAACGAAGCAAGATCGAGTAGAGGAAAGTGAGAATAAGCGTGGACAGGCAAAGAATAGCAAAGGGCAATGGCGGAAGCCGCGTGTGGAACGGAAGGATATTGCCCATCACCACGAGCACTGATCACCCGGCCGTTCCTTGTTTCCAAATCTTGCTCGTTTTCGACGTGCGAAGAAGGCGATGTTTCCATCCATCAGCGAAGCTGAGCCTTCGTCGCTGCAGAATCCAGGATACACGGTCGGCTGTGGCGTTATGGTCACGACCAAGAGCCAGTCGCTCTCGAATGCCTCTTGCTTCACGCAAACACGACACTGAAGGCAGTCAATCTCGAATGACACCGGGCTGCCTCTACTCACCCCCGCCCACTTCAACCCACCAACTTCGTTTCTTCCGCAATATTCAGCCCGTGTTCAACGACTAAAGCTTTCCAGCTATTTGACTGCAAGGTCAACTTCGCGATTACTTTTAAAACCAGACCGTGCTTTTTGGGGTCTACCATTGATCGATTCTCCTCTATCCATCATCCATCTCAATCACCGTTCCACCTTACCCTTAACCTCCGTGGTCCTGTCCATTCGAGTATCACAACACAATTACCCCACCATGTCACATTTCGAGCCTGAAGACGACAATATATTCAGACACTTTTGCACCAGATGTAACGACGCCTGGGACCTCTATGCTGAAGGCAAACTTGACGAAGCCACTGCCATGGCTGAAGCTATACTCCGGGAGGAGCCGCAACCACTCTCTACTCACAAGGCCCTCTTGCACGTGCTCCTCTCTAGGTCTAAAGACAGTACCAAGGCTGTCCAGAACGCCCAAAAGGCAGTCGACCTCTATCGGTTTATCATGAGGGACAGCGAAGGGGCTTCCACGTCCTCAAATCACGTCAAGTTCCACATTGGAATCAACCTTAGGCGCGCGGAGGGAGATCTCCAGTTGCTCATCGACCAACAGCGACTGTAAGTCACCAAACCAGCATCTATTCTCCTCAACACTTTCCTTCTACTGACACTTTCTGCAGAGAGAGACTCTCCATGGTCAGCCTCGAGGATAAGCAGTCAGAGCCGGACGAGAGTCAAGACGAGGTCAAACAAGAAGACAATGACAGCCAAGAAGAGATGGATCTCGTGAGCCGAGTGCTTATGCAACTGCCACCCAAGGCGAGAAGCCCCACACCGACTCCCACACCGACTAGTCCGACTGTCAAAAGCGAGTCCTCCACGCCGTCATGATTGTGCTTACCTCTCTCCGCACCAGCCCGTTCACCTGCGACAACACCAGAAAGAAAGAATGGCCATGGAAAGAGATAGAAAGACCGCAAGAGATGTATTCCCGGCTAGGAAGCAATGAGGTCGTTTGGAAAAGATTCGTAAAGGCGAGAGCCTGGTCGCTCGGACAGTAGCCTTACGCTCACCATAGAGCTGAATTGATGAATTACTTAGCTTGCGATTTCTTTCAAGGCATCCAGCGTACAACTATAGTAACATGATCCTTTAACCTTTTCTTTCGTAGTTTAACGTCTGGATGCGCACGTTTTTGACTGCCATATTACTCTGACGGGGAAATATATTGGCTCCGTAGTAGAAGCTCATGCGGCGGTGGAAGCACTGCAGACATCTACGCCCCGGGAACGTACTCGCTGCAGAACATGAACGACAAGGCTGGTAGCTTCAAGTGTTACGAGAACTAGTCCGCTTCATATTCCAGAGAGTTGCCGAAGGAAGCATGGGGGGATTCTCGGTCTCGCAACACAGAGTAAGGGCACGCGAATAGCAGTGGCTCCGCTTGTTAGTCGAGAAATTTGAGACGAGACGAACGAGGATGGTATCAAAGATTGTGAATAACAGCCCGGCAGTACCACATTTACCATAAAGATCATGCAAAAAGCTCCTGCGTTCTCCGCTTGTTCTCTCCAGAAGCAGACACCCCCGGCACCGGCTCGACTACATACTCAACCTCCTTGTGAATACCCCTCACCGGCCGCAACTCCGTCTCGCTATCCAACACCGAGCCATCGCTCTCCCCGCCATTCAAGCGCTCCCCTCCCCTCTGCCACCGCCTGGACCTCAACGACATGCCCGAGCCGCCGATGGTTTGAACAGCGTACTTGGACGGCGCCTGCCGCGTCGCGTTGCGGTTCTTGCTCAGCAGGAACCGGAACGCGGGCAGCGTGGCGACGATGATGCTGACAGTGGACTCGACGTGGCTCCACATGCTCAGGAGCACTGGGCCGTTGGCGACGGTCGTCGGGTCTTTTGCGGTGTCGCTTGTGGCTTTGGTTACTTGCGCGAGGCGGACGAGGGCGAAGGCGATGATGATTGCGCCGAGGGAGAAGAGCACGACGAGGCCGAGTTTGTGGGTGCGGGATGTGGTGAGTTTGCGGAGGAGGTTGAGGGGGAGGATCATGACTTGTTGACGCGGTCTATGTTAGTTGATAATGCGAGGGATGGTGAGGGGTGGACTGACTGAAGATGTCGGCGGCGACGTCGGCGCTGGTTGCGAACTTGATGGAGGCATCGGCCCGTACGAGGTCTTCTGGGGCACTGCATCCAGCTGGGTTTTCGGGATGTCAGTGTGCTTCGCTGGTGATATTGAGGAATTATATGTGGCTTACTTGTGCTCCAGTACTTTTCCAAGGGCGTACAAGTCAAGAAGTTGGACAGCATGCACGCGAGATACAGCAACAGAACTACAGTAAAACACACCCACCACGCCCGGATGTAGTTGGGCAAACCGATGATGAGCCGCCGGACGAAAAAGAGGATTGAGAACTTGGCTACAGCTATGGTCAGCTTAATGTCGCCAGAGATATCGAGAACTCGAAAGATCGTACCAGCCCACAGTGTCGTCCAGAAGAGCAGCATCTGGGAAAACATCATCTTGAGCGATGCAACTGTCCTCGCCATGAACTCATCCACCGGTAATGGCAGAGGAGTCAATGGATCTTTGGCCGCAGCCTTGGTATACTCCCCAGACAGATAGAACTGCGGCAGCATGCTCGTAATGACAGCACTCAGAGCCGTCAACGTGGCAAGCCCGGCGAAGATGAAGTAGTCATCCACGTGAAGCCGTCGCTGCAGCATCCACTGAGAGGTGCCGCGGAAGATTGTCATGCCAAAGGCGACGAACCACGACACCCAGATGAGGATCTAGAGAAAATCGCATTAGCACCGTGTTTACCGAGCGACCGATGCAACGGAGGGTAAGACGGGCTCCGGAGATCAGCTACCGTGGTACCCGGGCGGGTCTTCGGAGAAGCGGGGGTCGCAATCGGGTTGTCTTACCATCATCTCGGTGAAGCCAAGCACTTGTGTCGCCATGATGCCAACCAGGTGAGCGCCGTCCGTCTCCCGGCGGCGCAGTTCGTGACCAGTATCGTTCGTCCCACAATGATGTCGGGAGGTGGCGTAGAAAAACGCTCGGAAGAGTGCGACGAACCGGACATATACACACACAGAGGAAAAGCCTCTCTACCCTTTGTCCTCCCATTTCGAATCCTCCCCGCTCCGACCTGCTAGATCAAGCCATCTGCGCCGGAACGCCACACGTCTCGTCTCCTGCAGACTCACAGGGAACAGAGAGCAGAAAAGACAAAAATTCCTTCAACGGCGGATAGACCGGCTGCAATCGAAGGGATCGCAACCGAGGCAGCTGTCACTTTCCCACGTTGAAGATGCTAGCCCGAGTCGAGCCGTGGGGGACGGGGGCATGCAAGGATGTCTTGGTGTTGACCGGGGTTGTCCGCCACCAACACCAGGAAACCTCATCTCGGGTCTGCGAGGGATGCAGACAGCGTGCCAATGAGAGCGTCGCCAGATGAAGCCACTACTGCAGGTTGCAGCCGACCATGGACATTCCTTCGCTAACGACATTTTGCTGCAGGTCCATGGGGACCCTGGATCGTCCCGGTGAGGTTTAATATATTTCGTTCGCCACGACGGGCAGGACGTGGGAAATCCATGATGAGAGATAAACCTGCTCCTGCAACCATCACAAGTCTGAGGGTTCTGCAACGTGAATCCTCCCTGCCAAGTCTGTCCGCTCGGTCGCAGTCATGGTTCGCGTGTCGTTTTTCGCGGCCGCTTTTGCAGCTTGCGCTTCGTTTCGCGGCGCCACAGCCGTTGAGGAAACGGCTGCCACGAGTTCAGCCGTCGTCGCTAGTCTGGCCGGCTCCGAGAAGGTTGCCTGCTCGGTGTTGAGCAAGAAGTACCCCGCGCAGACATTCTTCAACGGGTCTGATGGATATGCCTACGAGACACAGACGCAGTATTGGTCGGCGACGGCCTACAATAGCCCGGCATGCGTATTTGTCCCTCAGAATGCGCAGCAGGTCTCTTTCGCCGTCACGACTCTGACGTTGAGCTTGACCAAGTTCGCGGTCCGCAGCGGCGGACACATGCCGGTTGTGGGCTACAACAGCATTGGCTCCTCGGGCGTTCTGCTGTCGACCTCGAACCTCACCACGCTCGCCGTGTCTGATGACAAGGCGACCGTTTCCGTGGGCGCCGGACATAGGTGGAGAGACGTGTACTCCTACCTCCAGCCTTACGGCCTGGCGGTGGTCGGGGGTCGCATCGGCGGCGTCGGCGTCTCGGGTCTGCTTCTCGGCGGCGGCATCTCGTTCTACTCGAACCAGTACGGCTTCGCGGCCGACAACGTCGTGCGCTACCAGGCCGTCTTGGCCAGCGGTCTCGTCGTCGAAGCCACGGCGACCAACGCGTACTCAGATCTGTACTGGGCTCTCAAGGGCGGCGGCAACTCCTTCGCCATCGTCACTCGCTTCGACCTCAAGACCGTCACGTCGCCCAAGGTCTGGGTCGGCATCTCGCAGTACGCCCAGAGCGACAGCGCAAAGTACCTCGATGCCGTGTACAACTTTGGCAAGTATGGATCCGCAGACGGCAAGGCGGCCATCATCCCGACGATCCTGACCTATCCGTCGTACAACATTACTGCGTATGCCGCAGCGAGATTTTACGACTCTGAGACTGCGCCTGTCACCGCGTTTGAGAATTTCACCTCGCCTGTCCTTGCGCCCGTGGCCGACTCGTATGCTTTGCAGCCCCTCGCGGAGTACGTCAGCGCGGTTGATGCTCTTCAACCCACTGGACTTCGCCAAGAGCAAGTTGCCCCTCAGAGAATAACAAGAAAACCAGGCTAACACATCCACGCAGATTCCGCGTCTTGTCGCTAGTTGTCAATCGCGAGGCCGTTGACCTTGTCCATGACTCTTTCATCGCAGCCGCCACATCCAAGCTCTCGTCCATAGTTGGTCTTTCGGCGTCAATCACCTTCCAGCCCATCACCAAGGAGTTCATCGAGCAGGGCATCAGCCGCGGCGGGCCCAACCCGCAGGGCGTGGACCCTGTCAAGGCGCCGTACTTCTGGGTCGTCGAGAACCTGTCCTGGCAAGAGGCCAAGGACGACGCGGCGGCGCGCGGTTTCGCGGAGACCATCACTGCGGACATTGAGGCTGCTCTCGAGGCCAAGGGCGTATCTGGTGGGTATCTGTACCTGAACGACGCGGGTAAAGGCCAGCGCATCTTCCAGACTTATCCGGCTGTGAATCTTGCGAGACTCAAAGCCGTTCGAACAAAGTACGACCCACTCAGGATTTACACCAATCTCCTCGTCGGCGGCTGGAAGGTCCTGGATGCTTGAGGGTCAATGTCATGGTGTATATGGAATGAGGAACACATCCGTCAGTTGATATTCACCTGCACATACTTCGCGGTGTTGCCTGTACCTAGCTTAACGTAATAAGTCGTTGTAATCAGTAATGAAGAGATCTGCCTCGTTGAAGTTGCTCGCGGCCCTTCTCATCCGTTCGGAAATACAAAACATTCCAGCCATCTTTATGTCGTCGCATCAATACATCTTTGCAGAGAGATTTTGTGTCGCTGTTAATTGACCTTTTGAACTCCATTCTATTCAAATTCGCTCTAAATATCAGTAATATGCCATGCCATCTATGCGCCAGTAACCTTCACACTGCCATCCTCCATACCAAAGTACGCCGCGACCGGCTTCTGCGCGAGACCAAACTTGCCGGCCTGGGCCGCCTGCAGCCCGTTGAGGCCGTGGAAGATGCCGATCTCGACAATGCCGGGGATCAGCAGCAGCTCCTTGGCCAGCGCCGAGACTTCCCAGGCGCCAGCGGCGTTGCGGCTGGCGCCGGCCTCGACGTCCGAGGGCAGGAGGAGCTGGGGGAACGGCGCGTCGATGATCCACATGCCGTTGTCGGTGACGGCCTCGCCGGCCTTGGCGGGCAGACCCGGGCGGACGATGGGCTTGATGGAGCCGAGGTCCGTGAGGCGGTCCAGGACGTCCGGGGCGGACATGGGGAGGACCTCGATGGGGATGGCCTTCCAGTTGGTGAGTAGCCTCTGAGAGAGCTTGCGGTAGTCTGCGGATTCTCGTCAGCTCGTCTGCGTTTACAATTTTCGCTCGGACCTCCACCCGAGGCGGTTCTCGTAAAAGACTCACCAGCAACAACAACGAACTTCTTGGCGGCAATGGCGACAAGCTTCTCCTGCAACAAGCAGGCACCGCCGCCCTTGATGCAGTTCAGGTCGGCGTCGACCTCGTCCGCACCGTCGAACGCGACATCCAAAGCGACGAGCTTGCCGTCGGGGCCCAGTGGCCTCTCGTCGAGGTTGCACAGACGCAGGCCGGCGGCGCGGATGAGGCCCTTGGACTGGCTGCCGGTGGGGAAGAAGGTCATGTTGGACCAGAAGGAGGGGCCCTTTGCGGCGATGGCGTCGACGACGTAGACGACAGTGCTGCCGGAGCCGATGCCGACGAAGCGGGCCGACGCATCGAGGTGCTCATCAACGGCGCGGTAGGCGGCGGCCTTTTTGGCCGACTCGACGAGGGATACTGCGGAGGACATGGCGCGGGCGTAGTAGAGTTTTGGTGTGACGGTGGTGCTGGTGCTTGTGCGGGGTGATGAGAAGGGTGAGAGGAGTGGTGAAGTTGCACGAGAAGAGGACTGGCGGAGGGACGAGATGGTTGATCTTATTAATAAAGATGCTCTGCTGCAGGAGGTGAACATGGGGCCGGCCAGAAGAAGAGGCTTTGACGGGATGGGGTGGTGGTGTTAGAGTGGGATGAGCCATAAAGCTTTCTCCGGTTGCCGGGCTTACTCATGAATCGCGACGGAGAGTGGATTCCGACACGGGTGCTGGCGGCTGACCGCAGATGGCAGCTGCATCTGCTTCCCGTACCTCGAGACGAGGACGGTGAGATTTTGTGCCATGCCGGAGCTGGATGCTATTAATATTGGGATTCAATTGGGTTCATCGATCGTTCTGTAACCCATTGTATCAGCTGTTTGGCGTTGTGGAAGAGGCTGAAGCTGTTTCTACCTCCAATTGAGCGCTTCCTCGGTGAGTCTCGGTCTGCAGCTACCTCACCGAGCACCCCGCCTACACCGACCGCGGGGCATCTTCTCAGATGCCAGGACCACTTCTTCACCCCACCTATGACGTATATGCCGACTTTTTCAGGGACGCAGAACCCACCGTTGATACCTTCTGAGATCGTCTCAGGACGGAAGCGCCGAATCAGACCGAGAGCTCGGCGGGCCAGTGAGCGTTCCGGGAGCCACCGGCGTGCTTCCGGTGGACCTCCGGTGGAGCAGGGAAAAGTTTGTGCGTGAGATGTTATCAGGGAAATCCCTCGCGCCCATCGCGGCAGGTAAGAAACTTGGATGTTTACCGACGTCACTCGTTGAGTCTACTCAGTACATGCAGCTGGCCAATGGATGGACCGATGATTATCAACTGGGTAGGTAGACATCGACTTGGCGAGGTTCAGACGCAGCTCAATTTGATTGCATTAGTCGCGCGTTGACTTGCACGGCGGCTAACAATAAGACGACAATCCGATTAATGCTGTCTTGACAAAGAGTACGTTTCTGATATCTCTCGTCTCCCCCATAACGTTCTAGTAGACCACCAAACACCGAATGACGTGAAGACTGCTATGCCGTAGTAACAAGGCCGCGAGTGTCATCTGGACAAACAGATGCAACATGGGCAAGAATCTTGCTCGCCGCTACTTGAGGCGATAAATGAGACACGTCGACCCGTAATCGATGTGGGTGTCCCTCAAAGTCGTACAGGTCTTCGCCAGCCCGGAACATTTTCAAAAGCTTAGTGTCAATCAACTTCCCTTCCGCCTGTCGGCCACCTTCAATCAGTCGGCTCAAGTTGGTCTGTTCGTCGCAATCTAGCGTAATGGGGACAAATTCGCAACCTCGTCTTTCGGCACAGTCCTTATACTCCTGACATACAGCTGTTCCTGCTTCGTTGGCCGTTTGTGCGTCTGTGAAGACATAGAGCGTTGAGTAGGTGGATGGCTCATGGATGAGCGACTCAAAAATTGCCAAGCGGATGCGGCGACGGAGATCTTGATAGCCCGGCTGATCCCGGCTCAGTACGGCTTCGGCAGGGTTGATGAGGAGGTGGTTATGCACCAACTTGATTTGATCGCTGGCGTTGTCGAGAACTTTGGCAATAGTCAGCTTGCCTGTTCCTGGGAAGCCGTTGATTTAGACTATTGGTCGAGGTTTTGACGGAATGGCCATTATGGAATCCACAATATTATTTGAATAACTAGGAATAGCTGATGACCGTACCACCGACTCAAAAGTGGTTTTAAGGGGAAATGCTCTTATGTGTGAATTCTGTGAGGCACGGCGATAAGTGAGCTTCGGCCAAATGAGTCACGCATCATGTATGACTCCTATCTACGTATAATTCTACTAAACCCGATAACATCTCCAGGAAACAAAAACTAATCTTGTCTGCACGTTCACCAAAACGGTAGTGTTGGATACGCTTCGGTTTGTGGATGGCCATAGGGCGGTGCTGGTAACCATGTACCCATCGAAGCTTAATGAAGACACCATCAACGTTATTCGGTTCTCGGCTCAGTTGCAAGAGATAATGCAAAGCATGCTAGCAGACACATACTAGGAAACCCAGCAGTAAGAGACTAGTTACCCTTGTCATCTTACGAACACACACACACAAGCCACATGTTCCTCAGCAGCCACCAGGGTGTGTCGACAAGCACATCCTCCTGTGGCTTTACAGAAGGATCTTCTCAGGGCCCCTGGCCATGTTTCCCTTTTGAACATTGCTAAGATTCCCCGTCTGTTGCTTGCTTTTTCGGGTTCTCGGGCGCCACGAGGTCTCGATGTCAACAGACGCGGAAGCTTGAGCTGTAATTGCTTTTCGCACGTGGTAGCAGTCGCCGACTCGCCTAAATCCTCGGTAGAATGTCAGGACTCGCAATTTCATACTGATTCATTTCATCTGTCAAAATTCCAAGACGCTGGATGACAGACCACCCGAACATTCGGCACGTCTCCGCTTCCATGGATCATGCACGGTCATTTCGGTTATCTATACATCTCATGATCCTTTCGTTCCATTTCTAAACCGGTGGCCTGACGGACTCGACTGTTGCGCTTCTCGAATCGGATTCGAGAGAAGACGAGCAACAGTGACATCGCCTGCTCAAGCTGATGAACCCTTCACGACTTCAGCCAGGAGCACAGGGACGAACTGCGAGTCGCACATCCCCCAAGAACCAGCCTCCAGAACACCCAAGATGCGACTCTGCATCGCGCACGCATGTCGCACCACCCCTGGCCAGTCGATATGCCAGGAATCTTATCTAACATGAGGCAGGCACGGTCAAATACGACCTTGTTCTACGTTTGTCCATGAAGGTGTTACTGAGGATGACACTCTGCTCCCCTTCATCCTTGTCTAGAGCTAACGGCGCGACAGCGCTGCAAGTCCTGCCCGTGGTACCAGCACCCCAGCGGTGATCTTGCATGTTTGTTTCCCTGAAACTAGTTTCCACAGCAGCTAGATTAAGCCAGATGCCGTTACGTCTGCGTAGATGTGCAGCATCGATCAACAGCACCAGCGCGGATCATCGATGTGGGGGATATTCACTATGATGACACCGGGACGAGAGTAGGCCGTCCTTATCCGCAGCTATAATTGATGTGACCACTTGGCTGTGATAAACTCAAGAACATTTCTGGTCTTCAACATGAACCTGATGCAGTGTGGCGCTCCGGCGCCGGTCTAGCCAGACAGAAGCGACAAGGGGAATCAACGGGAAGAACCCAGCCGGGCAGGGCTATCAGCTTGGCTATCACTGCAAACAAAACACTTATAGTATAGACAAGGCCTGTGGAAGAATACTCGCTGCTCTCGGCCGGTGCCTCTATCGACCACATATTAAACTCAGTTCGGCGGAGAAGGAGAGGCCTCCTCCGCTGATGATCGACCGGAATGTGTTTATCGGCGGGGTACATGACACGCGCCATAGCCGCTCTCGCCGTCGTCGCCGTGATCATGGCATTGCTTCAACCGTCAAGGTGGGCAGTTTCGAGGAGGCCTAGATTGACAAAGTGACGTTGGCGAGCCCGGCCGATCATGGCAAGGAAGGGTGACGATCCAGCGGACACGGAGGGAGAAACCCCCACCGAACGTCTCGAGTCATGCAGCTGAGCGTGGCTGAGGTCGATTCTCATGAGCGAATCGCATCTCGCCGTTTCCCTGCACAGAACCACTTTTATCCGTCTGGGACACTTGACGGGCCTGTCGTCCAGCCTTACGGAGTTGGCTTCCAGGTGTCAGAGAAAGGCCAAGGGGGCACGACTTGGCTGTGATTGGGAGGCCGTGTTTATTCCGTGGATGAATAACTGCTTTCCAAGAGACTGTCAAGTCTGAAGCGGGAACAGCATCATGGATCAATCCCAGACAGCTTCGACATGTCAAAAGTTCTTGGCTACCGATTGGCTCATGAGAAGGCCATCTCGGAACTCTGCGCTTCCTTAACTTTATGGTTTGGCTTGACAGCTTTCCAAGAGCCAATCGCAATCAACATCGACAGCAAGGGGATCCATACCCATCACCATGACACCTCCCCGCAAACAGCCGCCAGAAGACAGCATGTCCCAGCTAAATGTTTACATTTTTAGGGCACAAGATGCCCATTAAGACGCCGTGATAAGTTCAGTCAGCGCTTAGAAAAGACGGTGGCATCCCGTCCCGCGTTGCGCACGAACCTCTTCTGCCCATTGACATTGATGACTGTCGTGATTAAGCTGAGGAGGGGCTATATTAGCTATATCTGACCCTGGGCGACGGGCTGTGCAATTTTCGTGATCTCCAGGCGATCTGACGCTGCAACATGGCCTCCTGGACGTTCTGGTTAGCGAATCGCATTTCAGCGGATGCACACTTGTTCCGCCGTCTCCCCTCATTTCCCCAACTGTTCGTGCCACGAGATCCTTGGCATCGACGCACCTAACGCCGATGTCAAATGGCTGACAATTGAAACGGTCGGCCGGTTGTCCCTAGATAGGGAATAGATCTGCTGAGATCTCAAAAGTCTAACGCATTTGCCGAGAGAGGAAGAGGGCGACGCCTCTCTCATGTGGGCCCTGCCATTATTCCGCCGTCGTCAGGCCGTTTATGGCCCGGTTCACACTCTCGCCGGATGCCATGCATCCATCACCAACCCCCCGGCGTTTTGGAGGGTTGGCGCCGACGTTGCATTCCGACACGAGCTATACCACCTTGTTTATATGACTTGCATATGGTGACGGGTGACGGGTGATGGATGGTGGGAAAGCCCAGATCGTGAGATACATAAACGCCAGCGTCGATCCGGTTCTCGCCAAGATCGCTTCTTCTGCTTCTCTCCAGATCACGGTTCACAATCTTCTCGGCGGCTTTCTGATTTCTTCAAACCATTTCTTATCATTCAATTCTCTGTCTGCAGGTATCAGGCGCCATGGAGTCTTATCTCGAGGAAACCTCCTACACTTTCTTCCCCAGCGTCGACGGCAACATGGGATACACCTTTGACTCCCAGTTCATTCCTTACCCTTCTGGGGATAGCCTCGACAGCTTTCTGTACCCCTTCTCATTTCAGGCATGCCAGCAACCAATGCCAATGATGACCACCAGCCCAACACTCTCTATGGATTCGGACTTCACATTCAACACCGCCTACGCCACGCCCTCTCCTCCCCCGGATTTCTCGCCTGTGCCCAGCGAGCAATTCGAGTTCGCCCCATCGCCCAGCAGCGTGACCACATCACCAAGCTCACCTCCCAAAGAGCCAGAGGTTGACAGCTGGGGTCCTTCGGATCTTCATCAGATGGGCTACCTCGACGTCGCCGGAAACTGGCGTTGCCGGTACGCAGGGTGTTGCTCTTCGCGCGTCTTTCTTAGAGCCTGTGATCTGCGAAAGCATTTCCGGGGCCACGCAAAGTACTTCTTCTGCACCGAGAAGCGTTGCCAGCAAGCAGGCGTCGGCTTCGCGACTCGCAAGGACTTCCAGCGACATATGGGGTCTCACAAGCCCGCAGTCCGGTGTCTCCACCCCGATTGCGACAGAATCTTCAGTCGCAAGGACAATATGGTACGCGTTAGTCTCGCCCTATTGTTTGCAGCGAATACTAACTTGGAAACAGAGGGAACATTACAAAAAGATTCACCAACGGTTAAGAAACAACTTGTTTCCTCGGCGATGCCGTAAGACCGCGCAGGGCGAGCCTCAGCAAGCCGTTTCTCCAGCATCGACCTGCTCAAGCTGCACGATGGATTCGTGAATGAGAATTCTTCTGGGTGAATTTCAGCGGCGATAGTAGACTTTTGCAACAGCACGATTGTTGCAAATAATGTGTTATGCGGCGATGTTGATGATTTTCACGTCAAGCCTGTCTTTTTTGAGCGACCATAGATACTAGGATCCCCTTCTAAGAGGCGAACCACTCTTTTAATTCCATATACATATATATCGCAAGACGTCTTAGAAATCTTGGCGTGATTGTTTAGATGAACGGAAGGATAACCGAGAGAGCCCATCCATGACTCCATCCATGCATGACTCCACGCCTTCGTCAGTATCTTAGACGCAAGCTTAGAAGATGCCCACGTAATTTTACAACTGATGCAAAAATGAGCCTCTAGACCTAGGATACTGTAAAACAACTTCTAAACTTTCTTTCTACGTCTATGATACAGCGCAGCAAGGGCGTTTAGACTCATGTGCGCAACAATTAGTTGGCGAGCCATGATGCTGTCGTCTGGGTCTCATCGGAAGTCGGAATCCGAAAGCGCACGGGAAAGGACGCCATTGGTTGATTTACGAGATTAAATTGCGCCATACCAGAACTTCGAAAGTTTGAACTTGAAAAATTACGGTTTTAGGCAATTTTCTAGACGGTGGGATAAAAAAGATGTCGAAAATGTCGAGCTCAACATGTGCACTCGGAGGCCGTAACAACCGAAGGCCGAGAAGTGTTATCCACAACTCGGAAAAGTAGTGAATGATGAACCTGGCAAAAAGCGCTGTAGAGGTATCATTCTCATAGGCGTCAGCAGGAAGGGAAGTCTTCGATGGTGGTATATATATGATTCGATGCTCCCTAATCAAGATTCCAAGTAACCTCACTCATACGGAAAACATCCAGAAACAAAAGCCCACCTACAAGCCGATCCAGACAATCAAGATGATTAACGCTGATGTCTCCATCGTTGGAGTCGGCAATATCGGGGCGGCCATGGTGAGCGCATGGCTTGACTCGGGGTTGAAGGTCACAATGTGGAATCGCAACATCAATCGACCAAAAATCGCCAAACTTGTGGAAAGGGGTGCAACGTTCGAGCCAAACATCAACGAAGCAATGCGTTGCAGCGACAAAATTGTCTTATGCGTCTCAACTTACGATGACATTGACGAAGTTCTATCGCCCATTCTACCCCTCAAAGGAACCGAGAGAAGCATTACGGTCATCAACATTACCACCGGCACGTCTAAGCAAGCCCGGGATATGGAGACGCGTCTTAAATCCAACGGCATTGCTAAATATTTCGACGGCGCAATCATGGTCACTCCCGAGCTTATTGGCACGATGCACTCGTCCATGTTCTTTAGCGGAGAAAACGAAGCCGAATTCGAAAGCATCTCGGGGATTCTCAGACCGCTAGGAAGTTCTCACTACGTCGCCCAGGACTCCGGCGCAGCAAGCCTTTGGGATATTGCGGCTCTTGCAGCCATGTATGGCATGTATTCCGGAGCGATTGTCGCGCTGAATGTGCTCAAGCGGCAGCGGCTCGATGATGTGGCCACAGAATCACCATCAACTGAAATACCGATGAAGAAGATTGTGCTCCCTCTCCTCTCGACACTTTTGCCTCATCTAGTCAATCTATCAAGAGCTTTGGATAAAGAGGACTGGGACGAGAACTTTGGAAATCCGGTCTCGATGCAGTTGAAGGGGCTGCAGACCATCTTGACAACCTTGGGAGAGGAGAAGGTCAACGCGGACGGGCTCGAGCTGTTTTACCGAATGATGCAGCGCGTGGTGCAAGACAAAGGTGAGAATGCAGGATTAGCTATCATGGGAACCTATCTGCTGGAATGAATAGAAAGATCGAGATACAAGAAATCTAGAGTAGTGGTCTAGCGATGCTTGTTACAGCCGGGGCCTTACGCAAACAAATCGGAAACAGGATGTGTAAGCGATCCGTTGTATTGGGCAAGTAGAACGAGTTCAAGACCTTGACATGAACTCAAGGCAAAAGACAATACATTTGTCATTGGAAGAAACCTTTGCCCTGGCAACAAAGGTTCCATTGCCCTTGTGTATCACTCATTATTGACGGTCAATAGGCTTGTTCGCCGAACAGAAAGAATTGTTGCTCCCATGCTTCCTGACGATAAACGTAATACTCAAGATTAGAAACTAGTGGCCTATGAGAGTCTTTGAAGGGCGTAAGTAGTTGAAAGCTGTCCAGAAACACAGTGTGCTGTGTCCTAAACAACGGCCCAAATAACAGTTTGGCGACGGTTTTGCCTGCATCTAGACCTTATATTCCATCTGAATAATTCACAAAATTATATCAGTTCTCAGATCATTCCAAAATACCATTACTCCACACAAGCCTTTGCCTATCCCTTTCAATTTCACATTGCAACCTCATCATCCACGCGATTTCCTCGTAACTCGAATTCCACCAAGAAACATTAAACTCTTTTTACGTTACTTTCATCCATCACACGAAGAATACCGTAGCATATACGTCACGATCAATAGAGTGGCAGAAAGAGACTGGGACATACTTGACGAGTTGTATCGGCGCGAGGATGCTATGCCCCTCTTGGTGCACGACGAGAATGGTGATTCAAGTCCATCTTTCGGATGGGTTGACGCGCATGCTGGCATCAACTGCCAGCGATGGGGCGTGCATTTATGCCGCGATGTTCTGCCAACAGGCCAGGAGGAGCCTACAGCCCGTCAAAGAGGATGGACAGTGCAAATTTTGGGTCAGTGTCGCTGGTTGGGTTTCGCCTTCTGGGAACGGGATCGTGTCAAGTTGCTGAAGATGCAGTTGCCGGTGTTTGAAACCGGATGGCTTACAGTTGCGCCTCCACCTGAAGAGGTGTGCGAGATATACGAAGCATCCAGGGTATTCAAGCATCGCCCTAGAGCACCTGCAACTGCGGCTTCTTCATAGAACATTACAGAAAGGCGTTCTACAGTTGAAGTATAATTAGTCATTGAATATATCACTATAATCACGGACACGCTGATTCAGATATTCATCAATTAGAGTTTTCATATTCGATCTTACTTGGAACAGCGTTGGGCATGCTGTCGCCGTCAGTCTTTTTATGAAAACGCCATCCATATGTTTCTGGTCTAACCCATACGCATGTTGCACAAACACCAGCTGCGTCAAAGATGAAATGGGAGATTTGTAAGTCTTCGCCAGGGCGGGGGTGATTAGACCGAAAGGTTCCTCCTTGACCAAATTATCAATGTGGGGTTTCTAGTGCTATGAGAGTGGCTCTCCTTCTGCTGTATCATCATCATTGTTCTGTCGCTGTCTATAAAGTGCTACTTTACCTTTTTGCCAATGGGCTCGGATGATGAGTTGGGTGACCTCAGCCTGACATGAAGCTTAATCATTGCGGAAGATCTAGTCGATGCAACGTCTTCATGTCGTGATTAACGCGTGAAGCCCTCTCAGCGAACCTTCTCTTTCAAGGAATTTCGTAAGCAGTCTTCATAGCCAAGTTTGACGTATGGAGTTGACTGCCCAGGAGCGACCATCTGTTGAGCTTTGCAACCGTAAATATTCATTATTATTCCTGTATGTAAAGTTGATCTCCGCAAACGCACATAGCCTACTCGACACTCCTTTTGCCCCCCCACCCCACCCCCCCGTTCTGGTTCTTTGAAATCTGTGTCAATATTCACGAGTGTCGTCCTAACTATCTACTCTAATCTTTCTCTCCGTCGACGTATTCATCTGCCTAGACTCGGCCTCGGCTAAAACTGTGCCGATATCTTCGTGGCCCCAACAGCCCTCGCCAATGGGCCTGTGATGTCTCTCAGCCCCTGGCCGGTTTTATCACCTCTCTCCACCGGTTTACAAGGGTTTGCCCTCAAAGCAACACGAGAAATTGTTGGGTCCACTGTGACGCTAGTAAAGTCCACTGCCAGTGCGATGAGACCAATTACCCTACTGCATGGACTTAGAGACAGTTGGCCATGAGGGCTTACGAAGCGATATCCAAGAGGATGTATCACTCTTTAATACAAGTATTGAACCACCACCCCTCAGGCTCAACAACGGTTGGTTTAAGGTACGCTACGGGTCGTGGCGGAAAGGCAACGACTTGCCACTACGTAGCATGAAATTGGATGGGTCCCAACTTCATGGTCCACTCTAGCGCCAACACATTGTCACACGGAGTGTGGAACGATTTTCTGTTTCCAGCTACGTTCTCCGGCGCCAGTCCCATATGATTGGGAGTACACTTGATTGGTGCGTTAACAGACTCGCCCGTTCCAAGAAGCCGCAGGTCTCCCCAGCTTTTCGTAACCACCAATTTCGTTTGGGAGACGTGGATCCCACTGAAGCAGCATGACCCTGCGCAGGCATCGAATTCTGATGCCATTGGAGACTTCGGATATCTGGGTGTTTCATCAGGTTCTTCTGAATTGTGAGCAGGCAGGAAATCAGGTATATTTATACAAAGCTAGGTAGCATAAACTGAGAAGACATGGGGGGGACTTCTGTTCGAGAAAGTTACTTAAGGGCTGTAAATCATGTTTCAAAAGCCATTAACTCGCTATCGACGCTCGGCATATCTAGTCCAGATCGGATCGTTGCAAAGCTTCTCCAAGCAATCCTCATAAATACCTACTAGCATCTCCCGGCCACCATCGGGGTGTTGAGGATACATGATCTGCATGCCGTTAAGGATACCACAGCTAGGTGAGCGGATAGCCGCAATCTTGCCACCCAGAGCGTGGCCCCAATCAAGATCGTACATCTTGAACTTTTCCCACGACGTCTGCGCGCAGTTTTGGCCAGGCACATCCAGAAATGACGTTGGGATTAGAGCGCCAACGTCTTTCTGATTGTTCACCAGCTGGACGACATCGTTGATGAACGAGCCTGAGAAATCCTTGTCCATTGCAATGATGGCTTTGCGAATCAAGAGGGACAGGGCTGCAATGTTGTCGGTCTCGAGAATCTTCTTGATGGGAAGCTCGACTTGAATGAAGCCGAGGAAGCTTCCCATAGCTTCCGAGTGAATCGGCGGCTGGCTTCGTCCTCGACCATCGATGGCAATGTTGTAAACAGAATTTTCGCTTCCATCCAGTTGGGCCACGTCAAACTGAGCTGCCATGATGCTTCGCCAGATTAAAGCTGAGAGCGCGTCGTTGGTGGACACGAAAGACCCGTCATTCGTCTTGGGTTGGGCGTCCCGCTTCAGTCGTTCCAGCGAATCCTTCGATAGGTAAAAAATCTGTCCAACGTGACCATCCGTTGTCGCGATCTTAGCCAGCTGCGTTGCAGGATCCGTGACAATGGTGTACTCGGGATGGTCCTCGAGACGGCCGGCCTTGCCTTTGGGAAGAATCTGTGGCGAGTCGTGTGCAATTTGGCGGTCCGTGTAGATGCGGTCAGGATACCGAACGGGATCCAAGATTTTAAGTCTTTGAGCTCGGCGAGTCTCCTCAGCCCAGATGCGAATCCAGTTGTAGAATGCTTGGCCGTCACCAACAAGGTGAAATAGATTCCAGTTGAGTATCAAGCCACCTCGGATAAAGTTGGCTTGCACAATTGTAATGGGCACCCGCTGTCCAGGGGCGGGCCAAATGGGGCAGCGGGTGAAAACTTCAGCTGAGAAGCTCGAGACTGGGAAATGCTTAGCCTTGAGCTCCTCAAACGAGGCTGTGAATGTTTCCGAATGGCGCAAATCATTGATGATGACGGGCTCTATCTCGTGGTCGGTGATCTTTTGAAGTTTGAGTGCGTTGGCTTGTTTTGCGTCAGGATCAGGAACAGCCTCGCACGCCAACGTCGGGAAGCGATCCTTGGTGGCTTGCAGGCTTCTGCGAAAGATGTCCGTGATGGCTTCAGGATCATAGTCCTGTGGGAGTTGGAATGGAAACAGATAACGGACCCACCCCCTGGGACTGATCTGCTCCAAGGGCGTAAGTTGGGGGATCCCCGAGAGAAGGTGGACGTCCGGCACAGACCCCATTGCTATAATGATTTTCCTTTGTGTTTTTAGGTACGTTTAGACAGAAAGGATCTTTCGTAGTCACCGCAGCGAAAATGAAATGGAACGGCATCGGGCTTGTTTATACACCTTCGGCGGCCGCCCTCTTCTGAGAGTTCGACGCCAAGCTAGATACCCTTGAAGAGTTCCACTCGGGTAGTCCTTAGGTCACTTCCCGGAGGGTAGATCAATCAACAATGGTCTGTCTTCACTGCGCGATGTTGGTCGATGTGAGCACCAACGTCTCGTTGGCTCGGCTCCACAAGAGCCACTAAAGTGACGAGGGCTCTCGTTCGCTTGCGTTGGTTGGATTCGACTGAAGAATTGCGACGCTTCACTTTCCTTCAGTAGGAAGCTGCTCCGGAAACGAGGAACTTTGGAGACGGACTCCTTCTGGCTGCATGAATGACTCGTCAGACGATTGGAATGACGATCATGGGCGAGTTCTGTTCCTGGCTGATCCACTCGCGTACCTAAATGCATGTACGACCCCGGTCACTGGGATTTTGCTTTGGCTCGAAGGCACGACCCAATGAACGTTGAAATCTGTGCAATTCGCCAATCGTTCATGTAAGCATGTCTCTCCTGGCTGCCTTTCTTTTGTCATTGGGAAAGATTTGAACATGCAGCCTCGATAACTTACACCTTTCACGTACCCACTGTTGACAATGGCTGTAGACCCCTTCATTGAGGCAGCCTTTGGGCCGCCTCCTGATGGCGTTGACCTGACCGAGAGCCAGGCCACGAAGAACAATGCTATTGTAATTGTCCTTCTCATCATTGCTGCTCTTTCTGTTGCCGGTCGCCTGGTCGCTCGCAGTAAGTATGGCCCTGGCCTAAGCCTCGATGACTACGCCATCGTCGTGGCTTGGGTACTTGTCGCAGCAACGGCAGGAATGGTAATAGCCAGTAAGTCCGATATTTTCTCTCGTAGCCATCGTAGTTAAACTTGGATTTTAGACTAACAAACTACAGTTGGCCAGGCTGGGGCTGGTCGCCATGTCTGGGCTCTGAGCGTGGATGACCTAGTCCAAACTTCAAAGGCAAGTTCCGAAAGACGTCACAATCATGAATTTGTACTAATAGCTACAGTTGCTCTACATCTATAGCTTCGTCTTCTGCACCGCCGTTCTCACCACCAAGATATCAATCCTCCTCTTCTACTGGCGTGTCTTCATGGGCAACCTACTGTCATTCCGCTTCTCCATTTGGATGGGAGCCTTCCTTGTCGGCTCATACCCTATATACTTCATGATCACCATGGGGTTCTGCTGCAATCCACTTTCGCACTATTGGACTCAGTTCAAGGGCACTACGGGCACGTGTCTTGACGTCGGCCACTTCTTCTTCATTCTGGCTATCATCAACCTCATCACGGATGTCATACTGTTGGCTATTCCGGTTCCCGAGATCCTCAAGCTTCAAATGAGCAAGGACAAGAAAATTGCAGTATGCGGCATTCTTGGCCTAGGGGGATTGTAAGTGACTGGTAACGAAATCCTTGGTATCCGCCCCGTGCTGACTATCCTTGTAGTGTCTGCATAGCCAGTGCGGTGCGTGTGCACTATCTCAAAGTCTTCTCCACGGCGACCGACATAACATGGATGATGGGTCCAGTAGCTATTTGGTCATCGGTTGAGCCTTCTGTGGGCATCTTTTCCGCCTGTCTTCCTAGTTTCAAGCCATTGCTCCGGGCCATCAGAGGCAGGAACATGAATTCCAGCAGCTCAGGAGACAAGGGATCTATTTACCCCCTGGGCTCAAAAGGGACTCGAAATACACGGCCCAGGTTGAGGTTAGATGATGAAATCGCTTTGCAGAGTCAGGCAGTCGGAGGCGGGGGAAGCGGAAGCATGCACAGCGGAAATGACAGCGAGTTCGGACGCCATATTCACGTCAAGACCGATATCAAGCAGACGATCAATGGCTTTTCATAGCATTATAGGATACATTATGGACTGACTCTGCACTGGGACACTACATGTACATTCTGGGTTTCAACCCTCATCTAGTGAACAGAGTACGAATGGAAATAATTCCACAGGTTAATCGAAAAGTAAAACGCCAAATAGGTCCAAAGGAAGAACATTTCATCCATGAGAATTCAAATTGTCTTATTTTCTGTCGAAAACACTAATTGAAATCCAGACCAGCAGCGAACGACCCCACGCACGGTATTCCGAGCATGGCGTGAGCCAGCTTCCACGAAATCTCCTGCGGGTCTACGGATGTAGCAAAACCATCAATCTTACCATTCGAAGACTTTTTATAGTTGTTTTCTCTCATTTTTGTCAACAACCTCTGGCGAATCAGCTGAAGCTTCTTCTTACTGTCTGCTGGAATCTTTTCACTGTTTCCTTGATGTGGGGTTGTATTGGCCGTCTCTTCGGTAGCAATCACTTCATTACAGTTGACCCTACTCAATTGATTGCAGCTCCCATGTTCTTCGTCGGGAGTGAGATCAGAATACTGATTTATCAAGTCCTGGAAGAACGAAGACTTCAACATTCCGTCCGAGTCGAAATATTCTCGGTATTTGGGCGGAAATTCTTCACGGGGAATTATTTCCAAAAAGGGGTGGTTCTTGCAAGCGAATCTACTGAACTCGCGTCGAGGATTGAACATTGTGTAAATTGAGGTCAGTCCCTTTTGCAAGAGAGCCAATTGATGAGCTGAGACTGAAATTCCGAAAGAGTCTTTGTCTGGGCTATGCCGTATAATGCTTCGTGCATTGTTGAGTAGGTTGGTGAACCTCCAGCCTAGTATTCTTTCGTTGGCTGGGCTCGCCCGTGATGGGAAGGTTTTGGACCAGCGTGAGTATGCCGAAATTGTGGAATGTATCCATTCTTTGGCAACTTCATCGATAGGCTTCAAACAGTCTACCAGCAGGCTGGCGCCATACATGCGGAAAACCTCGGCTATGCGAAGAATAGGATGAACATTCTCCTCGAGATCCCACAAGGCGTCGATCTGACCCGGGACTGTTTGAGGAGGTTCGGCGGAGCAATAGGCCTGATAGCACGCATGACAAAGGTCCAAATCGATACAAACAGTGCAAGAATATGAGGGCACCGTGATCTTTTGCTGGCAACCATCGCAATATAACCAACCGGCCAGATAGTGCTCTATAAGCTCGCTTCTGCAGAGCTTATACTGTTCCATGCTTCCAGCGGAATTGAGCAAGACTAGGCTTGAGGACAGGCCAGTCAACTCCCGGTACCTGTGGCCCCTCATGCTCATCATTTCGAGACTTTGCAGAACTACTTGTTCTGCGAAGTCTACGATAGTCTTTCTTTGCTTCCGGAGTTTGACGGATGGGTCTGAGGGAATGTACCGATGCAGCCAGGGTGTAAGGATCTGTGCTATGTTGGGGTGCTTTGCTGCGTAATCGATAGCACAGAGACCGTAGCAATCTGTTTCCGTAGGGTCAGAGCCACCCTCGAGCAGGAGCTGGGCGGTCCTGGCTTTTCGGTTCACGATTGCGTGTATAAGAGCGTCTCGTTTTAGTCGCTTGTCCCAGCGGTGGTCCAGATTACGCGTACGGACACCCTTCCTCAAGGCTGCCCCCACGAAGTCTGTGAAGCCCTTTCCCGCAGCCTGGCACAAAGGGCTGAAGTCACCGAACCCTGATCCATCGACAGAAATTCCAAGATTATGGAGAAGATCGACCATATTTGCATGACCACCCTCAGCTGCATGAGACATGGCATCCCACCCCTCACTGCTCATAGAGAGGATCCAAGCACGCCTGGCATCATCTTTTACACGGCCCAAAAGTCGATGAACAAGCCTTGCATCCCCGGTAGTAACGGCGAGATGAAACATAGTCACACCGAAATTATCGCCCTTGTCTACAATGCTTCCATTGTCCAAGAGTAGATTTGCAGCAGGGATATGCAAATTTGACAAAGCAGCAAAAGCCGGCAGTCCACCGACAGCACTAGTTTTGTTGACATCCGCACCACCGCCAATCAGGTACTCAATAACACTTTGGTGGCCGGTTTTGGATGCAAGCCACAGGGGGGTCGCCCCATCGACATCCTGACAGTCGATCGTCTCGGGTGTACATAGCAAGGCCACACATTGTGTATGTCCAAAGATGGCAGCCAGATGGAGCGGTAGTCTCGAATGCTTGTCTTGAACTTCGCGAGATGATGAGTCGAGTTCGATAAGCACCTTGGCAGTTTCAGTCGCGCCATTCCGGGCTGCTACGTGAAGAGGCGTCAAACCATCAGCACTTTTGACTCTGATATCGGTACTAGGCCACAACCCAATCAAGACTTTGATAAAGTCGTAACGATTTAGAGCAGCTGCATAGTGAGCTGGTGCAAATCCCTCGTCGTCTCCCATTGCACATGTTTCGTTAGGAGCTGGGATCAAAGGCAACAGCTCCGTTATGCCATGCTCAGCGATATAATGTACTGAAGTTTTCCCATGAAATCCAGGTGCTTGAGGGTCTGCCTTGTGATCCTTGAGAAGCATTCTGGCTACTTCTATGCACCCATTATCAATCGCGATATGTAATGGCGTGGACATACTAGTGTTGGTCACGTGAGGCTGAGCTCCATACTCGAGAAGCAGTTGGCCCGCGGCTTCTTGTTCCTCGTACAACGCTGCCAGAAGCGGGGTGTTTCCGTTTTTGTCGATAGTATGAAGAAGGCTTTCTTGAGTAGTAGATGCAACAACCACCTTCATAAGGGCCAAATTACCACTTCTTGAAGCTATATGAAGTGCGGTTGACTTGTCTTCCGTGTTACGAGCAGAGACGTTGGCACCACTTTGGGCAAGAATTTCTAACACTTTGATATGACCCAAATAGCAGGCCAACAAAACGGCAGTGTCCCCGTATGAAGTTCTTGACTCCAAATTTGCCCCGTTTTGGATGAGAATCCGAACCACGCTGGGCATGTTTGCTCGTGTAGCGTAATGCAAGGGGGTTTGGCCATAGAAGTACGAAGCAGTAGAGCAGACCACGTTGCAATCCACTCCATGATTCAGAAGGCTAAGTGCCATATCAGCAAGTCCGTGCTGAGCGGCGTGGTGAAGAGCATTCTCCTTATTTTTCCCAGTCTGATTGACTTCAGCTCCAGCTTCGAGAAGGATATCGACTCCTTTGGAATTCATGTGAAAGGCTGCAAGGGTGAGAGGAGTATGGAGTTCTCGAGAAGTCTGATTTGGTGAGCCGCCCATTTTGAGTAAGCTTTTAAGAGACTGATTGGCCCCTGCCTTGGCTGCCGCATGTACTGGCGACTCTCCAGAAAGATCGCAGATGTTTGGGTCAAAGCCTAAAAGCACGAGGTCTTCGACGATATCAGCCCAATTCTCTTCAGCGGCACTGCGAAGCAGCCAAGCTTTGCATGACTCAAAGACTTCCGAATCAAAAGGGCATCCGTTCTGGTGTTTCTTCAGATGTTCGTCAAGTAGCCAGCGCGTCATCTGCCTTCGTCGCCAAAGCACTGAATATTCAATCGGAGTATGGCCGAACTCGTCTTGGCTGGAGAGGTAACTCTTAAGGCCCGGCATGTCCTTTGCTTCTTCAACGAGGTTGAAGATTGCCAATACGTGAAGAGGTGTAGGGTTTCCAAGAGACCACAGATTGTCCCGAAAGGCTCGAAACTCAAGAATTTGAATTGTGAGTCTCATGGCAGCCACCTTGTCCAGCAGTCCAATCAATAAGTTGTGCAAAACCTCCTTGCGTCTTCCTTCACCGTCCAGAAAGTGATCGCCCCAGAAGTTTGCCGCATAGTCAAGCAAGGGATATTGAGCCTTTAGATCAGTCAAGCTGTCCGGCGACACAATACTGCCGGCGTTCAAGTCTTCATAGTTGATGTATGTCAGACATGTCTCGGCAAGAATTGAGTGAGCTTGTTGTTGTAAATCCCCGTAAGAAAGTAGGATCGGAAGTTGTGACGACAGAAAGTCCTTCAAGGACGCGTGTCGAAGGCGGTACACCCCGTTGACCTCATTGACAAGGTCAGCACATTCCGTGCTAATTGAGATGTCCTTAGGAAGACGCTGACAACGGTTGATGCTGCTTTTTCCTGGCTTCACAGATAAAGCCTCCAACAATTCGAGCTTCGTAAGCGGCCGATAGGAGTTTGTCACCCACAACAAAGCCCGTAAAGCTCGGTCGCGGACGAACCGCGATGGATGGTTCAAAATCTTCTTGATTTCCTCGCCATAAAGATCGTCCAATCCTTCGGTAGTATCCTGCAGGGCGTCTTTGATGTCCTCGACGCATCCGATTTCCTTGAAGTATTTCGCTTTGAAGTGCACCCACAGAAACAGCCCCGCCGCGTTGTCGAACATCAAGCTTTTGACATCCTCGAACCCTAATCGCTCCTCGGGAGACGGATCAGTGTTGATTTCGTCAACTTTCCGAGATATGTACGCCTTTATGTCGTCATCGTTTGCGCCATTGTCTACCTGTACTTTCGGGAAGGCGTCAAAGGAACGACTAATCTCTTTGTAATCGGGGCGACTAAAAACAAGTACCCTAATCGAGCCTCTAGAGTCCTTGGACTCGGCCAGGCCGGCGAGAAACGTGCAAAAGTCTTCGAATTGACGGTCTGGTAACTGATTGCACTCATCCAGACCATCAATAATGATGAAGACCGAGGATAGGCGAAAAGCCGCCATTTTAATGCCCTCTTTCATTTCACTCCTTTTAGGCTCGTCTTTGCTAGCCTCATCCGCACGAGACAGTAAAGTTTCTATGCCAGCTGACAGTGGAAGGCTCTTGTATAACTGAGAAAGGAGGGTTCCGAGGAGACTATTCAATGTCATCCTCGTTTTTGTCTGAGTGGTGGTGCAGTAGGCGTAAGCCAGGGCTGTGTCCGTCCCTGTGGATCCCGAGGGGTCGAGCTCACTGATGACACGAGCTGCCAGATGCGACTTTCCTGAACCAGCTTTTCCGTGAACCCAGAGCAAGGCTGACTGAGGGCTTTGCCTCCACGCTCGAAACTCTGAATGGTCTAGAAGCCAGGTGCCAGAACCGGGAACTCGCCGTTCGAAATTGTTTTCTTGTATCTCTCCAAAATTCAAGGACGGTAGCCAATCCAAAAAGCGGCGACGTCTTTCTTCTAGAAGAAGTCAGCAAATCCGTTCAGAATTCAATGAGACCGCGTCTAGATTACCGTTCCGTAAGTTTACTTCCATTTCGATTCCCGTCTTATCCCTAACATCCCTTTCCTCGTGCTCGTGCCTGAGAAGTTGGCCAATATCCTCGACTTCCGAATGCATTGATTTCATCCTGCGGGCACTAATAAGATCTCTTCGCTTCTCCAACGTAGCTAAGTGCAGTTTGAAGTCGGTCTTCACATCGCCGAAGCGGGCATCAAAGTCTTTGCAAAAACCTTTCAAGGCGAGTACCATGCTGTTCTTCCTGGCTCCACACTCATCGTAGAAGAGCTCAGTGACCTTGATGCAAAACTTGAGAATATCAGCGGCCAGATTAATCTCACAAGTCTTCACAGACGCATCTTCATCGAAGATGTTCTCCTTTCGGTACTGATTGACAAGGTTCACTTCGTCGCCCATCCACTCCAGAGTCTCCAGCAGCTTGCTTTGAAAGTCATCCATGCGAGTCGTGAGTGACAGAACGCAGGTAATTCCCCCCAGGACCAGAGACGCAGGCATGGGGTTGAGTTGACTGGCACTGCTCATTATTGGCGCAATGGAGCTTGCAAGCTGATGAATTGGCTTCATCTTTCGGGAAAACCTAGATACTTTGCTGTCACTGGCAGCTTGATGAATTGCGCTCTTGAGCTCTGAGACGTAATTGTCGTAGTCGTCCGAGTCGCTGACGCTCGAGAAAAGTTCACGTCGAGGTTCAAGCTTTTGGGCTTGAGATAGCCAGAATTTGAGTGCGCTGTTCCGACTGGTTTCTTCATTTGAGCTCTCTTCGTCGGAAAATTTGGAGGATTCTATTCCGGCCGGTACCTGCTTGGAGGTCCGTTTCGGGAGGCCACGCGACGCTTGCCGCCCGAGCATTTTTTGATCTCTGGGTCGATACCGATGTTCGGGCAGTCATCAAAGAGGATGGGATGAGCTAATACATAAAGGGGGCAAATGAGGCTGTAGAACCCGTCTCAGGAGATGGGAAATACAGTAGGGCTCTGGTGGCGCAACCTGGATATATGTTGTCTCGACCACGAGTCTGATTTCCAAGCGAGGCAGTGCCTTGTCGTACGTAGGCTGAACAACATGCAAAATACGAGGCACAGCAATGAGGGGTAAGCGATGCATTGCTTGGCGATCTCAGCCAGTTATCCTCATTTAATCGCAAGTATCGGGCGTTCAGCTCCAGGGCGACAGCCAATGGAATCCTTGTCAGCGGAAGCAATGGTGTTCCACAGCGGTCAGACTTGTCACCCAAGGCAGAATCCTTTATTCACCTGACATACTGCCAAAGGTTCACTGCAGTGACCTGTCTGACGAGCACACCTCATAAGCAATAATTTAATCGACAAAATTGGAAGCAGGGATGCTTTATCACCTATATCTACTGATGAGTCAACGACATAGCAAATGCACCACAAGGCTTAGCGGAGCAGTCTGTTAAGCCCTTAATGAAAAACGAAAAGACGTTTCGGGAAATAATGAATAGAATTTCGATCGAAAAGTCTAAGCACCTTCAAGTCCTTATATGAGTGTCAATTTGGTGTCTTACGTAGCATGCTGCACATTGCCGTATCGTAGAAGGTTGCCAAATCGCGCCAAAAGATCACTAAACCAAATGACATTTCGGGCTCTTGGTACAATAAAACAACAATTCATCTCTAAGTACTGGTCTTTGCTCCCTTCTAGTCATCCGTATGGCGCTAGGCTAAGGCCTGAGATTTTGTTGGTATCCTATCGCAAATCATCCTTGAGACTGTCATAAATGGAAATCGATTTCCCATCAAGAACTTCTCCGAGGAAAGTCTCGAAGGCGATGGGCTTAAACTCTGAGTACAGCTTAGTCCCGTCAATGTACCCGAGAAACTCGGCATACTCTGGGGTATTGTCTCCTCGCACGCCCATCGAGTACCAGTACTCGTAAAAGATCTTCATCCTGTGATCAAAAGCATTTTCCTTAATGGCACCCACTGTCAGAGATTCAGCCAGAACGGCTTCCATAGCCTCAACAGACATCTGTAAAAGAAATGTAGGTCAGTCAGGTTTCAGACATCCACCAATTCACTGTCGGCAAACACTCACGTAATCACGCTTGGTATTCTCGCCACTCATCTTGTCCAGCATGTCGAAGATCTGATTCTGGGAGAGAACGGCACCATAGACGAAAACCATCTTGTTAATGGTGCGAGAATCGGCGATGATGCGAGCAGTGAACCTTCCGACGTCTCTCACATCCGTCAACGCAGATGGAGTGTTGCCATCTCCGGCGATGAAGTTGACCGGCAAAGGCGTCGCGGAATCGATACGCCCAGAGGGGAGGCGCGGGATGCTGAGTTGGTACCACCAGCCGACGTCAATGACGGTGTAGGGGAGGGAAATCTTCTTTGCGTGGAGGAGAGCTTCTTCTTTCTATGCCAGGCACAAGAGTTAGCACAGACTTCGGGATGTACATTCTGCTAGAAACTTCCTACCAGCTGGCGCAGTGTTAACACGCCCTTGGGAGGCGCGACGGTGGCGAAGAAGCAGGGAACAAATCGCTTCACGCCGGCGGCCTTGGCGGCGTCGGCGAGGGGAATCTGGCTTCCCAGTCCGCTGACGTGGATAGTCGAGATCAGGACGTCGACGTCCTTAAGGACGTTGACAAGCTCAGCTTTGGGGCCCTCCAGGTCAACACTGGCGATAGCAACTCCCCTCTTCTCGAGGGCGACAACGTTGGGTTTCTTGACGGAAGCGGGTCGGACAAGGGCGATGATTTTCTGGTTTCACAAGTGGTAAGTCTCAGGGACAACTGGAAATTTGGAACGGGGGGCGTGATACCAAGTCTGGGATTTCAGACTCAAAAAGAGCGTTGATGATAGCGGTGCCAGTCTCCCCTGATCCGCCTACGATAGCGACCTTCATGTTGTCTGCGGTATGTAAGTAGGCGATTCGTAAGAAATTCGAAGACTATTGCTCAGTCCCGATAACAGTCAATAACAAATCAATCAAAAAATTGAATACAGTTGAAGTTGTCAGTACTTATAAGTCGCAGGGCATGGACACTATCAACGCTAATTGAACGGAGCTACGAATACAAGTCCGCAACTGATTTGTATAAGCGAAAGCGAAAGCGAAATACGAAGCTCATGATAGACCGCATGATCTATCAGGAGCCATTCCCGCAGTAATTCTTACTGCTAATCTGGTCCCAAGTGAAAGTCCGCCGCTGATTTGTAAGAATGTGCGGAGTTGGCTCTGTGGGCCGCATCGTCAAACGCCAAGTCCACCGGTTTATGTGCTACTACCTACCTGCTAGATGTAACTACCATGCTAACTTCTGCTATTTCAGACACCTCTCCTATCTTGAAAACCCTGAAGATATCTCAGAACTGCCTGTGTCGCGTCCGGTGTGGCTTGCTTTGATGGTGGCTGACTTCGACACAGCGTGTGAGTCAGATCCCGAAGGCAACCATGACGACCAACCTTTGCATCCCTCCGTTTCCTCTAGTGACCTTGACTCACTACATAGGCCTATCTTTCGGCCTTGATCCCAACAACAAGAATTAAATCATCTCTCGTGGTGTAGTGGAAACATGCGTCCTTGTCGCGGATGCGCCCCTGGTTCGATTCCGGGCGAGAGAGAGTCCTCTTTTCTTTTTGCAACTGCATCTCGTGATCTTGGATAAGGGTAACGATGAAATTTCTTTTGCCTTAAGAGTATCGTCATTTAACTGAGAAGCCTTTCTCTAGCAGTCATGTTCACGGGGTATATCCGGTCCAGGGCGGGAGTTATAGTCGAGGCACAACTTTTGTACATGTGCAGACATGGAACATTAGATTGCATTGAGTTTGCATTTACGACGCAACTACCCCTCCTCAAAAGGCTCGAAAGGAATACGGCAAAATCACCCCGTTCTCGGGCACAATTCGGCAAACACTGTATAGGCACTTAGGCCTGTGCCCTCTATCGGTTAAGGGAAGCAATACAAAAACCCTATACGTTCCTGCTAGCAAGCAAACCCTCGCACTTGCAAAGTCGAACGCGGGCCGTGGCCGGATAGACTGGCGGAACACCAACGGCGCCGGCCGGGTCCGAACGGCGCCGCGGACGTAAATTACATATTCTCAGTCTCTATGCCTACACTTGTGTCTCATGAGAAAGCAAACATCACAGGCTTATTTGTAAGGAGCTGTCAGCTTTTGATTTTTTGAATGTCTGGAATTAGGCATTCAAATTCATAAGTTTGCCTCACGTAAGGTAGCCTATAGCTTGCTTTGTAAGCCTGAACTGGGAACCACGCTTACCTTTCTGAGCAGTAATCTAATGAGGTTCCCACTCGGAAGAGCCAAGAGGTAGTTCGTACAGGTAAGCTGACGGAGAAAAGCTGGAAGTCAATAATCACGACTTACCTTGTGGTCCTTCCGTCTCACCTTGCCGCAATGAGTCACTCCCCGAACCTACATAGTCTACTCTTATCACCATTTCTTTCAACAACAAGCAATGAAGTCTCTCGTGGTGTAATGGTAACATGCCGCCTTGTCGCGGTGGCGCCCCTGGTTCGATTCCGGGCGAGAGAGATATCTTTTTTTGTTGTCTGTGGAGAACTTGGCGTGCGTTGGATGATGCTTTTTGCCCCCATGATGGCCATGCCACGCCGACCAAGACTTTTTTGCTTTCCTTCCTCCAATCTATTTGTTTTGCCCAAATCTTATCGAATATATTCGTGCTCAATGTAACGTGCCTTGTCCCGAGCTTCTTCTGCTCGACCTCGCCGAACGGAACTCATGGTTGATGTCGCAGCCGGCTCCGAATCCACGGCCCCACCTTCCCCGAACGTAGACCCGCTACGGAGAAGAAGTACTGATGTCGGTATTCAATGCGGTCTTCCCTAGTTCAAGCGTATTCGATGCGGCAAAGAATTATGCAGCTCGCCTCAATTCACTGAAAAAGGTACGTTCCATACCTCCAAGAGGCCGTCCACATGACTGGATGTCAGAACGAGATTCTTAAGGTTCATGATGTAGTCCGTCTTACATCCTCACGTGTGTAAGCTTAATGAGCAAGGATGCTTCTCGTAAGTCAATCACTCAATTATTTGGAGCTATTATCAACAAATACACATGTTTTCTCCTTCAATCCTTGAGAACCGTGATTTCGTAGAGTCACTTAAACCCTAGACTTGTTTGTGACATCCTCCACAACCTCAGCCTGGCCAGTCGCCGTCTTCCGCTCACCAATCGGCTCCATGTCCTCGTGGTGAATAACCTTCTCAACAGCACCGTTGGCCTGCTCAGCAAGAGCCTTGTCCTCAAACACTGGGAGCGAACGGTCAGCCACGTCATCTTCACACTCATCACATACCAAAACTTACAGAAAGCCAGCTCCTCGAGCGTGCGCCCCGCCGTCTCGGGGAACATGAAGTACACAAACACGACCTCGAACGCGAGCCAGCAGCAGTAACTAATCAGGTACCGCCAGCTCGCGTTCTTGATGCCGATGGGGTTGACAAAGGTCGTGAAGAAGCCGGCCATGCGGCCGAAGAGCTGGAAGAAGGAGATGCCGCGCGAGCGCAGCGCGTACGGCCACAGCTCGACGAGGTACGTGTACGTGAGCGCGTTGTAGCCGATGTTGTAGCAGGGCGAGTACATGAAGATGAAGAAGATGGTCGCGATGGAGGCGGACTGGTTCTTGTAGTCGTTGTCGAGGGCGTGCACGGCGCGCTCCATGGAGATGGTCCACGAGATGTAGCAGAGCAGCAGCGAGATGGTGCAGGCGAGGTACATGACGCGGCGGCGGAAGCGGCGCACGAGGAGCGCGACGGTGACGCCGCAGACGAGGGACCAGCAGGCGATGCCGACGTTGATCTTCTGCTTGGTGAGGGAGTCGTTCATGCCGATCATGCCGAGGAGGTCACCTGGATGGGTAGTTAGAAAACAAAACTCTGGGGAGCCGCCACGGGATGTTTTGGAAGGGCAATACCTAGGTAGTATGAGATGAGAGTGTTTCCACTCCACTGAGTGAAGAGGCCGAGCATGGAGGTGATGAGGCAGCGGCGGCGCATGCCGGCGGTGCGGAGGAGGTCCATCCAGGACTGCTTGGAGGCCTCCATCTCAAGGGTGATGACGGTCTTCATCTGGGCGATCTCGGCCTTGACGAACTCGGAGTTGGGGTCGCCCTCGGCGTGGTATTTGACGAGAATCGCGTTGGCTTCTTCGGTGCGGTCCTGAGTGATGAGCCATCGGGGACTTTCGGGGAGGAAGCTGGGGGCGCGCGATGTTAGGTAGTTTCCTCAGCGGGGAGCCGGGAAAGGGATGTGGCTGGCTTACAAGACGAAGCTGATTTGCAGGAGAGAGGGGCAGATCTGAAGCAGGGACGGGATGCGCCACGACCAGTTGCTCGCGATGTTGTTGGTGCCGAAGCAGATGGCCGCTGCTGTGATTTGGCCAACAAAGTAGGCGACGTTGAAGCTGCAGAGCTGTCAGCTGTATTCTGGACGTGTCCGAATATGAAAATGGCTTACAGGGAGGTGAGAACTGGACGTTCCTTGGGGTATCCGAGTTCACCGATCAAGGACGAGCCAGAGACGATACAGGTCGGGATGCCAAAACCGAGAATCATGCGGGCGACGATGTACATGCCGACTGTTGGAGCATCAGCCATCACGATCAGTAAGTGCGGTGCAGATTACACACCATGTTGCGAGAATCCTTGGATCAGAGCTCCCAGGATCATGATACAGCTCCCGCCAAAGATGGACCATCGCCGTCCAAACTTGTCGTTGACGATGGGGATGAAGGGAAGCGAGAGGATCGCTCCGAGCGAGTACGCCGCCGCGATGATGCCCTTCAGACTGCCCTCGGGGTTCCCAAAATCTAGCAGGCACAGTCAGTCTCGGCGATGCTTCCCTAGCTCTCATCCTCCGTGCGACAACTCACAATCCTTCCAGGGCTCGACGATCTGCAGCGCATTGATCATTTGCGAGTCGAAGCCGGACGTCAGCTCGATGCCCATGCACGTCGGGAAGAGCATCAGGTAGAGGTATCGCAGGTTCGGCTTCCGGTACCACGGCACCTTGTCCTCCTCCGAGATGCGGGTCAGGATGGGGTCCGCGGCCCCGGTCTCCTGGGCGCGCTTGATGGCAACCATTGTCGTTGGTCAAGGCCTCGGCAAGGTTTTGGATGTTTTATTTCCGGGGGTCTGAGTCCGAAAAGGCGGACGAGGCGAAGAGGAAGAGAGTATCGCGGACAAGAAAATGGCGAGAGGGAGATGGGCCCGATAGAGAGGTTATATCCGCTCTCATACAAGACGGGAGTATATACTGCCGCGTCCAAGGCCTGGGGTTTGTGCAGGCTACGGATACCGGTGCGCAAGCTTCCTCAATCCAATTTCCAACACCAACGCGTCTTCTCGACGAGGTCCCACCCCGTCTGGCTTTATATGCCATCACACCCGCCAGTGTTACCCCATGCTCGGATTCCCGTCTGACCTGCTTCTCCAAAAGCAGACGCAACGACATTGAGTACCGGGCATGGGTGGTGGTTGGTTGGTGTGTGGTTTAGAATAGTCCCGAGGGAGGGCGTGCTAAGGCGGGAGGACGGGAGTGCAAAGCGAAGCCCAGGTGGTTGAAGGCCCGAAATGAAATTGAACATTGCAAAAAGAGCCGGATGGTGCCAAGAGGCCGGGGTGTTTGCATTTATCCATCCAGTCAGATGGCGGCGCGGTGCATCTCGAGTCTCCATTCACTTGCTTTTTGGACGGGGGAACCAGGGAACGCAAGCGGCGGTCCTCCGACTCCAGGTTTGAAAGGAGCCACTCAGAATAAGACTGCGGGGAAGAAAGGGGGGGAAGCTGTTCTCCCCCACATATGGTTACACGGGTTTCTCCCCCATGGGCAGCGCTCACATGGCCAGATGTTGGATGGTTTGTGCTTAAAATATGGGTGGGCGGTAACTCCGCATCTTGTTTGGTGTACCGTGAGGGGGAACGACGAAGCAACGGGCTAGCTCCAACTCTGGATATGGGGAATGGCTCAACGTCGATGTTGGTTTAGACGAGGGTTGCTTGGCGAGAACGGGGAACGGTGGCCGTATTCGGTGATTCGGGACGAACCTCGAGCGAATCATACCCGAGGTTCTGGCGGAAGTCCGAGTTGGAAGCCGGGCTTCTGTCGTACCACCTCCCGCACTGCTTGTCAACAGCTTTCTGGCAGGTTAGAAAAGGATTCATCTGTTTTCAGGCGGTGTTTTGGCAAATGTGATATTGGAGCATGATGGTCTACTCGATGTGTGCTCCTTTGCAGGGCGTCATGAAGCCTCCATGTCAGAAGAGCGGCATGGCGCTTACATGAGTCCGAACATGCGTACCAAAAAAAGCAAGATGCTCGGTGGTTGAGGCAGGTGTGCTCATGCGGACCTCTGCCGAGAGCGCCTCTTCGCGGCACAGCTCGTCTAGCTGAGGCGGTAGGGGTGCAAGGAGGGGTGATCAACGCTCTCTTTTTGGGTTTTGGAATTAACCACCCTTTCGACTGTACGCCTGCGAAATCGCCAGACATGCCAAGATCCTGGTTGAAGTGGCATGCTGGTCCATTGGATCGCCAGGTGAGGACTGCTCTGATCAATTACTCCGCATGGAAGAACGGATGGACCCAAGACGGCGTTGCTGGAAGCTGTCCCGGCAGAACGGTTTGACGGAACCGCGGAGATGTAACCTTACCATGAGAGAGTACTACTGCATTGAATTCTTTAGTTTGAATACAAGGGCAAGAAAATTTGCTGCAGTTTTTGCATAAAACTAGCCCTCCACCACATAGCAGTAGCACCAATGTTATTCTGGGGACCGCACCGTCGAACTGGGCTGTCATCAACACTAACTTGAGCATGACTGAAAGACGGGATGACATCGCAGGGTGTGTTGCCCGGCTGGGGTAACAGGCAACCTCCAACTTTCCCCAACGCCAAAAGCCACCACACCATCGCGGCAGCAAACTCGGGCAGATCCTCCAGTCGTCTTCCTCCCCGCCAGAAGAAACACCAGGAAAGAAAGATTTCCTTGCGGGGGAGGACAGCACCGCATTCCCGGTGGCACACAATATTCACCACGCAACAACCTCTGACTCGGCCGCTACCCTCTGGAATCTACTCCGCCTCGCGGAATAGCAGAATACCTAGCAGAAACACTCCGGCCAATACTTTCCGCGTCACCCACGCCTTCATCGCAGAGGGGACAAACAAACCACCGCCGCATCGTGAAATCACGGAGGCACACCCCACAAAACCTACACCAGCAGGGGTACGCAGCCACTCCCGTCTGCCGGCATGGGGCATACCGTTAGCCGTAAACACCCGAGAGAAGGGCCGATTGCCATGGGGGATTCCTTCGACCTTCGGGGTAGATAACCGGGACGTCGTCCCTGAACTTCTCACCCGCCGTCCTCCCATGTCCTTTTCCTCTCACCTAGGAAAAACCTGTCCGCCAAGGAACGGAAGAGTAGGAGGATTCCCGACCGTGGACGCCACTTACGAGACGAAAACTAGACTGTTGACTCGACACTCGGGGACAAACCGGATGAGCGCCTTGCGGACTGCGAATGCTGCTGTATCTGAGGTCTGAAAGGAGCCAGTTCGAGCCGGCATACATCGACGACTACCACTTGGGAAAGATGGATGAGGATTGGTCGGAAGCTCTGTGAAAAAAAGAAAAGAAAAAGAAAAAGAAGAGAACACAACCATTTGGCCAAAGGCGCACCATCGAGACCGAACCGGCCAATCACCGTCCCGACTCCCACTTCCACCGGGCACCAAACCCGACGGCTCAGCTCTGAAGAAGCTCACCGGCTGATTCTTCCAGACCCGGGCCGTTTCGCTCTTGAATGTTGGATTGCAGCAACCCCCGATACCAGCCACACTGATTGAAATCCTGCGACGCTCGACCTGCCGGGACGAGAAAAAAAGGAATGAAGAACAGCCATTCTTCACATAGATCTCTCGCCTGAACGCTTAAAAGAGAGAAAGCTTCATCAGAGCGTACGGAGAAAGCATGTGGCCGAAAACAATTACATCTTCCGATCGACTTTCGACTCGCAAGTTGCTAAAGCCGAGAACTGGGATTCTAACCAGACGACCAGCCTGAAAGATTGCAGCTGCAACTTCTCGTGAATACATACCCTCGGTCTCACGAACGGCTACAAATTCGCCAGAAAAAGGCTTCACGATGCGACTCGTCGAAAACATTGGGCAGCTCGCTGAGATTTAGCTGCTTTGGAGCAAATGTGCGGGCATCTGGCCACACACGACACGACTACGAGAGCAACCCCACGATCGGGGCCGCATTCTGGGATTTTCAGCACCACGGACAAGAAAACTACGGTCTATGTTCCAGTCTGGTGGGCGTGATTAGACGTATCATGGCAAATTCAAAACTGGACCAAAGTAAAGGTAAGCGCGTAGATGTCAAACATATGCCAAAGTGATGCAGTAAAAAAGACGTGATGCTTGAATACTCCAGAGCTGGGAAATCTATTCTCTTTTTTCCATTTCCTGCCGTATGTCCCTTCGGCCGTCAATCTGTTCATCAGACGGTCATGTAAAGTCTTTCAAAAAAGCTCCTCCCAATCCTCGGGCCGCCTTTGCAGCCCGGGTCCCAATTGGCCCCCATAACGCACATACATCGTCTACTGCGACTCACGAACGACCTTGTCGACGGCCTTGGCAAAGTACTCGACATTCCTCGTGTTGAGACCAGCCATGCTGATGCGGCCGTTCTTGGTCATGTAGACGTGGGCGTCCTCGCGCAGCTTCAGGACCTGGGCCTCGCTGAGGCCGGTGAAGCTGAACATGCCGATCTGGTCGGTGATGTGGTTCCAGGTGCCCGGGGTGCCGAGCTCCTCGAGCTTGGCGCGCAGGACCTTGCGCATCTCGATGATGCGGCCGGACATGGTGCGCAGGTTGTCCTCCCACTCGGCGAACAGGGCGGGGTCGTTGAGGACGGTGCTGGCGACGCGGGCGCCGTACAGCGGGGGGTTCGAGATCTCGGAGCGCTGCAGGATGGCGAGCTGGGAGGCGATGCGGGAGGTGGTGTCGGCGGCGTCGGAGGCCGGGGCGGTGACGAAGTGGAAGCAGCCGGCGCGCTCGCCGTAGAGGCCAAAGTTCTTGGCGAAGGACTGGGCGATGAGGAGCTCGAAGCCCTGCTCGATGAAGTAGCGGACGGCCCAGGCGTCGCGGGCGAGGCTGCCGGAGGCGAAGCCCTGGTAGGCGCAGTCGAAGAAGGGGAAGTGGTTCTTCTGGCGCAGGAGGGCGGCGATCTCCTTCCACTGCTCCTGGGTCGGGTCGACGCCCGTGGGGTTGTGGGCGCAGGCGTGGAGGAGGATGATGGAGCGGTCGGGGGCGGCGGAGATGGCGGCCTTCATGCCGTCAAAGTCGAGGCCCTTTGTCTGCTTGGAGAAGTAGGGGTACTGGGCGATGGGGAGGCCGACGTTGCCGAAGATCTGGTTGTGGTTCGCCCACGTCGGGTTCGAGATGTACACGGTGCGGTTGCCCTTGTAGAACTTGGCGAGGAAGAGGGCGCCGAGATGGACGGCACCGGTGCCGGAGATGGTCTGGACGGAGGTGGTGCGCTTCTCGCGGATGGCGGGCGAGTCGGCGCCGAGCATTAGCTCGTTGGCCTTTGAGGTGAAGCTGACGATACCGGCAATGGGCGCATATTCGTGGTTGAGTTCAGGGTCGTTGCGGAGGATCTCGTCGGCCTGTGCAGTTGCATCATGGCGGGGTCAGCGGGGGTGGATTCACGTTAGGGGCTGAGGTAGGTAGGGGCTCAGGGAGGAAGGGAAGTGGAGGCGGCATGAGGGGAAATCTCGTCAAAAATAGGTGGTGCACCCATCGCATCAGCCGGTTTGCGGCTGCCGGGTGACGCAGCTGAGCTTTTCTGCGGGTGGGCCGGAGGGTTCGTGACGACAGAAAAATGCCACGGAAACGGGTTGAGAGGCTGTGAGAAGCAGCAGCAGAGAGGAACGCACCTTCTTGACGACGGGCAAGACCCAAGGCTTCGCGTTGTCATCGCGGTAAGCTCCAATGCCCAAGTCGACCTTGTCCTTGCTCTGGTCGGCCCTGTAGGCGGCCATCAAGCCGAAGAGGGGGTCCTCGGGAGCTTGGGGCACCGTGCTGGCGGGGAAGTTTGTCGTTGATACGGGCGCCATGATGTGCTGTGCAATGTTGCGTATTCTCGAAAGGGTAGAGTTTGTCTGGGGAGAGGAGGAGGATGAGGATGAGGAGGAAGCAGAGAGAGAAAATGCAGAAGAAGACGACGAGGAGTCACCCGGCATTTTCAGTGGTGTCGGAGCTTTCGTGAGATGGAACGAGTCAGAGGGAAGGGTCGCCTGGGGTCGTTGTTATTATTATGGCATCAGGAAGTGGTACGATTTAGACGGGCGAATGGGAGGCTTTGCGATTACAGGCGCCAACCGGGGAAAAGGACGGGACATAGGGAGTGACCAAGTAGAAAGAAAGGGAGGTAGAAGCGGACATGCGCCTCCATGGCAGCGGGCAGCTTGTTGCAGGCCGGGGGAAGCTACTGCACAATCCAAGGATTGGCTAGGGGAGCCTGAGCAAGTACCTGGGGACGAGGTGGGATGGTGAGGTAAGAGATGTACCACGGGGGCGGGGATGACGATGTAAGAGGACTTCCTCCCAGATAGAGGAGGTACTTTGCTGGTTGCTCACCTTGGGGCTGCACGCGGTGTCTCGCCGAGTGTTGCAGATTTGCGGTACTGCGTAGTAAGGTGGTTGGTGAAGAGGCGTAAGGTACTCAAAGAAGGTAAGGTAGCTAAGCACCTAAGGTAAGGTAGTCAGTTACAGACCGTTGCAGACAGTTGCGTTGCAGGTGCAGTTACAGCCAGAAAAAGAGCTGCAGAAAATAGGCACTGTTTGGTTTGGCTGATGCAGGACCAAACAAAACAGACAGGGCAGACAGACAGACACGGACACAGACGCACAACGGGGTGGCCTCGTTACGGGGGCTGCTCGGACGATCGGGGAACGGGGGCCCTGGCTACCTAACTTACGGCTTACGGGATTGGAATTCCAGCCCTGGAGGCAAGAAAAAAACAGGTACGGCCAGGTGATGCGGCAGCGAGGGTAATACAGAGTAATAGGTATCCACAGCCTGCGGGCAGCTATTTCGTAACCTGTTACTCGAAACGGGCGCGGACAGCCGGCGGTTGTGGGCTGTCTTTGTCTTGGCTGGCTTGATTTGCGGATTCGGGGTGGCTGGCTGGCTGGACACAGTGAGAGGGAGAAGAAACCCGTTGATGAGAATCAGTCTGTCTTTGTTTGACGATAATATCCGACAGCGCGTTGATAGAGGGGGACACCGAAAAGTGAGATGCCGGCTGGGCAGAGGCAGAATCGGCGAAGTGTCGGGGGACTATCGGGAATCGTTTTCTGCAAAGTGCGTGTGCAGGTAAAACGGGATTGTTCAATTACGGGACAACTCCGATCACAATGATGCTGCTGCAGGGCCCGCCGGGGGGGAATGCGCCCTCTCTTATCCTCCCGCAGCCGGCTTCCCCAAGCTCGAGCCGTGAGGTCACTGTTGCGGATGGGCCGAGGTCTCGGGAGCAGCGCCGCCCCCATGACTGACTCTCTCTGCCGCCCAACGGCCATGGCACGACTCGAAGGTGCCTCGACACATGGTTCACTTGATGTTTTGCCTTTTATTCATTTTCGTTCTAGTCACTGCGACCCGTCTTTCTCCGGACATTTCCCCAGAACCCAATGCAGCGAGTGCAAGCTGCGGGACGCCCTGACAAGAACGGTTGAAGATCATCCCATCTCGTGCAAGTTGACACCAACTTACACAACATGTCTGCGGCACTCTGCACACGCTGCAATCACAGGCAGTTCCTTTCATAGCCCATTTACCCTCACACATCACCCGGCTCCACGGGATTACGACGCCGAGCACCTCCCACAGCCTGGATGAGAACCCCCCGTTCTGTTTCGCACATCAGATGTACCTACTTTGACGCAGTTAACAGCGCCAATCAGAAGCTCGCTTCCCAACAGCTCCAAGTGCCGTGGCCCAGACGCCGATAGAGCTCCGTCTTGTGGCACCTCCGACGAACCCGCCAGCCAACGCACATAACACTGTGCACACCGCAACATCGCTCTGCGCATTTGCAACGCCTTTTGATAATGGCCATCATCACACTATGGCCGGGCTGAAGGGAACCGGTCCAGGTTCGCCGTCAATAAATCGACATGGCTTGATGCCAGAGGTCACCTGGTCCTGGTCGGGGCTTTCCATCCGGCATGTGACGCTAGACCCCATGCTTTCACATGCCAGCCTCCCCGCCATCCCCCAGCTTACTTCGAACATGCTACGCGATATTGAGCATTGATGTGTATTTTTACAGCCTCCTCGTGAGGCAGTTGAAGTATCTATATGACCAAATCCCACAGGATCAAGAACGCGCATAACCCCGCCGACGCGAAGAAGGTGTACCTCGCCGCACTGGGCCTCTGCGTCGCCTTCTTCAACTGCTTGTTACCACCGCCAACGTCCGCCGTGATGTTCTCCGAATCTGACACCAGCTGCTCGATATGCGCCGACTGCGTCGCGAGGTTGCCCACAAGCAACGTCTGCAGCTCGGCAATCTCAATCAACGACTTCTCCGCCGTCCTGCGCAAACACCCATGTTAGCAATGCCGTCTTGAGAAGGAACCCCCATGCCACGTACCTGACTTTGTCCAACGTGCTGTTGTAATGCTGCAGCATGTCCTGATTTCCCTTCTCAAACATCTGAATCTGCTCCTCCGTGAGGTCCTGCCTGAAATCATAGGACCCCTCATCCGGCGGCAGTCCCGTCGCCGTATCAAACCCTCCCTTCTTCGCCTCCTTCTCCCTCTTCATCGCTTCGTAGAACCCACCACCCAGCTCCGGCATCGCCCCGCCGCCCGCCTTGGCCAGCACGCTCCTGTTCTTCTCCATCTCCCGCGTCAGCCTCGCCTCCATCATGTCCTGCTGCGTCCGCCCGCACAGCTGCAGCGCCTGCCGCAGGCTCCACAGCACGCCGTCGCGGTGCAGCCCGACGTCCCGCGCCTTCCCCTCCGCCGCCACGTGCTCCGCCGACTTGCGCGCGTCCGCGACCTCCGCGCCCGCCGCCCACGCGCCCAGCGCGCCGAGCCCGCGCACGTGCGTCTTGCGGATCACCGCCGCCTCCGTCTCGCGGCGCAGCTGCTCCGTCTCGTCGAGCGCGCGGATCGACGCGTTGAGCTCGCGCAGCATCGACTTGGCGCGCGCGTCAATGTCCTCGCGCTGCCGGTCCGTCAGAGGCTGTTGCTGGGCTTCTTTGAGGCTGCTGCTGCCGGTGTTGGTGCGGACGTGCCGCCGCGGCTGGGCGGTGGAGAGGTAGGCTTGTCGGACGTCTTTGAGCTCCTTGTGGAGGGTTGTGATGTGGGAGTTCTGCGGGGAAGGGGATCAGTTGGGTTTGGGTGATTTGAGGGAGAGATAGTGTGACTGACTATTCTGTACGCCTCCTTCAGGAAGCCGTCAATCGCTTCGAGACTGAGCTTCTTCTCGGTGACGGGGGGCGCATTGTGCTTCCGGAGGAGCTCGTTGAAGACTGGTGTGATGTCCATTGCGGCCGTAGCTGGGGTCGGCCAGATGACAGATTCGAGGGAGTTGAAGGGTATATCACCTGTTTTCGGTGCACATGCTATTCGTGTGTCATGAGTGCAGTCGAGCAGCAACGTTGTGAGAGGCCATCGACATTCCACCACGACCTGGAATTGGCAAGCTGTTCTCCAATGACGTGGCTTTGGCCGTTGGGCGCACCAGCCACAGTATCTTCCTGTGGCTTTTCATGTGGCTTGACTCCTATGGCAGATGTGGCCGTGCTCAGGCGAGTTTTACCGGGGCAGCTTCGGTACCGTGATCGGCAAAGCGCACGGCCCAGTATCCACCCGGGTCGGTACCAGGAAGCTTCGCCGCCGAAGAAGACTTCGGTCAAACATTTCGACACCAGTTTCAACATGCATATTGGCCATAGAGTCCCTTCATAGACGTTGATGACAGACAACTGAGCCACAATGATGAACCGAAATCGGTCTTCGTACTCGTTGCACGACAGGAACCAGTTGGTCAAGTGACCATGTGCTTCTTAACAAAAATCAATGGAGCAGAGCTGGAGTCAGCTCGACGCTCATCCAACCCCCGATACCGCACCAAGGTTGTCGCATCGCGGTCAATGCCAGACGGTCGAGACAGAACCACTTGCCCAAAACAGCGGGCGTGGTGGACACCATGGGCCGGACCGGGCGAATCACGAGAGCCGCAATGGCGAACGGCGCAGGTGCCGGTTTTCCAGGGTGTGGTGGAGGCGATCCAGGGCGGAAATAACATCATTCATGGCGGCCCGGTGGGCGGGAATAGGGCCCGCTTACGGACGGATACCGACGACAAGTTTTACATGAAGGGAAGGTCGATCTATTGGTGTTTGGTTCTTTCTTCTTATCTTGGATCTTGTCCTGTGTTTTGTGTGTTGTGTTGACGCTGTCTTGTTTCTGACTTCATCGACGGTGGCGTAGCGAATTGAACAGTACAGCTACTTTCATTCATCTCACTTGAACTCGTGATATTCACACCGACTTCAGTCTTTCTGCCCTCAGAGTTGAGATCAGTATGGCACATAATGACGTTCCCCCAGAAGGGGGAGACACAAGGTTACCGTCCGCCATCAGCTCGGTTGAACCACCAATAACACCCACCCCTTCACAACCTCAACCGATCACCGAGAAAGAACAAGACGAAACCGCCTCCATCGACAACTCTTCAGACAACACGCCCGTCAACGAACCCCCACCAACAACCCTACAAGATGACCCCGAGAACCTCACCCGCCAACCCTCAGGCCCAGCCTACAGCGCCTTCCCCCCGTCCACAAAGCGCTGGGTCGCCTTCATGGCCGCCGTCGCCTGCTTCGTCCCGCCCATGTCCGCCAACATCTACTACCCCGTCCTCGCCCCCATCGCCGAGGACCTCCACGTCTCCGTCGCCGCCGTCAACCTCACCGTCACCTCCTACATGATCCTCCAGGCCATCTCGCCCACCCTCTTCGGCGACTTCGGCGACATGGCCGGCCGCCGCCCGGCCTTCCTCGTCGCCTTCGCAATCTACCTCGTCGCCAACGTCGGCCTCGCCCTGCAGCGCAACTACGCCGCCCTCATCGTCCTGCGCATGCTGCAGTCCGGCGGCAGCTCCGGCGCCATCGCCCTCGGCTTCGCCATGGTCGCCGACATCTCCATGTCCTCCGAGCGCGGCAAGTACATGGGCATCGTCGGCGCGGGCATCAACGTCGGCCCCACCATCGGCCCCGTCCTCGGCGGCGTGCTCACGCAGTACTTTGGTTGGGCGTCCATCTTCTGGTTCTGCGTCGCGCTCATCGGGGCTTGGCTGGTGCCGTTCGCGCTCTTCATCCCCGAGACGTGCCGCAACGTCGTCGGTAACGGGTCCGTCCCGGCGCAGACGTGGAACCGCCCCGTGCTGGACCTGATCCGGCGGCGGCGGCGGCACCGTGAGCGGGAGGCGGCCGGGCTGGAGAGGCAGGAGTCGGTGGCGGGGCAGCCGGCGCGCAAGCTCAGGTTCCCGAACCCGTTGAGGGCGGTCAAGATCATTTTCGAGAAAGAGATGGCGCTGATCCTGGTGTACAATTCCTTGTTGTACGTGGCATTCATCGACGTGGCCGCGACGTTGGGAACGTTGTTCCGGGAGATTTACCACTTTAACGATTTGCAACTGGGGCTTTGTTACCTGCCGTACGGTGCGGGATGCTGCATCGCGAGCTTGGGTCAGGGGTACGTGCTCGACTGGAACTACAGGCGCATCGCGAGGAAGATCGGATTCACAATCGACCGCCGGCGCGGCGACGACCTCAGCAAGTTCCCCATCGAGAAGGCCCGCCTGCAGCCGGTCTACCCCGCCGTCGTCGTCGGTCTGATCACGCTGGTGGCGTACGGCTGGGTGCTGCAGCTCGAGACGAGCGTTGCAGCGCCGCTGGTGTTGCAGAGCATCATCGGGCTGACTATCACGGGGTCCTTCAGCATCATGAACACCCTGATCGTGGACCTGTACCCCGAGGCGCCGGCCACGGCCACGGCCGCGAACAACCTCGTCCGGTGTCTGGTGGGGGCCGTGGGCACGGCCATCATCGAGTACATGATTTCTGGCATGGGCAGGGGGTGGTGCTTCACGTTCATTGCTGCGTTGTGCGCGGTGACCAGCCCGATGATGTTTTTGATTGTAAGGAATGGGCCGGCATGGAGGAATGAGAGACGGCTGAAGGAAGCCTCGTGATGATTGGGTATGTTGTTGCGCAAAGCGCGGTTAGGCAGATGCTATATCTGATAGCGTTGTTGAGATCTCACAACTTGTTCAGACTATCTCGCTCGAGTCAGTTACCCTGTATGCGACGGCCAGACATCGAGGGGGGTCTTCTTGCGCGGTCTGTCATCGAGCCTGTGATCGTTTAGTTCGTCCGCTGTGGCTTACCTGCCAACTGTAACCCCTCATATCTAGAATGCGGGTCAACGCCACGGAACGATGCCAAAGATCCAGACGTTCCGTCAAATGCCTCAATAGCACTACCGCAGCGCCCGTACGCCAGTCCCGTTGCCTCGATCCTAAGTGTTTTCTGCTGGGTTGGATGGTCTCAGCCATCGGTCTCTGTCGGTTCACAACGGACAAAGCAACGATGGGAAATATGGGGGGTAGGATGGAGAATGAGGTGCATGTCATCGGGGCTGCTGCTTGAGCCTCCTTCGCGATTCTTAACATGGGCTTCTCTGTTTCCGGTGCCGCGTTCAATAAGCATGTGCAAATGCCCAGGATGGAGCTCCGGGATTGGTTTCTGGCAAGACCTGGCAGGCTTATTCCACAAAGGTTTGAGAAGGGAGACATATTAGCGTCGACTTAGACAGGTGAGGCAGTCGAGGCAACCACCCACCTACGGCTGGAGGTTGGGCGGGCGATTCAGGGCACGTCTGGATAGACGATGAACAAAGGCCGCGGATCAGACATCGACTGCCCCGACAGAGACGAAGAGAGACATCTTGGACAAACACGGCATCGCGCACACATGTTTCTTGCGGGTGAGCGACCTCTAGTGTGCGGATGGGCAAGCATGGCCTGGCCAGCAAGCCCACCTGTTTCGAAAAAACACGCCAGGAAACGGTGGGTGGTTATGTTCCAGATTTGGTCCCATTTTGGAACCCAGAGCTGGAATGTAAAGGGATCGTCATCGTCCTAGTGTCAGGTACAGCTCCCGAAGCCTGCTTTCCCTACCAATTGGCCAATGAGCACGCGACAGGACGTCAGAATCAACTCCAAAAGACCTATGGGGGATATTGCCGGCTCATACGGAGCATTGTCTCTCAATCGGCTGCGATGTCCTGATTGGGGTAAAGACTCGGACTGGCTTCAGCCGCTGATAGTTAAAAACAAACACGAGCGTGACGGGAGAGCGTTACTGGTTGAAACACGTCCTCTTCGTGGTGTTGCGATGGTTGTCTTGATCAGTGTGAGCTAAAAATAAGCTTACGATGCTGTCACCTTCGATCTGGACAGCCTTGACACCTGAAGCCTCTCGTTTAACATCGCCTACAGTCTAAGGATCGGTCGATGGGTATTAAAGTCTATGGCCCCCAACTCCATGAAAAGCAATGAGCAGCTCCTTAACCGTTACAAACAAACCTATACATATATTTAGACCAACCTGGACGTTGACCGAGATGGTGAGACAGGATCATCCAACCCGGCCTTGGTGCGGAACTGACTCGTTTGATAGACTCATGTCGACAGCCTTCTCACTGAGCTTGGAGCGATCCATCTCCAATCTCTCGAGAACTTGCCCCTGGAGCTACCCTTGGAGGCAATCCTTGACGATGATAAGGACCTTACTGAGGTCGTCTCATTGGGCGACAGGGCTACCGCTGGTGCCAGGTTCCTCCAAGAACCAGTGGAAGAAACTACAGTCATACCATACAACGGCGTGGCTGTTCCAATACAACGGCCGCTACGTGATCGTCAATTGGTAAAATCGGATAATCAACCGGACATCGTAGTACCCGGTATTGGTTCGCATGACGAGTCAACTTCGACACAAAGGCAACGCTGGCTTGAGACACCTATAGAAGATGATCCATTCAACGACATAAGCTTGATAGTTATTCCTGAGCATGATCCTGTCACGCGGCTTACTGGAGACAATGGGAGTACGGCATCGACTGCAGGAAGCGGACAATCTGAGCAACAGACAATGACGATTAATGATGGTGTAGGCGACAATTAGATGAGACACAGCCTTTAATTGAATTCATGTCTATAACGCGGGCACTGAGAATTCCAGTGGCTCTCTGCGGACTTCCCAAGCCAGCCAATCTGATCGCGTTGTCCTGCATTCGCGTTAGTATATGGCCGATGCTTGCAGACGATAACACATACGGTAACAGTCCCATCGAGTTGACCTTCCACACCGCCAAACCCAGCGCAACAAACTGCATAGCAACGTATGCCAGCTTAACCTGGAGCATCTTGCCCTTGTTCGTCTCGGACTCGAACCTCTCAAACGCCTGATTGACCGCAGTGAGACCGACGAGAGGGTTCTTGAACGCCATGAAGACCATCATAATGCTGAATATCTGCAGCGAGTTGCCCGACATGTACATCATGATGGCCGTCATGGGCAGGTTCTTTACGGGGGCGAGGGCGACTTCCCACGCCTTCTTGACCTTTAACGTGTCCATCTCCTCGGGCGACTGCTGCTTGCGGGGCTGGGGCTGGACCTTTTGATCCTTCTGCTTCTGTATTCATATGTCAGTGCAGCTCCAACGCGAGCTCGACGCGGTTCCGTACCTTGGAGCCAGTGGACTGCGATGGGTAGCCGGGGGGGTCGGAGATGCCTGAGACCTTGGACTTTGCGGCCGGAGGAGACTGCAAATCCGCGACCCATCGCGGGACGGAGCCATTGACCAGAGCCATCTTTGTAGATATCGGGATCGGTCGGTTGGGACTTCGGGTTCGGTATTTGAGGACACGGGCGCGGGCCGTTGGGATGAAAGCTTCGGAAACGGCGTTGACACAGCTCGCGACGACGTTGGATGAAGTCTCCACCATAGCTCGGTTAAACCAAGGGACAGGCGCTGTCGCTTGCTTACCTTAGCAGCAACAGGAGGTCGGGTCCATGTCTTATCGGCCCTGCATAGGCCGATAAGCTAAAACCGGGGCGAGCGCGACTGCTGCGACATGCGAGTGGTAAAGTGGCGTACCGGGGGCCTGTCGCATCCACCGCGGAACGGCGGGAGCTTTGGGACCCTTTCTCACCCAACGTTTCCCCTTAAACATCTGGAAACGAAAACGGGCCGTCCACGAGAACCGACCGACGACGACGACATCCCGCAAAGTCGCCGTTGCACCAAAACCGGCACTCTTCAATCGACCGTTGCCCAACCCGCGAAATCGATCGGACTTGCGCCGCGCGAGAAATCAAACAACTCCGACCTCGAGGAGATCCGGCCGGCATCTGGCATCGAGACGAGAGAAGGACTATCGCAGCAAACACACCCTTCGATTGGCCGCGAATCGAAAACCCCCCGGCCCCAACGACGCATGTGACATCCCTCACTTCTGCACCTGCGCCCCCTCCCACCATTCCAAGACACTCTCGAGTTCAGGAAAGCTGCAGCCTTCCGCCAACTTTTGCGACCCTCTTACCAATTGGGTGGCTTAATCTTAGGCCCACGGGGGAAGCAAACAGCGTCAACGATACCTACCCATCCTCTGCCGACTTTTGTACAGCTGGGCGTGAGGGGTCTGTGGTGTTATCGCCCACCACCACCACCACCACCCGATCGAAGCACACGCCGGCAAAGCTTGTTGGAGGCCCGTCTGGAGGGGAACTACTGTCTAAGATTCGCACTACATACTACCACACCGACCACCGCCAGGTCTCATATAGGAGGGCGTCATCATGTCGGCCGCTCAGGGTGGAGGTGACTCCAAGTTGTTTGCCAGGGTAAGCTCTAGCTTCTGCCTCTCTTGTCTAGCACACTCTTTGCTGGGTGCGCCCGTCTGTTGTCGTGTGATACCTGCATGTATTGCATCTGAACCCCTGTCATGATTTTGAAGAACTCGAGGTCTTGGTTCTGAAAGCCTACATCATCTCTCCTCTCCCCCATACCCTATTCTTCTGCACCCCGTGGCTTTGAGCTGCCTCGCAACCATCACAGAGCCTCTTTCCCTGGCCCATGTTTGCCTGAATGCTTGCATATGCGCCGCCCAGCATGTTCATGGCCTATGTGCCCCCGCCGCCTTACATCTCCAGACAGCTGACAACCTCGAAGGGCAAGGTAGCCGAGCTGCGGCTCGAGCTGAACAGCGGCGGCAAGAAGGACAAGAACAATGCGAACAAGAAGATCGCCCTCAAGAAGATTGTCGCCAACATGACCATGAGCAACAATGACATGGTCGCGTTGTTCCCCGACATCATCGGCTGCATGCATATCCAAAGTCTGGAAATCAAGAAGATGTATGCCTCATGTCTGCGCTGTTATGGGGCTCGTTCTGACAAACTCCAGGTGCTTCTTGTTTTTGGTAAACTATGCCAGGATGCGACCCGAGATTGCAGTCCAGGCGATCCCAGTGCTGGAGCAGGTAGGTTGTCATGCTGCCATGTTGCGCAAGAAGACATGACTGACAGTGCCCAGGATATGGAAGACCACAACCCTCTCGTGAGAGCGCTCGCACTCCGAACGATGTCCTACATTCACGTCCGCGAATTTGTCGAAGCGACTGTTCCAGTGGTTAAGCACATGCTGAAGGATGCCGACCCATACGTGAGGAAGACGGCAGCGTTTTGCGTCGCGAAGCTGTACGACCACGACCGACGAATGGTTGAGGGTTCCGATTTGATCGACAGATTGAATACCCTGCTTAGAGATGACAACCCTACGGTGGTTGCTAGCGCTTTGGCGTCTTTGATGGACATCTGGGAGCGCAGCGATGCGATCAAGCTTACCATCGACTACAGCAACGCCTCAAAAATGGTGGCCATCCTAGCGGACTGCTCTGAGTAGGTTGACATTCAAAGCGCGATGTCAAGATTAAGTGCTGACACAAACGTTCAGATGGGGCCAGACGTACATCCTCGAGGCGCTCATGTCATACGTGCCGCAAGATGGAAACGAAGCTCTTCTCCTGGCGGAGCGTATAACACCACGCCTATCACACTCCAACTCTGCGGTCGTTTTAACGTGTATCCGTGTCGTTTTGTATCTCATGAACTACATCGCCGACCAGAGACACAACGCGGCGCTTTGCAAAAAGCTTTCACCGCCCCTGGTGACTCTTCTCGCAAAGGGGCCTGAAGTGCAATACCTGGCCTTGAGGAATGCTCTCCTGATCCTGCAGCGCCGGCCCGAGGTCTTGCGCAACGATATCCGCGTCTTCTTCTGCAAATACAACGACCCCATCTACGTCAAGGTCACGAAGCTGGAGCTCATTTTCATGTTGGCCAACGAGAACAACATTGACGAGGTGCTCACCGAGCTGCGAGAGTACGCCACGGAGATTGATGTGCACTTTGTGCGCAAAGCCGTGCGAGCCATAGGAAAGCTCGCCATCAAGATCGAACCGGCAGCAAGGCAGTGTATCAACCTGCTCTTGGAGCTGGTCGCGACCAAGGTTACGTACATTGTGCAGGAGGCCACGGTCGTTATTAGAAACATCTTCCGCAAGTACCCCAACCAGTACGAGTCCATCATCGGCACCCTGTGTGAGCACCTCGACTCTCTCGACGAGCCGGAGGCCAAGGCCGCCATGGTCTGGGTCATTGGCCAGTACGCGGACAGGATAGAGAACAGCGATGCCCTCTTGGAGGACTTTCTGTACTCGTTCGCCGAGGAGCCCGTGGAGGTCCAGCTGGCGCTGCTCACCGCCACCGTCAAGCTCTTCATCCAGAGGCCGACGAAGGGCGCGGAGCTGGTCCCGAAGGTGCTGAAGTGGGCCACGGAGGAGACGGACAACCCCGACCTCCGCGACCGCGCGTACATGTACTGGCGCCTCCTGTCTACCGACATCAACGCGGCCAAGAAGATCGTCATGGGCGAGAAGCCCGCCATCACGGCCGAGTCGGAGCGCCTCGACCCCGCGACGCTCGAGGAGATGTGCCTCAACGTCGGCACGCTCGCCACCGTCTACCTCAAGCCCGTGCAGACCGTCTTCCGCTCCGCCCGCCCGCGCAAGCTCATCGACTCGCCCGCGCTGCAGAAGCACCTCCTCCCGACGTCGATCGAGAACCAGAAGAGCCTCAGCATGCTCGGTATGGGCGGCCAGGCGCAGGACATCAACATGCACAGCCAGCACGTCAACAACAACGCTGCGGGCGGCGTCGATGCCAACGGCAACCTCGCCCAGGCCGTCAGCGACGCGGACGCCTACTTTTCCAGCATCGGCCCGCAGCAGATGGCGGCGATGCGTATCGACCAGGGCGACGCGTTCGGGGACACGTCGGGCTACGAGACGGGGTACGTGGTCAACCAGCACGCGCCGCAACAGATTGTGCAGCCGGCGCAAGGAGGCAACGGGGACCTGCTTGTGCTGTGAGAGCAAAGGGGTAGTAGTAGGTAGTGGTTTTGACGGGGGTTGCTGAGCGGACGAGCGTAATGCGTGGGAAGCTTCTGTACGTAGATTACATTTGATATCCTCGTCGGTAATGGCAGAGACTCTATTCTTGGATTTATTCGACTTTCACTTTCTCACTTCAACATCACGATGAGGGGGAGTCTGAGTAGCTCAACTACGGTGTCACCATGGGCTTGGACTGCTATATTTTACAGACTGCCTGATTTCGCGGGGTAGTTGGTCCCTTGCAAGGTTCGCGATTGCAGATTAGTGCCATCACGCCCTCAAAGGAAGTTCAGACAAAGGAAAAAACGCAAAGATGTCTTGAAAGCGGGCGTACGGGAGGTTTGTTGCTTTTGTTAGAGTGGCGGGATCGCGGGAAGTCTATTCGAATAGGTCCAAGAGTTTTAGGGACCTAGATCTTAGTCTCGAGCCAAATAGAGGGGGGGGAAGGGTTCCGGTTTGGAAGAGGGGCGGAATTTGGGGCGACGTCTCCAGACGGCGCAGCTGGTACAGTTCAGTTGAAGGGGCACCGGTCTTCAGGGTGATTTACAGATGGATAGTCTTGGACACCCTGATTGTCTTACTAAGATCATGAGTGAGGGCAGATGTTGTAAGTATGCTGGGCTTGGCGTTTTCGCAATCGGGTGGGGGAGAAAGGTGGACTCCCCCGCGATTTAGCGAGGGAACCAGTAACGTGGAGAGGGCGCCGAGGGAGGGGAGGGATCGGTGGTGCTTCTCGGCTTTGTGGTGGTCTGGGGTAGGAATGTTTTTGGGGGGGTTTTGAGGCACAGGTGTGAGACTGGGGTTGTGGAGTTTGTAGTGCGCGCGGTCTGTGGGGGATTCAATTCGTCTTACAGGTTCCCCGATTACAGGTTCCCTCGATGGGGTACCTGACGGGCGGTATCTCGAAGAAGCAGGCGACTCGAGGTAGGGTATCGGGGATGACAGCGTCCATTTCTTGCTGCCGTTCCGCACTTCAGTTAAAGGCAGGTCGGTGAGTGACAACGAGGACGAGGCGATTGGCGGGCTGGGCGACTAGCTCGAGAAACGGGCTGGAATTCGGGCGCCCTTTCCGTTGGAGCCGTGGATGGAGCTAGTCCCAGTGTCCGGGCGGTTGAAGGAAGCAGAGGTCTTGGACCGGCATCTTGTTGGCGGCTGGATGCGTTTAGGTCTAAGATCGTGGCTTTGGGCTGTGTCTTGCCCTCTTTTGACATTTTGATTCTTTTGGAGTGTGGGGTTCTGCGATGGTCGGCTCAGCTCGCAGTGTTCTCGACTCTGCTACGGTGTGTATTGTTTGCTGCTGCTGCTGCTGCTGCTGCTGCTTGACATTCTGCGGCTGTTCTGTGACTTGGATCAGGTCGAATCCTTCAAGTCCTTCGTTATGCCGTACACACCGGAGGTTGCCGATGTTGAGGCTATGAACTGATGAGAGCAGCAGTAGGCCGAAAGGATAGAGACTCCAGAGCCGCAGGGGAGCTCGAGCCTGCGGCTTCTATTTCTGCAGATGTCGTGAGGAACATGGGGCTTGAGCGTGGGATTCCTTCCCGTCCTGCGTAGATCAAGCGAATGAGCCTCCGTGCTGCGGTGTAAGGTGGTGAGGGTTGAGTATGAGTTTGGTCGTTCCTGGACTTGTCCCATGTTCAGAAACAGAGACAGAGACGGCGCACTGGCGTTGACGGCGAGAAAAAGAAGCATAGCGGTGACGCCTCAGGGCCAGTCTGCTGCGAGTTTCTTTCGAGCGTCTGAGTACAGTACCGAGCTGTGTTTCCCACACGCGTATGGAGGACGACTGAAACAACTCGTGTCGTTTTTCCTGGCCCACGTTTCCAGCGTGCCCGATTGCATCTGGATACGGGATGGACGCCGGGGGAGGATTTGGGATGCCCAGACACTTGGCCAGGGTGGTGAAGCTGGATGTTCCCTGGACAATAAGAGAACCGACGGGGGCACGGCCTGACCTGAAGGGTGCCGGTGAACAAGTACGTACCCTGCTTGATGAGCGAGCGAGTGCGGTGTCGTGCCTGGCTGAGCGATTGAGGCAATTCCGTCGAGGCTGGCTGGACTGGCATTGACGCCGCGGATGAGTTGCCCGCGCTTCGTGCCGTGTTTTCCATTTGATCCTTCCCTCATTCGACCTGCTTCCTGCCTTCCACTGAGAGGCAGCTGGGCTGACCTCAGAGTGCATCATACAGTGCGTGCGCTGGAAGTGTGTCATGTCGAGAGAGATAGCGGCCCTTCTGATGGCGGGGGCTAGCCGCGACCGCCCGGTGTTGGTGCTTGCCAAAATCCGATAGCGCCCCCTACCCCACCAGCCCAAGCCGCTAGACTAGAGCAGGCCTAGCGGGTGAAATACAGTGCGACTGCCCCATGAGTTTTCGGTTTTCGCACCTCGCATCTCGGCTGCAAGACGTGCTGTGGAAGCACCCGATCCGATAGGGAAAGGGGACGATGGGACAGCATCTGGAGTCTGGAGAAGGAGGGGGATTGATGGGGGAGGAGCAGAGCTGGGTGGATCCTTCTCTTGAGAGTTGAGGCCCCAGTGAGGTGCTTCACTCACTCCCACAGTGACTTCCACTCTCAGCCGAGTGGAGTGCTGCAGCAGATGGAAGCAAGCAGGCCCCTTCCCGCTGTTCCTTCAGAAGCCAGAATATTGGTTCATACCTGGAGCCCAGCGTGTGCCTGAAAGTGGGCAGTGGCTTTCTGCTTCTTCGAAAAAAGACAATTGCCTTCAAAGGAGTCGCCGCCATCCTGGACCCTGCGTCTGCAATGGAGGACCGTTTCTCGATGCAAACCGAGGAAGAATAGGGGAACAGCAGCAGTAGCACCATTACTGCACCCATCACCGGCCTCGTTTCTCAGCAACCCAGCCTGCCAGCCCCTTGAACGCTGGCTGCATCATTGTCTCATTGCCATAAATCAGCTGGGCCACTCATCTCGTTTGTTGACACAAAAAGGGCAACGGCAGCGTGTACTAGAACCGACGCTGCTGTACTTTGCAGAGGACCGAGTGACCGACATTTGGATTTTCGACACTGGACAGAGACCGAAGCCCGTGATTCTGGCTTGACATCCTCAACGCTTGACCGATCGTTGGCCGCTTCGCTGCCGGCTTCCGCCGCAACCGCCGACCGATATCCTGCCTGTGTCTTCTAGGGACACCATCTGCTAGGTAGGTAGGCTGGTTGTCAAGCTGGACCTACAAGACGAAACAGGCTGCACGACTCGAAGACGCCGTGCCTGCGCCGTAATCCGATCTGCCCGGGAATTCAACGGGAAGACAAGCCGCACCACCGCCTGCTTCTCATCACGGCATCACCCTGTCTCGTGTCTTGGGCTTGCCTTACCGCCATGTTGGCTGGGGCACCTTGGAGTGAAGCAGAAAGGTACAAGGCGCATAATCAACACCCGCAGTGCTACCAGAGCCACGCGGCGGCGTCTCTGTTTCCATGTTCGTGTCCAGCGAGCCAAATGATGTGATGCAATTCAGAATAGGGAAATCAGGAATTAAACAGACGACGCTGGAGGGGACGGTGTCAGTGACAGAGGCGAGCAAGGAAGGAATAGCGATTGCAGGTACCATCCTACTACCCGGGAAGGGTGGCACGTAGTCAGCATAACCGTATCTGAGTTGTCGGGTACCTTTCTTTACTGGAGCATGAGGTTCGCCTCCCAGGTTCCCTCCCCTCATAAACTGACGGGACCTGACCTGACCCAGCACAACGGACTTATTGCCGAACGGCTGCCCGCCCCTCTGGGCACCGCACTGCACCGCACCGGCACCCGACCCTCCTACACTGTGACCTGAACCTGACGGTAGTGAGGTGCTGCTCCCAGTCCACTCCAGTCCCAGCCTGTGAGGTCCGCCAACCCAGCCCAGCCAGCCCAGCCAGCCCAGCCCAGGGCGCCCAGCAGACAGCGCCCAGCCCGTCCGTCAACCTCCCGTCTCCAACAATCCGACCCCCATAACATCCCGTCCTTCCTTTTTCCCACATTGCTGGATGGTAGGAACTTGACTTGGGTCCGCCTTCCGCTTCACAAACCCCCATCCTGGCAACTGGCAACCGACTGGTAGTAGTAGCACCTTCCAATCCGTCTCACTCGACGACATCTCTACCAATTTCCTACCTCACCTCACCTCAATCCTCGCCGACATTCCCGACCGCAACCCCCGTCGCGCCTCCCGCATGAATTGAGCAATTGCGTCGCCTCTTCCCCCATCGCCGCTTTGCCGCTCCTCACCACCGCCGCAGCCGCCGTCGCCTGTCGCCCGTCGCCCGTCGCCGTCGGTCTGCCCCAGCACCAACGAGGCCGCGGTCCCGTCCCCCTTTGCAAGACACGACGCCCTGCTTTTCGACCCCTAAAAAACACCGCCATCGACATCAACTTCAGTAATGTCCGATACCAAACCATCCGATACCGCCAACATGACTGGAGGACAAGCAACCCCCAAGGACGGCGACGCCTCTCTGGCCCAGCCCAAGGACGCCGTCCCCATGACGAACCTGTCAACAGACGATGCCGCCGCAAACACACCCAAGGCCGCCGCCGCCTCATCACACCCAGAATCCAACACCGCGACGGGAGCCGATGATTCAATCGAACCCTCGGCCAAGGGGAAGGAGAAGGAATCCGGCAACACAGCGCAGCCTGCGGCCCAGAGCCAAGACGACTCCTTGGCAATTGGTCCCTCGGTCGATGACGTCCAGCCCATCACCGTCTCACCAACCGATGGCCCCGTCTGCAACATCACGCTACTGTTAACAACCGGCGCGAGACACCCCTACAAGTTGGACGAGAAGTACTTGACAAAGAGGAACGTTAATGTTCCCGGATTGACGGAGGCTGGGAAGAAAGATCCTTTCAGCATCAGCGTGTACACCCTTAAGGAGCTGATACTGCGGGAGTGGCGTGATGAGTGGGATCCAAAACCGGCCAGCCCGAGCAGCATACGGTTGATCCATTTCGGAAAGCTGCTGGATGACAAGGACCAGCTCAAGCGTAAGTAAACCACGATACCCTACATGCAGCAGTGGTTTCCCTCATACTGACTCATCCCGCAGAGTACCACTTCAGCGCTGAGGCGGCAAACGTCGTCCACATGACGGTTCGGCCCGCCGACATCGTCGAAGAGGAGGAGCCCAAGGGAGGCAGCAAGTCAGCCTCGGGCGGCAGCCGCAACCGCGAAGGAGGCAGCGGGTGCTGTGTAATCTTATGATCGAAACGGCCTCTCGACCACGGTGTTTTCTTCAGCATTCTCTACATCTTCAAAGATCCATTCCTTAATCGACACGGAAGAATGACATGCATGGGAAGAAGGCGGATGGAAAGGGGGTTGGTTCGGTTTCGATACTGCATGCATTTTCAGATGTGCCCCGGGCCGGCTGGTCTCGAGGCTCTCGGGTTTGGGTGTTTCAGGGTCTCTTCTTTTTTTTTTACTACTTTTCTTCTCTCTTCTTGAGTGCGTGTCCACCCATCGACACTACCCCTCTCATCCCGAGCGTATTACAAAGAGCGAAGAAGAAACGGGGGGAAACAGGAGTTGGCGTATCCATAGCTTGTATTTTTTGACTGTTCTGTCTGCTCTCACGCCCGTCCATGGGTGGTTCTGTCCATAGGATATTAGAACGAACGTATTCGGTTCCCTTCCATCCCTGGGCTGCTCTAGCAAACTCCTTCTATGATATTGGGGTAGTGTAAAATCTCCCCAGCCGGGGGTTCATTGCGCGTGTGTCGTAATGTTACAGTCAATCCAGCTCCCTTCTGCTCCGTTTCCTCACGAAAGTCTTTCCGTCCCCAACCATCCTTCAGATCTTGAGCTTCCTCTCCATCTCATCGTGCATGCCGACGATGCCGACGCTCTCGTCGCCCGTGTAGACGTCCTCCCACGTGATGCTGGCGTCCTTGCCGCGGAGGATCTCCTCGTGGACGGAGGCTTGCTGGCCGCCGAGGGCGACGGGGCGCCACTCGCCGTTCTGCGTGATCTTGAGCTCCATCTGGCGGCGGATGGGCTCGGCGGCGCCAAAGGTGCGGCGGAGCGTCTCCATGCGCATGGACTCCTGAGTGGCCTCCCAGTTCTTGAGGCGGGCCTCGAGGGGGTGGGCGGAGGAGGGGACATTGTTGCGGGAGTCGAGGGCGGACTGGCCGACGCCTGCGCGGAGGGTGTCGTGGACGCCCGGGGCCGAGGGGGCGGCGGCGCCGGCGGCGTAGGTTGTGGGTTGGTTTGCGGCGGGGACGATTCGCATCTGGAAGGGGGGTTTATGGTTGGTTATCAGGAATTGGAAGAGTGAGAGAGGCATGGAGTACTTACCGACATCTTGACTGGATTTGGAGGGGGAGGTGATGGAGGTTGTGTGTGTATGTGTGTGTATGGGAGGTGGTTGATGCGGCTGTGATGAAGGGCGTTGGTTGGGATGCTGGGAGCTTGCGCCTACGTGATGTGCCTGGAGCTGTCCGCCTGCCGTTGCTGCTTTGGTACTGCTGGCCGCTGCCGTCGTTACTTCCCCGGTCGGATTTGCTTAGATAATAGCGACACGTGACTTCCAGGCTGAAATGCAGGCGCGGCAGGAAGCTGGTAGAGTGCACTGGCCACCCCTGCCTGCTCTCTTCCCCCGGCCCCGGGCGAGCTGTGGAGGAAGGTGGGAAGGTACCCGCGTGGTGGGGTGCGATGACGGTCGAGCTTTCACCGAGATCGCAGCGAAGCTGTGTCCGCTCCATTAATTACGTACCCGCGAAATAAGAAAAAGTCCGGGGAAAGCTGCGACGTCAACTCCCCTCCCCTGAGACTTTTCGACGCAAGAGGGAGACCATGTGGAGAGGTCGTCCTCGATTTACAGACTGAGAGTTTTCACAAGAGCAATTGACTGTGCTATAGCGGCCAATTGGGTGACACAATTTTTGAAATTTCACAATGAGGTTACCACCGCGCTCGTCGGCGCCGATATTGCGCATCGCCAACGGCACGTTCTACCGACGACACCCGAACGCGCAGACAACGCACCCGAACCCCTCACTATTCGATGAGCTGAGCTTCGAGATCCCCTCCACGACGGCGGCGGGCACGAAGAAGAAGCACTGGTGCATCGTGGGGCCGTCGCTGTCGGGCAAGACGACGCTGCTGCAGGTCCTGCGGGGCCAGCACCTCGCGATCCCGCCGAGCTCGCGGTCGTACCCGTACCTGTCGAGCGAGGACGTGCCCGCGCGGCTGCGGACGGCCAGCAAGGCGATACAGTACGTCGGCTTCGACGGCGAGCAGGGCGGCGGGCTTGGGGGGCCGACGACGAGCGCTTATTTGGCCGCGCGGTACGAGTCGCGGAGAGAGAACACGGACTTCAGCCTGCGGGACTTTTTGCTGGGTAACTTTGAACAGAACACGCTGGAGCGGGAGCTGAGGCAGCAGGGGGAGGGGGGGCTCCCGCAGGGACTGTTGGAGAGGGTTGTGAAGGACCTGAGGCTGGAGCAGCTGCTCGATTTGCCCGTTGCGTTTCTGAGTAACGGGCAGGGGAGGCGGGCGAGGATTGCGAGGGCGCTGTTGACGACGCCGGAGGTGCTGTTGCTGGATGAGCCGTTCATGGGGCTTGACCCGCCTACCGTGGCGAGTTTGAGTCCGCTGCTGGAGGGGCTGGCGGAGAGGGAGAGCCCGAGGCTTGTGTTGAGCGTGAGGCCGCAGGACCCTATCCCTGATTGGATTACACATTTGGTGTATTTGAGGACTGATTGCCAGATTGGGTCCATGGGGGAGAAGGATATCGTGCTTGAGGGGTTGAGAAAGTACATCAGAGGTGTATGGAAGGGTGGGTTGACGGAGGATGAGAAACTGCCTGTGCATTCACTTATTGAGATGGGAAGAACGCTGACTGCCAAGGGCGTCGTTGGCGATGGGCTGGTTGGGGCAGAGGAGAAGAAGGGCCATGGCGCTGGACCCGTTGTCACTGAAGAGGGCGTTTCTAAGAAGGTTGGAGAGCCATTAGTCGAGATGGATGGGTGCCAGGTTAGGTACGGGAGCAAGATTGCCCTCGGAAACTGGTCTCAGGATACAGAATCCGGGGTCAAGGACGGTTTGGTTTGGACAGTGAGACGAGGCGAGAGATGGGGTGTCTTTGGGCCAAACGGTTCTGGAAAGACCACCATCGTCTCTCTTCTCTGCTCCGACCACCCGCAGACGTACTCCCTCCCCATCAAACTATTCGGCCGCAGCAGACTCCCTGAGCCAGGCTCGGGACAGAGGCCACTCACGTTCTGGGACATTCAGTCACGCATCGGTCACTCGAGCCCGGAGGTTCACCAGCACATGCCCCGCAGCTTAACGGTGCGACAGGTGCTGGAGAACGCGTGGGCAGACACCTTCAAGGCGATGCCTAAGCTCGACGACGCGGCAAAGGGCAAAGTTGAAGCATCGCTCCGCTGGTTCGCTGCCGAACTGAACCCCGAATACCACAACACCACGGGAGATAGCCTGGCCTGGGCGGACAACTTCCTCTTCGGCGGCCTGTCATTCAGCGCGCAGCGCATCGCCCTCCTGCTCCGCGCGGTAATCAAGAACCCTGACGTGGTGGTACTCGACGAGGCGTTCAGCGGCATGGACGACGCCGTGCGGGACAAGTGCATGCTGTTCCTGGCCAAGGGCGAGGAGAAGACGTACAGCGGGGAGAAGATCGTCGACAGCGAGGCTGCCAAGGCCGGGGAGGTGAGGGTCCGGGGCCTCTCGGACCAGCAGGCGTTGATCTGCATCAGTCACATCAAGGAGGAGGTTCCGGATTGCGTGCGGGAGTGGATCTGTCTGCCCGAGGCGAACGAGGGGCTGCCGGCTAGGTTTGGACGGTTCGACGGGCCTCTGAGGACGGATGAGAAGCGTTGGAGGGCGCTCTGGGGTGTTTAGATTAAGAGACAGAAGAGTGGATCAACATGATGGAGAGAACAGATTAGCTGGAGGCGGAGAGTTGTTTACATACATGCTTAGACGAATGGGCGGGGAGACGGATACACAGAAGATCTGTCGTGCTGCATACGACATCTGCGGTGCGTCACGCAAGACGAGAGGAGCAGGACCAAAAAAGAAACAGTCCAAGGCATGGGGTCATGTTGTGTTTTCTGCGAGCAATGGCCACGTTGCGCCCCAGGTGAGAGTTGACAGGTGCGGTGCAGGGCGGAGCATCGTCAAAGGACATGGGAAACACTACCTACACTAAGGTATGGACGGCATCACGGATGAGCCAGGTGCCCAGCTCGATCTGTTTACTTCGTACTTTGAGCCACTCGGCCCAGCGTTGGATGGCCGTTTTAGGCGACGGGGCCCAGCGACGCCCACATGGGCGCTAACCGCCGCTGAGTGTAGGTGCTCTGAGCCCAGTGCATCAGCGGGCAGCCCCCATGCAGTGTCCCGCTTTTCTGCGCCCACCGAGCCAGGAACACCGCGAATCACGGCCGGGTTGCTGTGCCAACGCGATCAAACTCCCCGATCCGCCCTGTTGCCCCTCGACAACTCACGGATGCGCTGGAGGCGTCCCATAGGTACCAGCCAGACGCCAGACTCCATCCCTCCCACGAGGTCTTGCTCCCCCCCAGCTTTTTCCTGCACGTCTTTTCTGCCAGGTGGAATTCCCAGCTGCCTGCCTCTTATCATCTCACTCCATTCCCATTTTGCGGGAAAACGAAAGACGAAAGAAAGAAGCCAACTAGCTCATTTTTTGCATTCATCCGGACGTTTGTTGGCGACTCCTCTCACCGACCAGCATCGTCATCGAGACCGACTTACACGACGACCAATTGACCCCACGAACGCCGAGAATCTGCGCCCGGCGAACTCACCCACGACTGAACGCCAGACTCACTCAAGACCTCCTCCGCGGCGCCCGTTCTCGTTGTGAGAGAAGAAAATCAATTTCACCGGCCAAACCGAGAAGGAAGACCAGCTTCATTCTCATTCCTGAGACAGACGAGACCTTCACCCCAGTAACTGGGCGGCGCCGACCAGAACAGGCACCATGGCCCCAAACCGACCGCCCGACTACAGCCTGCCGTCCTACGATGACCGCGACGACGACGGCACTCCCACCGGGAGCTCCAGGAATCCCGCCGCCATTCGACTCTTGACTCAAGTGGAAGAACCAGACAGTCGATCAACGTATGTAGCTTCCAGCGCTCAAGTCCAGAACCCCTCAGCTTCTGCCTCTTTTCCTTCGTCATCGTCTTCTTCTCTTCAGCAGGACCACAAGACGCCTGAGTCGTCGCCCAGCCTCTTTCCACGCCCGCTTTCGCTGCGCAGGAAGAAGTCGGACGGGGCTGACCCGGTGATCTCTACGCCTGAGCACATTGCGACATTGAGGCAGCAGGAGGAGGCGCAACCTCCCCCGGAGCCCATTCACCCGCCGACAGTGAGGAGCGTGAATGTCGTCGACTTTGGTGAAGCTCAATCCGCCCCTCTGACCCCCAAGCCGGCGCGCGCTGCTACTGTCAAGCTACAGAAGAAGCGAAAGTCCGCGCAGATGAGGGACGCTGAGTTCCGGGACAGTCTCCCGACCATACCAGAAGGACCATCGCCTCGGAGGCAGGCAATGCGCAAATCTTCAAGTGCTCCTGTTGCTCCTTTGTCAGACGACTCTCACGAAAGCACAAACTCCAGCACAGGCAGAGGCTCACACGCAGAAAACAGTATTAGGCCTGAATCCTCCCGGCGGTCTTACGCGGCCTCCTTCATGTCCGACCGCTCATCCATCCGGGACCCGCCCCGCATGCCGCCGCCCACCGACTCGACATACGTGCCCTTCCAGGGCCGCGACTACGCCCGCGAGTATGAGCGCACTTACCAGCAGGAGTACGAGAACGACTACGCCTACGAGTACCAGGCCGGCCGCCAGTCCCCGACGAGAACGTACAGCCCCTCCCGGCTTTCCTCCGAATTCACCAGACCGCCTCCTTCCGGCATCTACGAACCCAGCGACCTTAATGGCAGCCCGCGACCCGGAACCCCGTCTTCGAGATACGGCGGAAGCCCGAGACGTCCTCTCCCGCCCGCGCCCTTGTTCTCGACCGGCGGAAACCGCAACTCGGCCGCCTTCGCAGACGACGCGACTGTCTCGATTCCCCTGCACGACTCTGACGACGTTTTCGGCCCCGAGACTGACATCAGCGAGAGCCACCCCATGAGAGAATCGTACCTCTCCCAGGACCAAGTCACCCTTAGTGAGGAGGATGAGGTCGAGACCGACCTCAGCGAGAAGGTCGAGCACTACGGACCCGCCCCCGACGGCCACCAGGAGCGCAGAGGCGTGCGCGCCCCGCAGATGTCGAGGAAGGAGGTCCAGCTCATCAACGGAGAGCTCGTTCTGGAGTGCAAGATTCCGACGATTCTCTACAGCTTCCTGCCGCGCCGCGACGAGGTCGAGTTCACCCACATGCGCTACACGGCCGTCACCTGCGACCCCGACGACTTTGTCGAGCGCGGGTACAAGCTGCGCCAGTGCATCGGCAAGACGGCCCGTGAGACGGAGCTCTTCATCTGCGTTACCATGTACAACGAGAACGAGTTCGACTTCACGAGAACCATGTACGCTGTCATGAAAAACATTTCGCACTTTTGCTCGCGCAACCGCTCGCGTACCTGGGGCGACCAGGGGTGGCAGAAGATCGTCGTCTGCATCGTCTCCGACGGACGCGGATCGATCCATCCGCGCACGCTCGACGCCCTCGCTGCCATGGGTGTCTACCAGCACGGCATCGCCAAGAACTTCGTCAACCAGAAGGCCGTGCAGGCCCACGTGTACGAGTACACGACGCAGGTATCGCTCGACTCGGATCTCAAGTTCAAGGGCGCCGAGAAGGGAATCGTGCCCTGCCAGCTGATCTTCTGTCTCAAGGAGAAGAACCAGAGAAAGCTGAACTCGCATCGTTGGTTCTTCAACGCCTTTGGAAAGGCGCTCAACCCAAACGTCTGCATCTTGCTCGACGTCGGTACCAGGCCGGGCGGCACATCGCTGTACCATCTCTGGAAGGCCTTCGACAACGACTCCAACGTTGCGGGTGCCTGTGGTGAGATTAAGGCTATGAAGGGAAAGTTCGGATCGAACCTGTTGAACCCCTTGGTGGCTTCGCAAAACTTTGAGTACAAGATGTCTAACATCCTGGATAAGCCTTTGGAGTCTATCTTTGGGTATATCACTGTGTTGCCCGGTGCACTTAGTGCGTACCGTTATCATGCTTTGCAGAACGACGAGACGGGACATGGCCCTCTCAGCCAGTACTTCAAGGGAGAGACGCTGCACGGCCAGCATGCAGATGTGTTCACGGCCAACATGTACCTTGCTGAAGATCGTATCCTCTGCTGGGAGCTTGTCGCTAAACGGGGTGAGAGCTGGGTGTTGAAGTATGTGAAGGGCTGCCACGGTGAGACGGACGTGCCAGGTAAGAAGTTCCCCTTGCGCTATTAATCGACCATGACTAACACACTCATAGACACTGTTCCTGAGTTCATCTCGCAGAGACGTCGTTGGCTGAACGGAGCCTTCTTCGCTGCCGTCTACTCCCTCGTCCACTTCAAGCAGATCTGGTCCACCGACCACACCTTCGCCCGCAAGGTCCTCCTCCACATCGAATTCGTCTACCAGTTCCTGCAGCTCATGTTCACCTACTTCTCCCTGGCAAACTTCTACCTCACCTTCTACTTCGTCGCCGGCGGTCTAGCCGACCCGACAGTAGACCCCTTCGGTCACAACATTGGTCTCTACATCTTCACCTTCCTCCGGTACACCTGCGTGCTGCTCATCTGCGCACAATTCATCCTCTCCCTCGGCAACCGTCCGCAAGGCGCCAAGAAACTGTACATGTTCAGCATGATCGCCTACAGCGTCATCATGATCTACACGACCTTCGCCACGATCTTCATCGTCGTCCGGCAGTTCAAGGAGAAGGACAACCCGAACATCCACCTCGGCCAGAACGTCTTCACAAACCTCATCGTCTCGACCCTCTCCACCGTCGGCCTCTACTTCATCATGTCCTTCCTCTACCTCGACCCCTGGCACATGTTCACCTCCGCGGGCCAGTACTTCATGCTCCTGCCCGCCTACATCTGCACCCTCCAGGTCTACGCCTTCTGCAACACCCACGACGTCACCTGGGGCACCAAGGGCGACAACGTCATGAAGACGGACCTCGGCGGCGCCGTCGGCAAGGGCAACAGCGTCGAGCTCGAGATGCCCTCGGAGCAGCTCGACATTGACTCGGGCTACGACGAGGCGCTGCGCAACCTCCGCGACCGCGTCGAGGTCCCCGCCAAGTCTCTCTCGGAAGCCCAAATGCAGGAGGACTACTACAAGAGCGTGCGCACGTACATGGTGCTCTCGTGGCTCATCGCCAACGCCATCCTCGCCATGGCCGTCTCCGAGGCCTACAGCGAGCGCGGCATCGGCGACAACTTTTACTTGGCGTTCATCCTGTGGGCCGTCGCTGTGCTCGCCGTCTTCCGCGCGCTCGGCAGCGGCACGTACGCCGTGCTCAACCTCGTCAGCATCATCGTGCACAGCGAGGGCCGCCTGAGTCTCAAGATGCCCAAGTGGATGGGCGGCTTCGGCGAGAAGGTCAGCGAGAAGATGAGCAGCCTGTCGAGCAGCGTCGGGGGCAGCAGTGTGGGCGGGAGCAGGCTGAGCGGGACGAGGTTGAGCGGGACCAGCCGCTTTACGAACCCTTTCCGTCGTTGAGGCGGGTTTCCCTTTCCCCGCTTGCTTCACCACACACCTTCTTCTCAAAGGAGGTCACGACTCGACGAAACGAAATATGTGTCTTGCAGCCTTGGCGTTTTACGGTTTTCCCATTCCTCCCCCTACCCCCATTTCCTCGACCCTTTTCTTTTGGAAGAATGAAGGACTGCAAGAGAGGTAAGTTACTTGTTTGGGCAGGATACTTGTGTTTTGTGTGTTGCTTTTTGAAGAACGCAGTTATTGATATCAGATGGGCATGATTGGGAAAGATTGATGCGGTCAGACAAACGCTTTTGTAATGATGGAGCGAGAGATGATGGAAAACGCATTTGTGTTGAATGTTGATTGTTGTCTTGTGGACTTGTGCGAAAGAGACGTACAAGACCTTTGGTGTAAATAGATAAAAACGTGATGGGATGCCATCCATCATTGGGACCTATCCTAAGGGAGGGTCTTTGATTTTGATTTTTGCAATTGAGTGATATACCCCGGTACCTTTCTCTCTCATAAGACCCTGAACTTGGATGCAATGTGATGTGTATCAAGGATGCTTCATTTCCAATTCTTGCTTGATGTTAACAACTTATATACACCCAAAACAAAACCGCGGAACTAGCCTCCAGCACTGGTATGCTTGGCTTAAGTGTTGTTCGGCTAACAAAATCAGTGCCCTTGGTTTCATTGCTATGTGTGCCCTAATTACGTCTCTCCCTGCGGTCCGAATATTCAATGTTGCTCCTCACTCCAGCCATACAGTAGTCTCCCAAAATGCTTTCCCTCATATATTCCCTCCTAAAAACCTGTTGCAAACGGTAGCGACGATTCCGACGAGTAACCCACCGTATCCGCTCAAAACCTTCCACGTTTGTCTACTGACATAATCTACCGGTCTGCTCACTGTCCGAATCGCCCAATATGTTATCGACAGTGGCTTCTTGATGAAACACCGCCAAGGTGAAGCAGAACAGTCCACAGAATCAACTATAGCCTGGTGCAGTACGCGACCTGGACACTTCTTCCCATATGTATCCCATGCCCGAAGGGCTCGCTTTTGTCTTGAAGTCGCTCCTCCTGGGACATTCCCGGAACGCATGAGAAAACGGGTAAAGTCGGCGTGTTGAGCTGCGGCTTTCTGCATGCCAGGTCTGAGTAACAGCTGAGCCATGGACTTTGATATGTCAGGCCATTCCTGAGTGGCTTGCTTTGTGAAGCGACCCTTCCGGATTGCGTTGTGGTGAAATCCTCGGAGAATATCAGCTGCTACGTTCGATATGTAGTCGAAGACTCTATCGGCCTCATAACTTGCTAGATGAACGACATCCTCTTCCTCCAAAAAGGGTAGGCGTATCTGTCTTCGCTTGAGCCGCGTGTTGTGAAAAAGACATCGTTCCTCCCATGCAATGTCTCTACCAGCGGACAACTTGAGAGGCTTTGTGTAAACATTCTCGAGCCACAAACGAGCCTGAGTCGCGTTTCCCGTCCCGGTATGCCACATTGATAGATATAGTGCAAGCTGGCCCAACTGACATTGAGACTCATTGGTGGGGTCGAAATACGCGTCTTCCTCGTCAGCGGGACATTCGACCTCGATTCTGAGTTCCCTCCTCCACCAGTTGCTATCATTTTCCTCGCAACAACACTCAAGCTTTCCGTCCTCAGTCTGATACTCATAAGCGTAACAATTCCTCGAAGGAGCGCGTGCTTCACGTTCCTCAGCCCACGAAATGGCCAGCTGGTGGGCACTGTACTCTCCAAATTCGTTCTTGGCCAGAGTCCCAAACTGCCTAGCCATATATGAAACGAGAGAGGGCCAAGACCTCAGACACCTAGACCTCTTCCAGTCCAAGAGGTGGATCATCATGTACGGCGTTGTCGTTTCCGCATTGTTTCCGATACGTCCGCTCAGCACTGCTGTTGAAAAGGGGTCCGTTGCGTCTTTCGTGTATATGATAGCTCCTGGCAGTCGTTTGATTTTCTGCCAGTTTATAAGAGGGCTCCAAGGTTCTTGGTTACAGAATATCATAGTCGCCAGAGTCCATGATACAACTGCACGGAACAACTCGTTCTTTTCCTTTGAATCGTGAAGATTTCCGTAGAGGCACGTTTCCACCAGATCGTGGCTGTCATTGAACTCCTCGACGCTGAAATCGGTCTCACCGCGCTCACCATAGACCCCTTCAAACAACCCCGTCATTTCCGTGTGGCAGACCTCCAGTATTAGACCATACCCAACTTGCAAGCCTGCCATAACGGGATGTTGGTGCACGGTGGCTTGACCGTGCCAGATGGAGAGCCAGGAATACAACCTATGGTCGAGATCTTCGTCTTTCTTATACAGTCCATGCGCTGCATAATCGAACAGCAGATCGAGTATGGCGTCGTTGTGAGTGGGGAGAAGTTTTGCAGCTTGGCAAATAATCCATATGGAGTCCGAGATCGAGTCTTCCCAGGTTAGTGGCCGTTTCAGACTATCCAGATCAATCCATTTCACAAGTAAACGGTGCATCCGGTCGGAATCTGTTGACTGCACTGGTTGTGAGCGAAACGTAGAAAGAAAACGTTTGATGTCGGTGATGTATGCCAAGGCACTATGTGCTTCCCGACTGTATGGGTAGAGATTGAAAATGTTGCCTTTCGTAACATCATACCAAACGAAGGAAAAATCAATATGGTCGTATGGAGAAGTACAGGGGTCTGTGCTGGTGTAGAGGGAGTACAAATGTGAAATATGGTCCAAGGGCCTGTTATGTGTGCGGTCATCCATGGCGTACGCGTGTATTATGGCCACTGATGTTTCTCTCATTACCTCTTGCTCATGGAGACTTAAACGAAGTCTTGACCACAAGTGGATCAATGGGTGTACGGAAATATCACTAGTACCGAAATTCCGTTGAAAAAAAGAGAATGACAGAAGGATTCCGAATGCCTCCTGGACTTGCATTTCTTGGTCACACCAAAAGGATCAACACTCCATTTCAGGTGATTGATGGATTGAGCTTACCAGAAAAGAAACCCCCATAAGCGAAAAGCTCATGAGAAATCCTTTGGGGTGCGAGATTGCCTGATATCAGCAGCATCGTGGCGGCTTCTGGCATTTTCTTCTGCACTGCGGCAAAAGAGATTTCCCATGTAGTAAGCACGGTGTCGTCTTTCATATCCCAATCTACCATCCGGGCCCTTCGGCTCAAGATATCTCTTGGATATTTTTCGTACAGATCGAGGTATGTTTTAAAGGGTATTCGACTGTGATGCATCGCTATGTAAGCTCCTGCTTGTGATATTGCGAGCGGTAAATGTGCAAGCCGTTGAATGATAGCCTCAGCGCTTCGATGTTCTAAGTCTCTGTAAGGTGGCTGATTTTGATACTATCGACAGCAACGTTACATACCTTCTGTCCCAGTCTCGGGATATGAGTTACTGCTTCGCATGAGAAGACCAAAACTTTCGTCGTGATTCATTAAGGGAACTTCAATTGAGTTCCAACTGACTGCCAAGTCTGATCTTCGGCTAGTGACGAGAACAGATCCCCATATAGTAGAAGGGAGAATTTCCTTTAAACTGACACTTTCAGGGTCATCGAGATTGTCGATTATGAGTAGCCACGATTTGTTTTCTTCGTATGCCAGCCACGCTAGGAAAGCCTCTTTCGCCCTTCCCAGATCCATATACTCTTTTAGAAAGCCAAATCGTGGACTGTCTGTTATTCCTCGAACTTTGTAATGCGATAGAATGTGGTTGACACACTCTTTAACACTCGTTTTGAATGTGTCCGGACGATGAGCATCGATCCAAAAGACCGATCCATAATGTTGCTGTTGCCTCCGGACATACTCGAGTGCGAGCTGTGTTTTGCCTATCCCTCCTGGGCCGTAAATGACGGCCACGCGAGTTTCCAGTTGATCTGGCTCCCGTCGGAGAAGGTGGTCCATGGACTCCAAAGTTTGATTTCTGCCAGTGAAATGGCGATTCCAAATATTCTTGAAGGTAACTCCTGTTTTAAACTCTTTGGGAATTTGTCCAATATTGCTGCTACTCTCATGCTGGATGTGATGTTCTGCTAAATGTGTCAGCCGCTGGTATGGATTTTAGTTGTGGTAGTTAAGGACACAGACCTCTTATGGAGCTCCAATTCTCCCAGTTTCTTATGATTCTTGCAGTCGCCTCCGTACAGTAAAGATGCAACATTGTGGCAACGTTCAAAAAGTTGTCATCTTTTGGTCCGGTAAACTTCACCATCGTGGAATGATCAGCATCCAGTGGAATGGCTTCCGCATTCGCCGCCCCAAATACAACAGCTGAAAACTCGGGTACGACCTGCGTTGGGTTCTGTCAGAATTTTCTTTAAGTGTTGCTAGAGGGTTAATGGTAATACAAGGGGCAGGGGAAATCTGTGCTTAGCCAACCAAACGTGTCAATCGGGATATAAAAGATCGACTTTGTCACCGGATTGGGAACCCAAACAGTGTTTTTCTATTACTCACCAGAAGTCGACCACGCAGTGGTATTGACATTGGGCGAGTTTCATAGTAAAATACTGTCTTGAATTCGTGACTGATGGCGTTGTACTGTCTTTGCAGATCAACGAGCCGATCCGAATTCCGCTTCAAATCTTGCAATGGCGTGTCGTTGGTGTTTGAAAACAAGGATAGGACTTTCGTGAGTATTTGGGCAAGATCGACCCCTTCTGCTCCTTGATGCGGCGTTCCAATGAAGAATACTGCGTGAGTTGATAGCTTGACTGACTTATGTTCCTCCAGATGAGCAGGCCCAGTCATGTGTGAATGAAGAAGGGCCTTAAATACATCAGTAAGCGGTCACTCGACTTTTATTCCATAGTGTTGTTTGCTCACATTCTTAAGGATTATACCGCCGAGACTATGGACAATGAAGATTATGGGTCGCTGCTTGGTCTTTGTTCACATACGTCAGTCTCAAACTCAAGATGCCGGGGCCGCGAAATGCTTTAGGGGGATCATGAAGTCATCTAAAAGCTTGACTGTAACTCACATTTGTTTGAATTCGCTCTGCAGTCAGAACCCTCACCAGTTCACGTCCGTGGACTGATACGTCAGTCAAGGGAACTTCGCCTCCTCTTGTATTAGAGTTATGGCTGTAAGAGTAAATGCGTGCCTTTGGTAGTTTGTTGGGAAGGAGATCTTGAAGCCAGAAAGTTCCGTTGTCAGCGGTCCAGGACCTTCTCCAGTGGCCATCAAGGCCATGGACAGCAACGATGCTGATTCACCGTTCGTCAGCATCGTAAATCAGAAATGTGGTCTTTTGAATCAGCCCAGGAACTTACTCTACCTCGGCATCTGGTGGATTGACCAGGAGATTGAGTCCGAGAGCTCCAGGATCCGACTTTTGAATGACAGAAAGTGCGGCAAAGCAGCAACCATAGAAAAGGAAAGCAAACTGTCGGGTTTCGTGCGTTAGACGGTAAACTTTTCCAATTTAAAATTCAATGAACTCGGCATTCACACACAAATGCGGTCATTTTGAAACGATTTCAAGCTCGAGGGGTTTCGTGAAGCCGATAATCATGATCAATATTAGTGTGTGGCGGATTGTAGCGCGTGAGGCTATGCGTCCCACGGGGAGAGGTTGCGAGTGGGCAAAAATGGGTTAGACAGGAAAGCATTCGCACTGCCTGCAAAATGCATTCCAACCAGATGGATTTCTATGGTTATATACTACGTGACATTGCGGCACAGACGTGCTAGTGCGCGGAGTGCTGGTCATCATTGGAAGTTGAATTGGTGTGTTGATCTCACTTATAATAGGTCGCCTTAGAGATGATCACCAATTTGGCCGCACAGGAATGTACAGTTCGCATTGCCTTAAATCGCCCGAAAAGACATCTGAGACGATTTAGGCAGCCGCATGGTCATCAGTGAGGACGCCCATTCTGGCCTCTTTCCTTGCCTCCCACCTCTGCTTGACTGCTCTCAACATCGTCGAAACAAACCGTAAAGGATTGTGTCGAGAATACTTTACCAAGCGGAATAATGTTTGTCGTAGCTCGATCCTATTCAAGCAGCAATCAAAATGTCATCAAATCCGCCACCTACGGAAAATATTGCCAAGGCGTCCAGAGTCAGCGTCACCCCAGTGCCAACACAGAACTCGAGTCAGATTAGCGATGAGCCTGAGAAGACCACCAAACATTACTCAAACGACGAGGGAACTGAGACTTCCGTCAAGGACTACCAGATATTCATCACCATTATGCTTACAATATCCATCTTCGGCGCATCCACATTTGCCATCATTGCCGGCCAAATGGAGGACCCAGCAGAACTTTGGAAGCCAAAGCAGCCACCATTCACCTTGCCTACAGTAAGAAGATTTCTCGCAGTAGCATGGCTGTGTTTTATCCTCACGATAGCTATTGCGGGCTACAGCTCGAGTCTGCTCACCATTCTACGTCAGCAAGCTCAAGAGGCCGATGATAAGTCCTGGCATCGAAACTGGGATAAGATTGGAATAGCAGCGTCAGCAATGATGCACTTATTTCTCGTTCTGGCTTTTCTGTTCTTGTCCTTGGGTCTAGTTGCGTATGTGGGGGCACTGGGATGGGTTGGGGTCGGGTTTTCCACGCTTGCTGGCGCTTTTGTGATCGGGTTATCCGTCTTTCAATGCCGGTAAGTTTCGCCAGGGGACTACAAATAATTTGATTCTGAACACTTACTATAAAAGGAGCCACCATCGCCATAGAAAGTCTCAGTGAACATATCTGCTCGTCAGTCGATACCATAGCACGTATGAGAGACTCAGGGCAGTATTTAAAGTCATTCGAACGCGATGAAGGAGGAGGGGCCTTGTTCTTTTACGGTTTTTATCCTTTAGAATACCTAGATGATTTCCAAAGCCTTGACGGGAGAATTTCTTTTTTTTTTATGCACAAGCAACTGTATAGATCTCCCAAATATCATGCTCGCTATCATGTGCTTGGGACGGTGGCAGCTCAGTCCTCAGAAACGAGTTTAGACTTCAGATGCAGGAAAGAAGACAGACTTGCATGAGAACCCCGTTTCCCGGAATTGATAGCGGCTTCTTGCATTTGATTAGAGTATGATTCCAGAACGCATCAACTTTCTTTGGATACTTTGGCTTAAGAGGTAGCTGTTCTGTTCGGTGTCATCGGTGCTCGCTGTTTGAACATAGGTGGAAACATGCGACTTGCAAGGTTTGTATCCGGTCATAAGCAGCACAAGTGCCAATAAGATATCGATCAAGGAAATGTGACTCTGGTAGGGAACTACAGCTCATGCTGCGGACTCAATGCTGATATTCCAATCATTCGGACAACGCGGAGAGACTGGAAGACTGTCCGCATTGGTGCAAAGGCGACATGCGAGATGTTCAGATTCACGTTAATTGAGCGGCTCTAGTTAAGCTCCACGGAGTGTGTAAGTACTATTCCACGCCGGTGCATCTCTGTTGCATAGGCCAAAGGGCGTCCAGCAGTCAGAGCCATCCATATGAAGGGTCGGGGTTGCCCGAAAATGGTGTCCAAAGCTCCCTACCGGACCGTCAAGTAATCCCGGCCGGCCTCGGCGATTCGGGCAGTTTCAGGCCCCCGCCCCCGCCCCCACTCATCGCCGGATACTGTCCTCCATTGACATCACGCCGGAACTCAGCTCAGCATCCTTTTTATCAAAGTCCTTCGAACTCAATTGAAAGTGTCATATGTCAAAGCTTCGCCTAGATATTTATGAAAACCCATTTTAAGACTCTCCGAAACCTTGAGCTTGCTTCTGCTTCTAGTCTGCAGAATATGCCGAAACTCATACCCGGCGCTCACGTGATGCAATCGATGGTGAAATCACGTCTGAGGATGGCGACAGATGGCGAATTGCACCCGACCAACCCAGTTCCCCCTCAAACCATCTGATAGATGACAAATGCGTATGATGCCACTCGGCGAGATGTCGTGTTTGACGGGGGAATGTTTCTCTATTTATTTCACTTGCATGTATTGTACATCTCAGGTCTGAGCTTCTACAGTACTGAACTCGTCCTTGTCTTAGCTTCTTGGTCTAAGCTTCTGTGGAATTAAGATGGGCGGCGAAAGGAAAATCAAGTCTGTGGCCATCATTGGCGCCGGCGCTGCGGGTAAGCCACGCCCAATGTTAGACGGAAGAAGTCATGCCACGACACGATCGTCAGTGCATTTGGCTTGGCGATCATGATTACGGTTACGGTAGAGCTGACTTGAACTTCGTCCAATATAGGTGCTGTCACAGCTGCTGCTTTCAAGGCAGAAGATTATTTTGAGAAGATTCGGGTGTACGAGCGAAGAGAATCTGCTGGTGGAACATGGTACTGTTCTTTCATTAACGCTGCTACCTGTGCAAACATAAGACTGACTGAACACGCAAAGGATATACGATCCGAACCCAGCCGAGCTCCCTCCACTTCAGCCGGGATTACTGCCTCCGGAACTAGACCCGGCGTTGGAGATCCCGGCTGAGCTTCCGCAAGTGAAGCCGCATAGCACCTCCCAGGAGAGGTACACGCAAACGCCGATTTACCACTCCCTAACGTGAGCCTCTCCCACTTTCCAGCTTGAGGAAATCTCCACGCTTTAATTCTGCTGACATGTTGATAAGTACCAATGTGCCAGACATCGCAATGTCTTTCTCCGATTCAAGATTCGCCTACGGACCTTTCGCACCACACTGGATCCCACGACAGTACATCGAAAACTACTTCTCGCAGCACAAGACGGATGATATTCTGGTGCTCAACACGACTGTCGAAGATGTCACAAGGATTGATGCCGTTGATCGGCCTGAGCAGTGGCGATTGACATTGCGGAGATTCGACCCGGCAAGGAATGTCGATGTGTGGTGGCAGGAGATTTTTGATGCCGTCGTCTTTGCGAATGGGCATTACTCTGTTCCCTACGTATGTTCAATCCCAAATCCAAAGTCACCACAGACTAAAACATTATAGGTCCCCCAAGTGAAGGGTCTCGAGGAGTACATCAAGAAATTCCCAGGCCGCGTTGTTCACTCGAAGATCTACCGTTCACCGCAACCCTACGCCGGCAAGAAGATTGTTGTAATCGGCAACTCAGCATCAGGTCATGATGTTACGGCTGAGCTTGTCGGGACGGCCGCAGAACCTGTGATCCAGTCTCGTCGGAGTAAGTCTCGCTGGGATGGTGATGAGCCACCCCCTGGTCAGGCTTGGAAGCCCGTCATCAGAGAGTTTCAACCCGACGGACGGATCGTATTCGAAGACGACACCTACTTGGACGATGTAGATCACGTTATCTACTGTACGGGCTATAAGGCTTCGTATCCGTTCTGGAACAGCAAGGAAAACAACAATCGGCCGCTGTACGATTACAAGAAAGGAAAGCTGGTCAAGATCTTCTGGCACACATTCTTCCAGGATTTCCAAACTTTGGGTATTGTCGGCATGCCCCGCGTTCTCACATTCAGAAGTTTCGAATACCAAGCCATCGCCCTGGCAAGATTATTTTCTGGAAGGAACTCTGTCGCACTACCGCCTCTCGAGGAGCAAGAACGCTGGGAAAGAGAAAGAGAAGAGACAGTCCGAAGGGAGGGCAGAAAGTTTCACGACATTCCATGGGAGACAGGCGAGACCTTCGAGTGGCTCACGGGTCTCTACAGGGTGGCGGGCCTGCCGACGCTCAGAGGTAAAGGGCGGGTGCCTCCTGTGCTTTCCGAAGATCTGATATGGGCGTTGGAGCATTTGAAGAAGTACCCCGAGCCGGGTAACGGAGATGATGAGGAGTCCAGGGGTCAGATGAACAACAGTAAACCAAAGCAAGTTGACGCATATCACCATGAGCGTCTCGATGGAGAGGCCAGAGGGCAGTGGTCGCTACCGGCGCGTCCTAAGAAGGATTTATTGAGCTTTATATAAATATCCTGAACCCGGAATAGACTGAAGGCAGAGTGAGAGAAGAGAAAGGCCACATAAGCCTCTCTTCATGGATGATTGAAGACAGATGGTCCTACTTATTGACCCACTTCCAATCGTGAAGCTTCTTGGCCCTTGAATTATAACAACTCTTGTCTTCGCACCAAGTGGAGTGCCGTAGTTCCTCATCTTGTGTGTAAGTACTAGGATCAATGCCCAGAATCCATCCGAAGCTCTCTTCAGTAAGGCCAGAGTGCGCGGCTGCAAACTTGAAGTCTGTGGTAATGTCCCAAGACCCCAACAAAACGACGTAGTCGTTTTCTTCTAGTCTCCATAGATATTTAAAACTGCAACGACCGCAAAATATTGAGTGTTGGTGTTTCCAGTCATCGTGCGCCATGAATCTGCCGATCAAATTTGTATCGTCTTTTGCATGACAAGCGCAGCAAAAATGGTGGGTATGATCTGACTGAGGTCCGCTTGGTGGATGCCAGTGACATTTGTTATCCATAACCGCCGGGTCTCTAAAACATGCACACCGATTTATGTTGAATGGCAACATAAAGACATCTTCGTCGGTGAAGCGTACGTGTGGGCAACACAAATCCCCATGGTCTCGTTGTAGCCTCTTCATACCTTGTCGAAGAAGGTCTTTGGTGACGACTTGAGTCGGCTGGAGTTGGCAGACTACAAGCTTCCACTCCAAGGTCATATTCATGGTCGTCCGTTGAGCTGGAAATGCGGGCGTTGTATTTGTCGCAGTCGCGGCACTCCTATTGAAAGCTATCGGACTGGGTTGGTACGAGTATGGCCGCTTGATTAACCTGGGTCCCATGCCGGGCCATCCAATGCTCTTGGAGCACTCCGCACATTCAAAGAGGACAGGTTCTGTATCGCCCCTTGTAGCCATTTGCAAGGAGATCAGCGAAGACCATGACATATCGTGGTGGGAGCAGATTCGGACACTGCCCTCCCAGCCAATGCAAATCTGCGGCCCTTTTGATATCGATTCACAGAGAACCAGCTCTCATTGTGCATGGCATCACAATAATGGCAAAAGAGCAAGCGGCTTGCAGACGCTTCTGGGCCATGTGAACACTGCTTTTCGGTAGACGATTCCACGCGCTTCCAACATTCCTGGCATAGGCCTTGGCGCAGGCGATGGCCATGGCGCAAACTTTTCAACTTCTTTTTGCCGTCATCTTGGAGACGAAAAGTCTTGAAAGCTGGAACCTGCCGCTGTACTTGAAGGTCAAATATTGACCTGAATAGTCGTTGTAGCCCTGAAGGCTTCCATTGCGGTGTTTGCTTTTCTTCTGCCGTTTCATAGTTCTCAGCAAATGCGCCTCTCAAGGATAGTTGGAAAATCAGACTGCATGTCTGTCGGAAAAGAAAAAACTCCTCAGGCTTGAGGTAAAGCATGACTTCGATGAGGAGTTCTCGGGGCATCCAATGAATGGTGGAGTTGAGCTGGTTTTCGTTTCTGCGATCCTCCCAGCCCGTTGTATACGTGTAAGCTGTAGCATGTCTGTCAAAAGTGCAGACGTCTTTGCGATACTTGATGCACCGTTTCTCGGGATACGCCGTCTTTTCTTGTAAGCACATTGTGGCTAGCGGTTCTGTGAGTCGACTCTGATGCATGCTGGTATCTCATGCGTGGAGCAGTGCCAAACAGGAGCAGCACAAGGCAATGGTTTTCACTTTCGAACAACCTTAATGAGTAGTCAAGTTTTCAACGATCCACATGGAACCTAGAATGTTGAGGTGCTGTTCCATCAAGGTTGTGGGCACTAACACAGACGGGAGCGTTGCCCTTTAGTTTGCAGAACCAGATACAGTATCAAAGTAGAATCCACAGCCACAAGAGGCATAAAGGGCATTCTGGACGATGCTGAAATGCCCCAGGAGTGCGATTCTCTGGGTCGCCAGGATATGAAGTTCATTTGATGTTGTATTCATCCGAAAGAAAAGGAAATTGGTATATGGAAACATGAAAAAAGTCTAAAGAACCATGAAAACCGTGCCTGCAACAACACTACCCGTTACTAGGATAGTCAAAATAGCCGCTCCGGCCTTGTCTGCAGTAGTTATCGCTGACGGGGCCTTCGTCCCTGAGCCGTCACTCTTTCCTCCGGTAACATCGCCCGACGAGTTTCCTCCTGTGTTGGCGGTAACGGGTGCCTCTGCCGACGAAACGAGGTTGTACATGATGATCTGCAGCGAGTTCATCTGGGGACCGACACCAACCAAGCCATCGAAGGTATTGTTCAGCCAGGAAAAGCCGCAGGCCGTACCAGCATGACCCTTGAAGCCCGAGGCCGGAGATCCTGAACATGCCGTAGCTGCCGCCTGTGCACTGGACAGCAGCAGAGGCTGAATGGTATCGGTGGTGTATGAAGCCACCTGCATCGTGGCGGCCATCCATCTGCTCAGATATCCCTTGAAACTCTGTGCGTCTTGACTGCACTGCGCCGTCGGTTCGCAGTACGCTTCGTAGAGAATGTTGTTCTGGACGAACGCGGTCGTGATATCGGTGAGCATCTCGTCAACGCGCGTCTTCCACGTGTCGCTTTCCGTGATGTTGTACATGACGGCCGCGCCGTACAGGAAGATGCCGGCGTTGTAGGACCACTTCGTGCTGTCGGTTGAGCTAGGACATGAACCCTCGAAATGAACACCGTCGAGAATCTCGTGGTTGCTCGTAATCAAGCCGACGCTGGTTTCCCAGTCCCAGACCTTCTCGGCCCAATCAGAGTAGGTGGTGTTGCCGGTGTAGCGAGCCAAGCGGGCGGCCACGTTGAAGAAGCATCCGTTCGAAATCGAGTTCTTGTAATCGTATCCGGCGTTCCACGTGAAAATCTGCCATCGCACTCCACCGCCGCAGTTTCCGGTATCCCATCTGCTAACGTATTCGTTGAAGACTGCTTGTACTAGTGCAAGCCATTGTGGCTCGCCCTCTGGGGGGTTCGGATATTTGTGTTCCGCTGCCGACATGGCAGCCATCGCCCAGAAGCCCTGATCGTCGTTTCCTTCTGTCAAAGTCTGGTTTTGGGGCATATAATCATTATCGTCACCGACTTGATGCAGCAGAGCTTGTGTCGTGATCGTGTTGTAGGAGTCGTCGCCTGTAAGCCACCAATAATCAACCAGCGTGCCAAACATGGCACCAGCCTCCCACCCTAGAACGCATTAAAATCAGCTTTGAGTCAACCTCAACAGTCATAAAATCTTACAGTAGTAAGGATCTGGCAGGTTTCCTGGTGTGTCGCCAGTGTTGTTTCCTGTGTAATATTTCACCAAGCCATACGCGATCGTGCCCGCAGCGCTCTTGATCGACTCTGCAGGAAGTTAGCCACCACTCCTTCTCAATAGTTTTTCCCTCGCGGAGAACTTACCATTGTCCGTGAATGTGACGTCGATAGCATTTACCGCTGTCGCCAGACCCAGAACCGCCGTCAATGTCGATAATGTTGTCGGCTTCATCTTGACCGTGTTGGCTGGCTTGTGCCCAGGATGCCAAGGCGAAAACTAAAGTGAGTTCGGTTGAGCAAAGGCTTGAATCGATGTCGCGATCGCTTGGTACCTTGGCATCGACGACGACTGGGCTCAAAAAAGGCCGCCAGGACCGCCAAGATGGGCAGAAGGGTCGTTCGAGTTAAAAGGGAGCTTCAAGGGGCTGTGCAAACGCGGGTCCAATTTCGACCTCTCCACCGCTGACGTTTGCAACCCACAACTTCAACATGCAACTGGATGACAAACAATGAATATCGGATCCAACTTTTTCAAAACAAGCCGAGCATATTTTTCACTCCTGTCTGAAATTTGCATCTTCAACCCTGAGGGAAGATCTCAAGTTCCGGAGCCGCCCAATGGCATCCCAGCGTGCCAGCCTTATGTGCCTGCTGCGGGCTTTGTTCAGGTTTATGGCGCAACAATGCAAGTGGATTTGCCCGTGGGTTCCCTCCATATCGTGAATCCACTGCCTGGTTACCGCCCAACACCAAGTGGAAAGATGTTCTCCAGAAGTTATGCACCGAGTATCCGTATCACTCGGCAACTAGATCCGTCGCCTTTCCCCGGATTGGAACGATGATCAAACGTGCGGACGAAGCTGCGAACTCGTGGATTTGTGACTGCAGATTACGTGCGCCTTTTGAAGGGCCGCGAGGCACAAGACAGAAAACTTCCGGTCCGCTCGGACTTAGCGTCGTTGGCCCCCCGGGTGGTGGGGTGATCTTCCTTGCGATGACGATCCGGCCCCATTCCATCGCCCAGAATTAGATCGTTAGTGGCAGAAGCTGTGGACTAGTTGTGGGGAAACGGTTGACTGACGCGTCTCAGGCTCTCCCAGCACGCGATGCGATGGATAGGGGTAGGCGGTTATCTTCCGGAGCAAGTTCCAGCCCCTGCCGTTTCCCTGGATATTTCGACGAGTTTTCAGCCGGGCAGTGCATGTTGGCTCGCCGGAACATGTCCTGGTTGTCTTGGAATTCGTGTGTTTTCTTGATTGGCTCTCTGTTTGGCTGTCGGAAAGCTGTTGTTCTATTGGCTGAAAAAGGTGGACTCTACCAAATTGAGTACAAGATCCAACACACAATTCAATGGAACCGGACATTGCGGAGGATGTAAAGGATTGCGGGTAGTCAAGAGATTGATATGTTATCGGCCTTTCTTTGGAGTTCGTGTCCAAACCTTTCCGCAGTTTAGCCGTTTCCCATCTTCTCCTTGGAGAACTGCACCTAAGCTACTTATTACAGACAAGGTATTGGAAGGACAATTGGTCCCGGATTTCAATCTGCCTCAGAAACCTTGTTGCCGCGAGCAGCAGAGCGTTCGATGATGGCCATGCAAGCACGGGAGTCTTGAATTTGACGAAAGGCCGAGCCTTGTGCTATTTCTGTTTGTGATGTACCATCCTAGCAATACTAGAAGACGCTCGTCTCAAGCAACTTAAGCCCCATCACGAGCGCCCCCATCACAAGGCTATCCATCGACCTCCATTTCAAAATCTAGGGGTTTGATGAGACGAGAACTCGAGGATCAGGCAGCGGATTGGTTTGTTCACAGCCACCTTCATAAAAGCGGATCAGCACGAAGGATTGGAACGCTGCAACGCACCTGCTCATCAGGGATTGTGACTTTCTTTTGGCAAATCCTTGACTTGATTTCTCGAATAGGAAAGGTTTTTTGTGGCCCGGCGGGATACCTGCATGTCCTCAAAACCATTTTCTCGTATTCATGACCCGATAATGAATAAGATTCCGAAGCTGCGACTGGCGGAATACAACACTTTGCTTGCTAAAATTGTCCATCTTTGACATATACGGTCAAGTCGATTCCAGCCACAGTCACAACTCGCCAGCATTGCATTCCCTTCAGAGTCAAAAGGATGTCACGTTGAACTTAATGTGTCAGTGGAAAGCATTTAGACGCAAACGATGAACTAAATTCAATTTAGTTAAGATTGAGCTTAATAGAGACTTATCGGCATTGGTATCAAGTAGCCACTCAGTTGGTCGACAAGCCATAACCCCAAGTAGAAACTGCTCTTTGGTTCTGGTAGTCCGGTGCGCCTTTTCCTTCCACAATGCGTACATCTTCAACGCTGACGATGTCAAGCTCGGACAATCGGGCGGCCACGTGATGCAGTGTGGGCAACTCATCGAAACCGAGGGCCTCAAAGTGGATCTTCGCGTCCTTCGCCTTGAACATGCGCTCTAACTTGAAGCACTCAGGAGACGGGGCCGGGGAGACTGTGGCGTACTCGACATCAGCGACACCCGGGCGGCCGGTTCGAGGGATGTACTTGAAGCAAAGAACATCCTGGCCGGGTCTTGCGGGCTCAGGAGGCGCCACCTCCAGCTTCAGGCCAGAGATCTTGACCTCTCCAAATTGATTGCCTTCCCAGCCCATCGAAAGGCTCCAGTCTCCTGAAGCTTCAACGTTGTCCTCCTGATCCAGTGTCGCGAACAGCTTCGGATAGCCCAGCTCCTCTCTGCCGCTGAGGATAGGGTCCGCGAGGTTCTCAAACAGGACGCTGAGATATTTGCCCTGAACAGTCTCGGTCTTCCCCTTGCAGATGACATTATGAATGTAAAGACCCGAGTGGTTGTATCCGCGGCCGGCCAGCCAGGGAAGGTTGCCGAGAGAGGTAAAAGAGATGGACGCTTCCGCAAGACCATCAACCACGGTTTCCGCGTCGATTTGGAAGCATGGTCGGGGCAGGAGTGCGACCAACTGGTCAACCGGGGCTTTGAAGGTAATGGTACAGGTTTTGGTGTTGACCTGATCCCAACCTTGGAGCGGTTGGTTGCCCTTAGCGTCTTGCCGGGGTCCTGGGCTTGGGCCGTAGCCCAATGGCATGCGCGAGAAGTTTCTTCCTGTCGTGATGACCATATCTGATGTCTTCCTACGGTATCGAAGGCGACGACGATTTCTTTTCCTTTGACGAACGAAGTTGAATTAGGGGAATGATTTGCTTGGCGGATAGGCAGAAGAAAACGTTCGTCTGACGGGCGACCTGATCAAGGATTAATGACGATGACATGTGACAAACGCGTCCGAGCCTGCGTTTAAAACGAGATCGATCCTCCAATTTCAGACTGCATTTGCAGAAAATGCGAACCCTTGGACCTCCTGTCCTGAGCGGTGCAGGCAGCGGAGGAATATCACCGACAGTCATCCGCCGGAAGTCCGTGAGGGGAAACGGAGCAAAGGGGACTTCCTCAGCCTCCAGGCTCGATGTCTTGCGATAGTCGATAATTGTTTTTCGGTGTCGCAGATGCTAATTTTTGAGAAATACGCAAAGACTGGAAGTATAACTATGATCGCCACAATGATTGGTAGATAAAATGAAACATACGACCAGACATCAGAGACATTGAGCGATTGCCCGCCTCACATTGCTGATACTAATTTGTGCGACGAAAGATGCACGTGGTCCTCATAGCAAGCCCAGAATGTCAAGTCTCTATCGATTCCAGGCTATATAACTCCTAGGGGACATCTACGGCTTTTGACTGTACAAGTGAGGCCGCAAGTTTTTGGACGTTCATTCTATAAAGCAAAGAATGCATATCTTCGGTGACTTGACTTAAACGTTTGGGAGGAACTCTGCATTTGTAGACATCAATTAGTTGACGTAGAGAATAACTGGAGTTCTTCACCGTCTTTCGACTCGTCGTTGAGTGATGCATTTCCTTGAAACCGTCCGGCAGTTTGGGATACAGTGACAAGAGTTGCAACACCCGCAGAATGTGTCAATATCAGACGCCGCAAACGTAAATCAATTAACTTGGTGAATCATTACTATCTTGATTTGTATGAAGACATGCGACCTTGCCGGTGGCGCTCTATCAAAAGGTATATTGGTACCTGACAATGACGAAAATTCAATTTGGTCAAGCCACTTCTAACAACTTCATCAATCAGCTGTCCCTTCTCCTGCTTTTATATCTTATTTTGAACATTTGGCGTCTATCGCCATGTCAAATACCTAGGGTGTAATAAAAGGTTCCCAAGAGTTTCAGCAAATAACAGACGCAAAATGGTCGTGACAAAATTATTGTCGCTGTCTTTACCATATTTGTAATATGACATGGCCAAATTTCATGAGACCAGCCAAAGCAATTTTTCTTCGCAGTAAGTCGGAAGTAATGCCCTTCGAACGTTCACTCAGTATCTAAGTTTGTGAAGTGTGCGAAACGCGGAAGGCGCGGGAGTTTACTTGACAGGCTGCAGCCAGACGAACTCTCTAAGTCATGAAGAAAGCTAGAACCTCGGGCACCTACCCAAAAAGGATTTGACACCGAGTCCAATGATTTCATCCTATGACGACTCATAAGAACGTATTGTCCGCACCTGGGCTTAAAATTCCTAATTGGAAGTGACTGGTTCCGAGCTCACCCTTTTTGATATCACAGTACATGAAAGGCATCCAGCCCGGTGCAGCACGGCACATCAATAAACCTAACCTTTTTTTTATTCCCTGTTCCTTATCATATGCTCTATAGCGATATCCCAATCGTAGTCATGGTATGCATACAATCCTATAACAGATGCACTTAATGAGTCAATAATGCTGAAGGAGGCGATATCATAGGACCATGGGACAATCCAGAAGAGGCCCCCCTAGAGACACTTCGACACAGAGAAGCTTCTCAGTGCAGTAGCAGTTTGATCAAGCTTCTGATCAACAGCATGTAAGTTTTGCATGTGTAGAGGGACAAATTCTACCTTATCGAGGCTTGCCTGGCGGCATCTACGTTGTTGAATTCTAATCCAGGATGGCATCGAACAATTCACGGCGACTGCGGTGACCCGCAAGCCGGCCGACGGAGTTCGGGACCCGAAAACCACCGTTTCCCCAGACTGCCCCAAGTTCGTCCTGTCGTTCGCAACGAGGAAACTGCCCTATTCGTCCTTTGTCGAGAGTACCACATCACCGGTATGGATGTTTCAAGTTGACGTTGAACTCTCATTTTGTTCTAGTAGAAGTGTTTTCTAATCAAATTGATCAACGGTTCAATCAACATGGATCATGTGTCAAGAAAAGAAAGAAGTTCAAGGATCCGATGGGTTCATGGAGCGTCGCCATCCTCAAGAGGTCCGAGTGTTCAACTCAATTGACATCGGCTGGAAATGCTAACCCAGGTCATTACCCTTTATGGAATGCAGTTCGTTACCCGCCGCGGGGAAACTTTCAACAGCACGTGATTTCGCCGCTTTCAGTTGCCTCAGAAGGAGGAATGTGACGATGCGCTTGCAGCCAAGCTAAGTCCGAAACTGACAGCTCCTTGGACCACAACAAGGGAGGTTTCTTGGCTGCCATCAAACAACAGAGGACTGCATTAATGCAATTATTTGTAGGGAAACCAAGGAGGTGCCTGATATAAAGTCTTACGAGTTCCATCGAATGGCTTGTGACTTGTTCAGCGATGTGCCTTCGTTCGTCTCGTTTCTCAACGCTTACTCGATATGTCACATGTAAACATGTCTCAGAGCGCTCATCTCGTGGAAGAGGCAGGATCTCTCCCTAAACGATATGGCTTCATCATCCTCACCATTGGTGTGTCGGCCTGGCTGCTGTACAGTCTCTACCAGAAGGCCTTGCCGAAGCCGATCAAAGGCATCCCATACAACCCCGAATCCACGAAAAGAATAATGGGTGATTTGCCGGACCTTGCCAGTACTGTGGCACGTACAGGCGACCTGTCAGCATGGCTCGTTGGACGAGCAGCTCAGTTCGACTCGCCCGTCGTCCAGATCTTTCTTCGACCCCTTTCGCCACCGATCGTCCTACTAAGCGATTTTCGTGAAGCACAGGATATGTGCATGCGCCGTAAAGAGTTCGATCGCGGCAAGATCTTGCGCGACCTCTTCACAGGTCCCTCTCCAAACCATCAAATCACAATGGTAACTGGAGACCAGTGGAAAGCGAACCGAAGGCTGCTGCAAGATCTCATGTCGCCACCCTTCCTGCAGAATGTTGCGGCGCCCGCTATTTACGCGAATGTCGTCAACTTGATCAACTTATGGACCGAGAAGACGAGAATCGCGGAGGGGCGTCCGTTTGATATTTACCAAGATATCTTTTACACAGCTTTGGACGCTGTGACAGCATTCTCGTTCGGCGAACAGTTTCCACACAATGCTACGAAGCCGGTGGCGGATCTCATCCGCGACCTGAGCGAAACACAGGTCGCAAGACTCCGGGACGGATTATCTATGGATGATGCAGTCAAGTTTCCCACGGTCGAACCCGACGAAGTCATCCAATCCATTCTCGACGTCAGCATCAATATCGAGAGATTGCACGGATCTCCTTGGCCCGTATTGAAGTGGAGAATCATCGAGAAGCTCCCACCCCTGAATAAGACGATGCGAGTTAAGAACGAGTTTATCGTGAGGGAGTTGAACAAAGCTACAGTCAGACAGAATGCTAGTGGGGGCGATGATACATGGGTGCGGTCTGCGGTAGACTTAATGGTTCAGAGGGAGAGAAAGATAGCTCAAGAAGAAAAGAAGAAATCGAATCATCTGGCGCCCAACATGAAAGATGAGGTAAAGTCTCCATCTACTCGCTTCCTGATTTGCAGACTAACGTATCGTACAGCTATTCGGTGTCCTCACTGGCGGTCATGATACCACCAGCACCACCATGCTCTGGGCCCTCAAGTACCTCACTGACTGCCCACATATCCAGACTAAGCTTCGTAATGCAATGGAGGAGGGGTTCTCCGCAGCCTACACAGAAAAGCGAAACCTCCGGATTGAGGAGATCATGCAAATTAACGTCCCTTACCTGTACGCCACGATGGAAGAGGTTCTCCGGTGTGCTGGTACTGCGCCATTGGTTGAAAGAGAGGCTATGGAGGACACAATCCTTCTTGGACATCACATCCCCAAGGGCACCATGGTCTTTTCTCTCGGCAAGGGGGCTAGCATCGTCACACCAGCTTTCGAGATTGACGACACGAAGCGAAACGAGACATACCATCTTGCCGTCAAGAACCGCGGCAAGATACCAAATTGGGACCCTGCCGATGTTGAAGTGTTCAGCCCTGAACGCTGGCTCGTGCCAGTCACCACTCAAGAAGAGAAGGACCAATTGAACGGAACTGGCCCTGGGTACGAGTTCGATTCTTCTGCTGGACCACAGATTGCTTTCGGGATGGGCAGACGCAGCTGCTTTGGTCGAAGACTGGCATACGTAGAGTTGAGGATTTTACTCAGTCTGATTGTGTGGAACTTCGAGCTGCTGAAGTGCTCAGAGAAGCTGAGCGGGTATGAGGCGAAGGATGGCGTGACACACAAGCCCTTGAAGAACTATGTACGATTACGAAAGGTGGAAAGGAAGTAGCATGTATCATGAGAATGGCTAGCGAGCGGTCTGTGCTACATCGAAATTGATCTTGGTTTATTGAATGAGTCATGACATGAGGATATGGAGTGAATATTGTAATAACACGCGTCAGTTATTGCAAACCCCCAATCGCCTGCTGGCATCGTACTGTTAGTGCGATCAAGTACGGCGAATCAGCTCGAAGGTCAAAGCCCATCATCGCCAACCGGAGAGACCAGCCCTAGCATAGGTGCCGTTTTCTCACACAAGAAGCACATAAATTTACAAGACCACGGTCCAAGAGAGCGGGCTGGGGCGGAGCGGAAGGGGTGGAACGGCGATGCTCGGCGGCGCCGTCGAGCTGGGCAGTGCGGCCACCTTTAGGGATGCGCTCGATCTAGACCACTTGTCTTCCAAGTCCCAACGACAAGGAGAAAATCTCCGGCGGAATCGGGAGACTAGAACTACGGCAGTTAGGTATGGAGTCTCTTGGCACAACCAGATCTTGGAGGACATCGTTGGCAGGTGAAGCGGTACGGTTCCGGAGGCCCATGGCGGCAGTATTAACCTTATTCGGCAGAATTGAGGTGAGGGCTGAAAACCAACTAACTTGCAGTATTACCTGATGGTTATGTACGAGTAGTACTCTCACGTGTTTGATGCATGCACTTCCATTGATAGCCGCTCAGCCAGCCGCGCCGCATTGTGTCAGCTCAACATCGGTAGATCGTGGAACCACGCGCCAGAAACCTTCCACGGCTCAATTTTCATTCCTTCAATCAGCAAGCTTCAAGCATTTCTGGCTCTCAGTCGCTGCCCCGTATCCGTCTTTGATAAGACAATAATTCGGTGGTGTTCAAACCTTCAATCGTCCCGTGTGATTTCCCCATCCCGCAAGGGATGGGGGAGAGAAACATTCCTCAGCGAGCCGAATATCACTGACTTTCGATGCGGATACTCTCCGCACTCTGATCGCGTGCCCAATCACCAGTTTCCCGGAACCCCCTTGGAGGCGTCATTGTGTCTCTCGCTAAGAGGTAAGGGTCCGCTGGCTTTTCAAAGGGTCGCCCCATTCTTCATCGCGAAGGGCTGCGGGCGGGCTTATCGGCCGGAAACGGTCCAGCCACCTTCCTGGGCTTTCTGGCTAGATCTCTTCACATTGCTGGATTTCCCGAGGGCAGTCCCGCACGATGGGAAGGCCTTTCCTCTGCCCAGAGCTGGAATGCCCTACGAGACAAATTCCTCTCTGCCGGAGGAAACCGCCCTCCCATATACGGCCGAGAAGACAAAACTTTGTGCAACATAAACTCGAGTCTCCCACCGGGGCCATTCTCGATCTTCTCCCGCGCTCTCCCCCTTTCCGCTCTTTTGGACGACCCGACGGTCCCACCCCGCTCCGAGAGTTCCGATGACGGTTCTCTGACCCTCGCTCCCCGGCCGTCACATTGATCAATGGCGCTTCCATTTTCCAGCTTGTTGGCGGGCCTACCAAGCTGTGCTGTGAGCATCTCTCTTCTGCTGCCTGCCAGCTTCGTCAGTTTCGTGTCACTAATACAGGATTCCATTGACAGGCACCTTGCGCAACTGAAGCTCTTAATTTCACCTCATCTTGTGAAGCGACTGAGTTCAACTCAGAATGTCTGTGTAAAGACCGTAGTTTCATAGAAACCTACCGGATTTGCGTTCGCGCTTTCTGTACCATCGGGCCTCTATTCGGTAAGACCGCGACTTTCTGCACCACTTGATGCATCTTTGATCATCCTCGTCCATCAATCACTCAGCGACCGCTTTCACTTTACTAATGTGTCGTGCATTCAGAGGCTAAGAATGCAACATGGACATGGTGTGACTATCCATATTCCGATCAGCAGGGATCGGTGGCAGGGAGAATAATCATTGTCGGGGTGACCGCCATCTTTTTCTTCTTGCGTCAGATCGCCAAAGCCATGAAGCTATCTCAATGGGGTCTAGATGACTGGACTCTGATACTCGGATATGTGAGTTCTTACCCACGAAGCGTTGCATGGTAGCTTGCTGAAACTCGGATACAGTTATTCACTCTCTCTTTCGCGGTTTCAAAATTCTACGGTACTGAAAACCTCTGCCGTACCATTTGATACTGATTTCTGATACTGCTTCAGGTTACGAGCTTGGCATTGGCCGAGATGTGTGGTCACTATCCCACGACGAAATCAACAGATTCATGCGGGTAAGGCACTCAAGCCCCGATGTTATATCACGGATTCCCTACATGATTCCCAAGAGCGAATGACATTGCCCATGTAACTAATTTCGATCAGGTGTTCTTCGCTTTTGAGATAATTTACACCGTCAGCATCGGCACACTGAAAGCATCGATCTTGTTCTTCTATCTACGGGTTTTCAACCTCGTCAGTCCCACCTTCACGATGATTCTATGGTGTACTCAAGCTTTCAATATTCTCAACTGTGTCGCCTTCACAATTGCGAATCTGAATCAGTGCAAGCCTTTCTGGTTTGCCTGGGAAGGCTGGGACGGGCGACATCCTGGGTACTGCGTTAACCTTACCGCCATGCTGGTATCGCACGGGGCAATCAACATCGCTTTGGATGTCTGGATGTTGGTTTTGCCCGTAACACAGGTCCTGTGGTTGAATCTGCGGAAACGACAGAAGCTAGAGATCCTGTGCATGTTTGGATTGGGTATCATGTGAGTTCTTATCTTCCTTGAATCAACGCAAACACCACAAACTTACACAACCAGCATCACCATCGTCAGTGCTATACGTCTGAGAGTGTTGTTGAACTTTCGAAACTTTACAGATCCGACGTGTAAGTTCTGACATTCGAGTTCACAACATCAACTCCGCTAACTCATGAAGATGACGCCTTTTGGCTACACATGTGGTCATATGTTGAGCTTTCTGTCGGTATCATTGTTGCTTGCTTGCCATCTGTACGTCAGCTATGGCGTGACCTTGTCCCGAAGTTCAAGAGGAAGATCGGGGTTAACCCGCCGTCACATGCATCAACAATACCTGAAGGATCTGCGAGGAGACTTAAAGATATCCATTCACTTAATGGAGACCAGCCGAGTCCCACGAGTGGAAGTGCTTTCATGTCAACGGCGTCATCGCCAGCACGGACACGAAGTGGTAATACAGTTTAATGTTCAGATAACGTCGTTCCGCCTTTTGCATGCACCTTTGACGAAATACCATTCGACTCCACCATCTAATCATAAAGGTGATCAGTGCGTTTATGAATTTGCATACATATTGAACTGGATAGGGATCGGACTAGTATTGCCCAGAACAATCTTTATCTGATGCCGTTCGGAGAGCATTAATGCCCGACATACTCTTAACCATTTGATCCCACCAGATAGCTTATTTCATGCGCCAATTCAATATTAAGAAGAAATGAACATCGGCTCAAATGGCTCTCCACCTGCTCGAAGCAGATGTCACTTGCGTATGTCCCCTCTCCTCATATGAAATGCTCACGCAATCGGTCCGGATGATTTTCCCATCCGCAGCGTTTTGGCTGGAGTCGCTGTTGTTTGTGAGGGTCGGAACACCCGATGACGTGAAGGTTTGGTTGTTTGAACCGGTTGTTGGGGATAGTATGTTCTCTTGACTGTCGTCGCTCTCGATTATGGTAAGGCCGAGGTCGTCCTTTGGCTTGGACTTGGGCTTGCGTTGGCCGAGCTCGATGCCGCCGCCGCGCGATTTTGATTTGCTCTGGGAGCCGTAGTGCTCATAGTACTGCGGTGTCTGCTTGGACCCCTTCCCGGAACTGAAGGGGTTGCGTCGCAGGATGAGCTCGAGGAGTGGCTGCATAACAGGTATGGAGCTCGCGATGATGATGGTACTGCCCTCGACACTGCCAAATTCCGTGATTAGAATGTTGTCTTCAGAGAACGCTAGCAGCACGAGCCAATTGGCCCAATGTGTCTGGGGTGGGTTCATCTTACACTGTCCAAATAACCAGATCAGAGGTATCATCTGTGAAGAAAAAGAAAGTCAGCTTTGCGATTCCCCATCCATCTACGGAAAAGCGCAGGTAGAGGCCCTACAAGAGAAGTCGTCGCTTGCGAGAGACGGTATTCGAGTTGTTTTGTAAACAGCAACAACACCAGAACTATGAGTCGGCCATTAGTCACAGCAGTCACTAACAATGATGCGTGCCAGATGGATAATACGTACACTGAACCAATACCCAGGGCGCATGACAGAGCTATTTTCTTCTTGGTGGACATTTGGAGACCGAAGAGCACTATTGCTGGATACACAGCCAGGTAAACATCGACGAACGCTGAGAATGCTATTGGGTAAATTTGTGTCAGAGGAGCTGAAGAGCGGTGTGGCCAAGAGGGGTCGTCGTACCGCCCGCGTAGATGCAATACGCGACTAAAATATGTTTGCTGAAGCATTTGCCCGTGACAGAAAAGTCCCAAAGTGACCTGGCTGGCGTGCAGCGCCCAAGGAGAAGTCCTGCTGTCACAAAGAGCGTCAACTGGCACCAGATCCCCATCCACCACAAGAACCACTTATGGTACCTCCCTGGATTCATGAGCCTCGTCAGAAGAGAGATCACGGCTAGTTTGGGCAGGCCGAAGGACATGATGCCAGGGCAGAAGGCGGCCGTTGTCCATAAGATGGCGCCTTGCTTCTGCTCGGTCGATAGAAGCTTCATATGTTTGCCATTGCCGTAGGATACCGCGATAGTGGACAGAGCCGTCGAGACGTAACCACATAACTGAAGGACGGCACAGATTAGATGGCCTGCTCGTATGGTACGCAGAAGGGGATGTCTGTATGACAGAATCCAAGGGAAAGAAAACACTCACCATCCCTGAGATGATGAACCAGTCATCGCTGTGGAACTTCCTCATAATCTTCCCCCTCACATAGACTCGACCGAGAACGAAACAGGTGCTGATGGCCGTGACGATCCAGCAAACGACGATGATGGTCGGCCCTTTGTCCTGGGCATTCCACTCATCGGAATCCTCCGGTGGACTCGACATGTTGGAGTTGCAGAAAAGAATTCGTCAGCGACCATACGAGCATGCGGAAGGATCTCGGAGACCGGAGACAGCTTCGGACACATGCAGGAGCTTGAAGAATATATGCAAGCCGACCAGACTGCTCGCGGACCATGTTCTCGGTACGCACGAAAAATTGCCGATTGCCGATCATGCTCATTTTTTTTTCAACTTCCCAAGCTATTTTTCATAAATCCAGGGTTGTTTTGCCCGGCTTATTAGACTCGAAACAAACTCCTTCATATTTCTCAGTGAAAGAAGATAATACGTGTGAAATCTGCGTGGCTGCCTTCAGTCGGCGATAGTATTGCCACATTCAGTATAATCCCACATCCCGCCCCTGATCATCCTGATATTTGATCACGATTCGTGAAGATCAGTCAACGGGCAGACCAAACGACGAAACATCAGGAGGCTGTGGGCCCTCTGCAACGTGTTGCATACGATTGAAGGTGGCGGAAATACGGGCTGCAGCAGAATCCCGAGTTGAAATTCTCCAACCACTTGTTGGAACAGGCGTCAAACTTCAGGTATAGGAAGCCAAGACCATCGGTCTGATCATTTTGGGCAAAAGAATCGTCTTTGTGTTGTTGGAAGTACCCGCAGGCCCCATTTATGTTGCAAGGAATCTTCATCTGTACCTTGATATCCGATGTTGGGAGCAGTCTTCATCTGTTGGAGTCTGGACGTGTTCTTCATCGTGTTGGAATATTCCCGGCAACCGCATTTTCCCGTTAGGGAAGTTAACCCGGCCCATGGACAAGCCACATGGGCTGTTTGTGGGCACAGAAATGTCTTCATTGTCTAGGGGCCCGGCTGGAACCCCGACAGCCGAGCCTTCACCAACAGCATATTGTGTGTCTGGCTGCAGAGATATGGAGCTGTGTCGTCAGGCCAATATTCTTTTGTTCCAAAAACATGGGCTGCGAGCGTTGAGCAGAATGTGGCCAAGCCTCGGACGGTACGACGGCGGCCGATCAGCGTTGACCGAGAGTAATTATTTCCGTTTGAGGACTGCCGTTGAGCTCTTGCGCTGTTGGTTGGTAGCCAAAACAGTGACTATCAACCAACACTGCATCTGCCCCCTGCTCGAGCCTGGTCCGGAAGATGGTTCCTGGTGGGGCCGGTGGTCCGGGGCCCCGGTCTTCACGAGCCGGCGCAGCGCGCAGGCCACACAGCCTTCTGGTTTTATCGCGGCAGGTCCCGTTGACATTGTCAGAACTGTATTTGGACGGACATTCGGGATCCCGGCCCGGACGAAGTGGGATGGAGCACTGGGCCTCAAGATCTGCTCTGCCAACAACTGTGCTGCATCAGGAGAGACGCCAGTTCCGCTGCTCTCCAAATCCCCTTCACCTTCCGAGGACCTCGATAGGGGTCATAGAAACAGACTTACGGAACGTGGGGGCTTTAGCAAATGCAGATGCTCATTGTGTTTCCCGGCTTCCGAAGAGGTTCCTTCCGACTGATTTCGCGGCGCGATATAACTACTCACCTTAGAAGCGCCATGTCGGTCTGGGCCCAGCTTCTTCACTCTTCCTCAGCCTACTTCGTTCATTATCGTTATTCATATTCATGATGCCAGCTACAAACGGCACCAATGGTACGAACGGTACCAATGGCGCCAATGGCACCACAGACGCCCCAGTCGTCGACTCCTCAATTGCCACCAGCCCCAATGACCTGGCAGCAGTTCCTGGACTGCTGAAGGAGCTTAATGCTATGATTGGCTCTTTGTCCACTGGCGGCCAAGAAGCCCGTCACGAGCTTCTGCTGAAGGCTCGGTCCATTGTCCAAGCTCTCGAGGCTCCGAGAGAGACCATGATCAAGCACTGCTGGGCACAGGTAGGCTTCTGCCTCGGCACCTGTTATTATTCCATTCAACTAACTAAGTTTTCCGCAAGACTGGTGCCATTGCCGGTATCAACTTTGGTGTTGACTCAGGCCTGTGGAAGCTCATGGCCAAGAATGGCGATAGACCCCAAAAGGTAACCGAGTTGGCTGAAGCCCTTGGTGTTGACCCAGCTCTCCTGAGTAAGTCTCCTAAATAATCTACGTCTCACACCTTTTCAACTAACATCCCATCTCAGGCCGTCTCATGCGCCATCTTGGAGCTATGGGATACATCAAGGAGACAGGCCTCGACGAGTACCAGCCCACCAACTTTTCAAAGTCGCTGAGCCTTCCTATGATTGGTGACGGATACATTGCCATGTGAGTCTTTTTTTATGTCTGTTACTTCACAGCTCTGGTATGGTTTACATGCAATGGTTTGCTGACACGATGATGCCTTCAGGACTTCCTGCACCGGCGCCGGCCCCTTACGATTCCACGAATACTCTCGCAAGAGAGGTTTCAAGAACCCGACCGATGCGAAGGACACATCTATGATGTACGCCTACAACACCGACAAAGACATGTTTTCATGGCAACAAGACCTGGGCTGTACGTTGAAACGTGGCAACCGAGTTTGCATGTATACCCGTACTGACAAGTAAACGCAGATGGCACTCACTTCAACCACCACATGTCCGGCTACCGTCAGGGCCGTAACCCCTGGATGGCTCCGGGGTTCTTCCCCGTCAAGGAAAGACTCATCGAAGGCGCCGACAAGAATGCCGACGCCCCCTTCTTGGTGGATATCGGTGGCAGCATCGGTCACGACCTGGCTGAATTCCACCGCTACCACCCCGACGCACCGGGCAAGCTTATTCTGCAGGATTTGCCTGTGGTTATCGGCCAGATCCAGGAGCTGACGCCAGCCATCACGCCCATGGGCCACGACTTTCTCACAGAACAGCCCGTCAAGGGCGCCCGTGCCTACTACATGCACTCATGCCTGCACGACTGGCCTGACGATGTCTGCGAGAAAATTCTGGCGCAGATCAAGGCCGCCATGAAGCCCGGCTACAGCAAGTTACTCATCAATGAGAACGTCATTCCGTCAACTGGTGCCTGGTGGGAGACATCGGCGCTTGATATGGTCATGCTAACACTCTTCTGCTCTAAGGAGCGCACCGAGGGTGACTGGTACAACCTTCTGGAGAAGATTGCTGGGTTGAAGATTGTGAAGATCTGGGGTGGAGGCAAGGGCGTTGAGAGCTTGATTGAGGTTGACCTTCCATAGTGCTTCTGTCTGTAACGATCTTGAGTATACATAGATGGTACTTGGACCGTGACGTTAAAGGAGAGTGAACCGCGATTCGTTGTTATTCTCCAGTTTCCGTAACTACCTTTTCAGAGTAGAGTGGCTCGGCAGGAGTCTACCGTTGGTCCCTTCTACATGAAGTATCTAGTAAATGAACATTAATATTCGTTCTGCATAATACGGATCAGGGGTATGACCAATTAGAAATAAGAAGCGTCGTTGAAAACAATTAGAATATTCATAGATTTCCAACTAACAAGTTGGTGGTGCGGAATCGCTTCCCGTTCTACCACACCTCCTCACCACTCTCGACGTTTCATTCTGGTAAAGTCAGCCTGCGTCTGCTTATCCTGCACTTTGAGCCGCCTCTTCGATACAGATTCATCATTGGCTACCGGCTTCAGCTGCATTTCACCGCAATGCATTCTGTTTACCGAAACCTGCCCCGAGGGCACATTCGGCTCCTGACCGTTCACCCAGGCAATGAAACAACCGCTCTCTCTGGCACACTTCATTCAACACCACTAGAAGAAGCGCCCCAATTTGAAGCAGTTTCTTATGCTTGGGGCACCGGTAGCTTTACGGAAACTTTGAACATCATCTCCAACCCCGGCACAGTGTTCACCTCGGGTGAACACGAAGTTTCTGGCGCCGGGCATATCACTCGCAACGTTACATCCCTGTTACGCTGTCTTCGCCGCAGGTCCGAGACTCGGATTCTTTGGATTGACGCCATCTGTATCAATCAAGCTAGTATCTCGGAGAGAAACGATCAAGTGCAGCAGAGGCGAAAAATCTATTCTCGCGCCCGAGTAGTTGTCATCTGGTTGGGACCGGCAATCGAAGGCGATGGAAGTGGTCAGGCAATTGCATTTCTGAACCAGATGGGTCAAAACCAACAACGCCGCAACAATACCATATCAGACGGCTTGGTCCAAGATGACGACAGCGCTTTCAGCCAAGATTACCAGGACGGTTCTGAGTCCACTAAGGTCATTTCTTCGACTCATCTCCTGACTGCGCGTGCGATCACCCCTCAAGATCTGCCCAGTCCTGGTAGAATGCTACTTTCATTGATGACTACCTACGTTCAGAGACTGGGTTCAATTATTGAGCAAGTACATCAAAACCAAGAGCTCTGAAAACTATAATTACTACGTCAACGTCAAAGTTTGGAACCTGTGGGGGCTTCAGAGACAAAGTCTGGCACGTGGCGAGACGGCTCGCCGGGCTCGGCTCGCAATGGCCTTTTTAGTTGACATTAAAGTCGACGAAGAGATCAGTCATGTCACTCTTGGAGCTCCAGGATGTTGTTACGATAGCTAAATGTTGCGGTTCCACGGGGAGAAACCTCAAGATGACTGGGCTGCTGTCGACGAGCTCATCCACCGCGATTGGTGGAGCCGCACCTGGGCTGTCCAAGAAGTCTGGAGCGCGGACGGGAGGGCGGGTCTTCAATGCGGGCAGCAAACCCTTCGGTGGGAGATTTTTTAGAACGCCATGAAAAATAACGACCACTGGGATGACATGGGCCTGTTGATAAAGGGTGAACGTGCCGGGCGGTGGGGGCAACTTCAGAGACGCTATGGGCTCGCTCTTCATCTATGCAAGATGAGACTGCTGGACGGCAAGCTTTCCGATCTGTTGTGGAACACATGGGACCGAGAAGCAAAAGACCGCAGGGATAAAGTATTTGCTGTCTTGGGTCTTGTCGGCAAAAACAAGGGCTTGTTGTTGAAGCCCGATTATTCAAAATCCGTCAGACAGGTATTCTGCGAGACGGCTCGAGATGTGATTCGCATGGAGGACAAACTCGACATTCTTTTGGCCGCGAATGGAACCAGAAACGATGTCGATGGTGTCCAGCTGCCGTCCTGGGTTCCAGACTGGCGGAAAGAAGCGCACGAGGCTAGACCGGTTATGTTCGTTAACCGCGCGCGTCTGATCTCTCCATTTTTCGGCAGCGCCATGGAAGTCAGACAGGTGTTTGGGCATGGCTATGCCGCTTGCGCCGACGAGAAGCCAGTAGTTGGTTTGCTGACGATCTTGACACTCTGCATACTTATGCTATATTCGTTGACGAGGCCAGCAGTTCGTGTGGCACTGCTTAGGGACCTGGCCCAATCGAGCCTTGGTCAATTCGCGATGAAGCTTACTTCCTAGCTCATTATGCTCTCGCAAGCAGCAAAAGCCGTCCAAGGAGTGACTTGCCACACATCGTTGACATGACATTGTGGGCCGATAGCACTACTTCCGACGCCATACAAAACTTGATGCCGCTGCGGCAATTCTTCGTCACGAAGTATGCCAGATACATATGCATTGGTCCGGCTGCGCTGTGACTAGGCGACAAGGTCTTCATCATGGCTGGTTGCAACTTTCCAACTACTCTGAGCGAGAAAGTGAGCAGCTACGGAAGGGCCACAGGAATATTCGAGCTTGTGGGGGAAGCCTATGGTGCGTTCTCCAGCGGTGAGTTGACAAAGAAGGTTTGGAAGCTAATGCGTGCAGTTCATGGAATCATGGCCGGGGAAGCGATTTCGAAGATCAGGGAAACATCCTGGTGGGAAGATTTTCTCGACTTCCTCCCTCTGAAGCAAGTGAGATGGCGCGAAATTATGATGAAGTAGAGACCACTCCTTCCGTCGTAAGCTCGCCCAACATAGGTATATTAATTCGGGAATGATGTAGGTGGAAATCTTATATCGAGCGCTTACGAACCCTTAGAACCCTTGGGACACGTCACTCAGGAATGTAGGTGCAAGAATGAAACTAAATCGCCAGGAAAGTTATGGGACAGGCAGCGACATGGATGTGCCGCTCCAGCCTTGTCTTGGTTGACAAAAGGAGAGCTGGTTTGCAGTCACCATTCCAAAATGGGGCTATCTATATCCTGGCCTGTGTCTTAACCCCCTTTTCAGTGCATCTGTGCTTACGGTGGCACTGATCTATCTTGTTCTATTCGATACAAATTGTCTGGTCTAAATGATAATTGATCAACACGCACCAATGCAGTGTTTGCTTGTCTGCAACCTCGTGAATGTACCAAATAGGCACCTCTTGATTAGTCAAAAGGGAAGCGTTTGGTCCCTGTTCATGTTACACAGAGACCAGGACGGATTTGCCAGGTAGGCTTCCCCTTTTCCTATAAAACTGCCTGTAGGCCGAAATAATAAGCCAGCCTCGCAGCGCTCACATTCGAATGTTCCACGCGAACTTATGCGACTACAGACCCGTATCTTTGCATCAAAAGCTCATCTGTAGTATTCATTACGCTCGGACACACAGCAACCGAAGTTCGCAGCCGGCTCAAGCAGCCGTACTTCTAGCAATGGCCAATCCCAACACCAACCACACAGCCAGACGAATGAATCAGAGTCGACCAAGTAAGACCTTGCGTTCCATCACGAAGCACAATGATGATTGTGTATCTCCCGTTGGATTATTTTGTAATTCGTGTCAGTCTTGATATTAATTCTCCTGTGCCAGGGCTAGATAGAAGTTTCACAGTCAGGAGGTTGTCCAAAGTACTCTGAAGTCATGCAGCTTAAGCAGAATGAATTATACCGGTGACGGGTTGTTCGAACGACATGACTATTGACCAAGACGGCTTAGGCTTTGGACAACTAGGAGGGACGTCAATGACTGATAGAGATAGAAAGGTGAGGCAAAGCACAGCTATTCTATCAGTTGCAAGAAACGGAAAGCTTCAATCAAGGAAGGTATCATAAAACATAAAACTGCAAGCCAAATAGAGATGCTTGTGTACCATATGTCGCAGCTGATACAAGGCAGATTCGGGTAAGGTAAGCTCAACGAACTGAAGCCATTCACATCCAGCTCTCTGAGCAAGATTCTCTTGACAAATTTGGGAGCACTTACATGTGCCGACTAATCACGGGCACCATGTATGTAGGTATCGCGCTGAAACAAGTCCGATACATGCATAAGGTCAAAGCTCTATCGATAAGCGGATAACGTCGCGATCGCGCCGCACTGAGGATTCACCTGCCGCCTCAGCACGCCCCCTGTCGGATTCATTGGACAACCTCCTCCTAGACAAACGCCATAAAACACACGGCTATGCTGGCAATGGACAGCCCACCAAGCCAGAAAGCCCAACCGTCGTGATGCTGAGCGGCACGTGTTTCCGGCTGTCCCTAGTGGTCGCCGTTTTCCTGATCGCCGCGATATTCCTCGTCCCCCAGCTCCCCCACGTCGGCTACAATCCTCCCACCCCGGTGAACAACCATGCGCCAACAGCGCCGGCCAAAGACGCCGCCAACAACGCGAACAAGGGCGGTAACGATGTTGCTGCCACGATCTCCTCGACCGCTGCCGCCGTGACGGCATCGTCTGCGCCCTCGAAACCAGTAACACCGGCATCCGACCCGGCCAAAGATGCGCAACCAACATCCAAGACGCCGTCGAAGCTCGAAGCCGGCCAGACGCTTTCCCCCTTCCACTTGACCTCCCCGTCCGGCCGCTACTCCCTCCGCCTCCTCGACAGCGGCGCCCTCTCCCTCACCGACACCAAGACCGAGGCCGAGCTCTTCACCTCCGACACCGAATACCACTGGCCCGTCTCGTGGCAGGTCGAGCTCACCCAGGAGGGCGTCCTGATGCTCTCCTGGTCCAACTCGACGGCCGCCCCCTACGGCGCCACCCCGTGGATCTCCAACCTTCTCCCCGACTGCGCCTCCGTCGACTCCAGCGACGGCGCCGAAAAGCCCGTCCTCGAGCTGCTCGACAGCGGCAAGCTGCACATCCGCGCCGGCTCCAAGACCACCTGCACCCTCCACCGCGCCGCCGACGACATGGGCCGCGCCGCCATCGTCTACACCGGCTTCCTGCGCACCTACCTCCAGACCTGCAAGGCGCAGAACGACAAGCTCGTCAAGACCTGGACCGGCTCCGGCGGCGTCGACGTCCACGTCTTCACCTACGACACGGACGTCTACGACGCCGCCGGCGACAAGGACACCTCCGACGAGGCGACCATCGGCAAGAACCTCCGCGCCTGCTTCGGTGACGCCCTCAAGACCGTCGTCGTCAAGAAGCTCGACGACGTCAAGGAGAAGGCCGTCGACCCGCCCGACGTCCTCGTCAAGGCCTGCGGCGCCGACAAGCTCAACCACCAGCTGAGCCAGTGGAAGGCGCTCTACCTCGCCGCGCAGCAGGTCCAGCGCTACATGGTCGAGAAGGGCGTCTCGTACGACTACATATACAAGGGCCGCCTCGACCTGCAGTTCTGGGGCGACGGTTCCCCCGCACTGTCATCGCTAAAAGTGCCCGACAACGGCATCCTCGCCCCACGCGTCGCGCTCGACTGGACCTGGTACTCGATGCTGCACGACGGCGAGCTGCGCGCCGGCGTCACCGACATCACGGCCTTCGGCCGCCCCAACGCCATGTTCACGTACCTGTCCCTCTACCGCGAGTTCGTCAACCTGCGCACCGTCGAGAAGGATGGCGGCCGGTGGAAGGCGTTCAACACGCACTCGCGGGAGAAGACGTTTAGCGGGCAGGAGCCGTGTACGCCCGAGGGCATCCTGGCGTACTGGCTCAAGATCAACGGGATCGCCGTCAAGACGGAGTGGCGGTTCCAGATGGGCCTGTTGCGGAAGAACGGGGAGGTCATTTTTACCTGTCCCGAAGGCCGAGGGTGGCTGTGTCCTAACTTCATCCCGAACGTGAACCAGGATGGCACGTTCTCGTCGTAGGCGTGCATGATAGGAAAGAATGATGATGAAAATGGTTTCACAAGAATACCCGGTGACATTGCAGGCGATGAATGCCCAGAGAATGATTTGACGAGCGTTTGCTTTTGCTATTGCGATTCAAGAATAGTCATGCTAAAGTATGCTGGAACCATGGCAGTCGAAAAATGGAAAATCCATTGGTAACATTGAAGTGCTGCATGACCACACGTCTTGCTAATCTCGGCTCTCTGCTTTATATGCATATCCTCTTCAGTAACGCAGAATGTCCTCCAACGCCACAACTCCCAGGCGGTATCAACACATACCCAACCGTCCCAACTGCTCTAGGCTCAGAAAGGCCAAAATGCTGCAGACATTACTTTTCTCATGATGCATTCAACTATCCTCCATTTTGCTTCAAAATCAACCAACGCCAGGGAGAGACATCCATTCAAATCTCCTCGACAGCGGCGTTGGGGTGGACAACGTAGACAATCTTCGCCGCAGCAGCAGATGCGCCTTCGCCAGCGTTGCCATCTTCGTCCATCAAGCCTTCGCCGCGGATGGCCATGAGGAAGTTGTTCTACGACCTGAATTAGCATCTGTTCAACGAATCGTATGAGTGGTGGACAACTGCTTACCTTCACCATCTTCTTGAGCACCATGTTGGCCAGCGTCTTCTCCTGGTGGTAATCCTCCTCGCCCTGGAGCTCGTCCTCCTTCTGCTCAAGGTACCATTCGACAAGCTGCTCGCCCTCAACACCCTCACCACCTTCGTTCTCATCCTCGACGACATGCTGCAGAAACAGGTTGACCATGCTGACGTACTTCTCGTACGTGATGGTCTGCTTAGGTCGAGCGGGCGCGGCCTCGTCGACAACCATGGCAGTGTCATCCTCGACGGGCTGACCAGCGGCCTCGGATGCCGCGCGACGCAGGGTAGCGCTGTCCTCGGGCTCTTCATCATCAACCTCGACATCATCGTGCTCGACAGAAATGATACTTTGCCTGAGAAGGTTGAACGCCTCGTTGACCATCGGGGGTGAGATTTCCTCGACACAGTTGGTCTTGGCGATGGCCTCGGACAGACGAATCATACTCTCGAGCTGACGGACGGTGATACGATACGAGTTCTTGCCGATTCCGCCCTGCGCGTCGTCGGCGCGGAGCTCCTTGTACCTTTCGACGAGAACCTCCTTGGCCTCGGCGGTGAACTCCGGACGGAATGTGCGCGCGAAACGGATGTATCTTTGGAGTTGCTCGGTGCTGAATTCGGGCTCGATGGCCTCATCACGGAGCTGGTGAAGCCCGACAATGTGCTCCGCAAGGTGGCGGTCGACGGAGTCATTGCACTCGTCGAGAACAACAAAGAACAAATCGAAACGGGACATGATCGGGGCGCTCATGTTGATGTTGGCGCGGAGAGTGGTCTTGCGGTTGTAGCGACCACCTACGGGGTTGGCAGCGGCGAGAATAGAGGTGCGGGCGTTGAGGGTGGCTTGAATGCCTGCCTTGGCGATAGAGATGGTCTGCTGTTCCATAGCTTCGTGGATGGCAACTTGATCGGCAATATCCATCTTGTCGAACTCATCGATGGCACAAATTCCGTTGTCTGCCAGCATAAGAGCACCAGCCTCGATGGTGAAGTCACCTGTCTCCTCATCCTTGACGACAGCAGCCGTCAAACCGGCAGCGGAAGAAGCCTTACCACTTGTGTAGACAGCGCGAGGCGCAAAAGAACAGATGTACTTCAGGAACTGAGACTTGGAGGTAGACGGGTCACCAACGATGCAGATGTTGATGTCACCTCTCAGTTCCATGCCTTCAGCAGTGGTCTTGTGCACACCAGACATGAGCTGTAGAAGCAAGCCCTTCTTGACGACTTCGTGACCATAGACTGTGGGCGCCATTGATTGCACCAGGCGGGAGTAAATGTGATCGCTGTGCACCATTGTACGCAGCTCGTTGATCTCGGACTCATTCATGGAAGCGAGAACAGCCGCCTGAGCAGCCTCCACTGACTCGGCAGTCTCGTCGGACTTCCCTGAGGTCAACGAGCTAATGACGTCTTGAACCTGGCCGCTGGCGGACTGACCAGATGATGAGGTATCTGGGACGACCATGCACGCCAGGAAGGCCATGCGGTAGGAAAGGTCGCGCACACCAAGAGCCTTCAGACCAGTCACACCAGAACCCCCAACGTCGGCAGGCTTGTCATCTCTGATTGCAGTTGGCTTCAAGCCCGGCAGGCCAAGCTGGCTGACGTCTGGCACGACGATGAGCGCACCCGTGAAGATGCACTTCTCACCGGCCTTGGCCCGGTCAACAATCTCACCACGCAGAATGACGTCCATCGTACGAGGCATGCTTCCCGTGGGGATCTCAGAGCTGTTCTCCTGAATGCGCACCTTCTGCCAGTCGACAAATGTGCTGTGCCTAATGTCCAATCGCCATGCTTGGCGGTTCTGGCATGTTGAGTTGGGGCATTGCGTGGGCTCCGTGTATCTGAAGGTCTGCTCGACATTTGGCACAACCGATCTGCACGCCTCGCAGACAAAGGTTGCGAGCGACAACTCAGGACGAACCTCGGATGTTCGCGTGACCGTACCGGAGATGGACAGAAGTTGGCCGATATTCGTCGCTCTGAGACTGCGCACTCTCGAGATAAGGGGCATATTGTAGAAAGCGATATTGAAAAGCTTGTCCGTCTGCTGGTTGGTCGTCTTGGATCCCATTTCCGACTGGCTAGCGGAGCCCATGTTGCTGGCGGCAGAGGTGGCTTGGTTACTTGAGGAGGTTGGCTGCCTGTGCTCCTTGAAGTATTGCGGTTCGTACTTGGCGATCATGTTGTGTAAAGCAGCGGTGAGGAATGGGAGGAAGCGGTAGTATCCACGGAGGACACCGTCGGCCAATTCTCCTTTATTCCAGGACTCCAGGTGCTTCCAGTCAACGTAGAAGGTAGAGAGCTGGAGCGCCCGCATGCCGTGGATCTGGGCGACATAGTATTTGTCCGTGGTGACGGCGCTGGACGTTGGGGCAGAGGAGGTGAAGTCCTCAACAAATCTGCCAGGCGTATCGTCAGGTATGCTCTTGAGAAAAGCCTCAAAGCTGGAAGAAGTGGTACTCACTGCTCGATGAACTCTTCAAAGTGCTCCTGGACCAGTAGGCCAATCCTGTCTTCGACCTTGGGAACGTTTGAGGCGTCCTGTATCCTTGAGCCGCGTGGGACCTGGTCGTCAGCGAAGCCCTCGGCCTCGTCGTCGCTGGGAGCGCCCATGCTCTCGGAAGGGGGCACTCGTGGCCTGCCGGCAGAGGAGCTGGGCATGAACTGGCGTCTAGGGGTACCCGCCGCGCGGGACGGGGCGTCCGACATCAAGAAGCCGGCATCGCTTGAAGCAGCCATTGTTGTTGTTCTTGGTGTTGCGCCTGCTCAGTATGTAGTCGTCTGTTCGGGTATGATGCAGCAGCGCTGGCGGTGGGGGGATGAAGGCGGTGATGCGGGATGGTGATTTTTGGGGGAGGTGTGATTTTGGGTGGTGGGATGCGATGGATCCTTTTTCGCAGTTGGAGACGGCAGAATTGGCCAGGGGCTTAATTGATTTTGACGCGAGAGGGGCACAAGTCGCGTAGGGACGCGTTGCTGCTCAGGGGTGTCGCGACGGCGTATATTGAGTACATTGACGCTAGTCTCTTTCGGGTTAATTGTTAGTGCACATTGGTGAGCAGCACCTCGATGCTGGGTGGCCGGGTCACTGATGTTGAGCAAGCACATCCGCCCAGCGTAGTGGATTGTTGCTTTGCATTTTTGTCCACTGGAAATAACAATGATGTTGATGATTTGTGAAATATGTGGTATTCTTGTTTGTCTGCCAAAACACGGCCCCTTCCTTTCCTAACGCCTGAACAATGCAATTATGCGGCCATCTTCTGCTTAAGCAACGTGCCTAGCCAACGAGCTCAATCTAGCCGCCATACTCTCTTGGACAGCAGCGCAGAGGGCAGCAGATTTATTTAATCAAGGTTTAGTCCCCCGTGACTGCCTATCCGGACTCTCTTGATCACTTCCGTGGAGGGGGCTTCTGAGATGAAGATTCCCCAGCAAATATGCGCCACCATCTCCCTATGCGCCGTTCTTGTTGTCTGGTGACGAATACGAGTGTATCTGTATCATCAACATTAGCCAAACGAAATCAACATCGAAACCGAGTCACCACCAACCTGGTCCGCCACCGTGAGCCACTCCTCGATACTCCTGACGTACGGATCCGACGCAGCCTCGGCGCTGGCCTCGTGTCCCCAGATGACCATCTCGTCAAACTCGGCCTTGACGTCCATGGCACCCACTTCTACTAGCGGCTCCTCCTCTTCAACCTCTTCCTCGACTTCGGACTGCCTGTTCTCGACCTTGTCGCTCTTCTCCATCACCACTCCTCTGTACTGCCCAGGCAGCTTGACAGTCGTTCCGTGGAGTTTCCTGCCGCGAAAGTATGCTACATTCTTTCCATCTGTGATGAAGAGTCAGGGTGATGCCACGCGTCAGAGGGAGAACGGGAGATGTGCGAACCATCTGTCTTGGTGGGTTTCCAAAAGGAGGACTCAACCTCGCCAATCGGGCCATCGTGATGGATTCGACAAGGCAGCAGGTTAGCCACTGCCTTGCTCTTGCTAGAGTCGCCGGACTGGATAGAGAGGATTGGTTGCGACATGTTGCCTTCGTATCTGAATTGACATCAGGGGGTGAGAGTTGCAGACTTGCGATTCTTTGGGCCGAGTATCACACGACGCGTCTTTTCCGAAAGAGACGCGAATTGAATTCAATTAAAGCCGATAAGGCGTCTCGATAAGCTTATCGGTATCGATAAGACAGGTCTTGGCTTCAGAAGAGAGGGTGTGGTGCACGGTGCACGAGCCCCCCCTCCAAGACCTTTCCTCCCGCTGTTTCAGTGGCTTCGGGCCAGGCCAGCCGCAAGGATTGTACTGTATGTACACTGTATGTACCCGACCACATCATGACGGCACGACAGTTTTCCTCGTCGAAACTGCCCTGCCTATGCGTACACGCTTCGTTCACTGGCGGGCATCTTCTAGGAGTGTGGCAGATGGGGAAGCTACAGGCACACTTTGAGTCAGGCTGCGCGCTCTGGCTGGGCTGAAGAGGCTGGGTGATGTTACAAGGCGTGCTGCTGCTGAGAGACATGCATCCTGCTAGTTGACTCTTGACACCAGAACTTGTCCAATCCTCGGCCAACACCCAGCCTCCTTCGAGACCCGAATGCCTCGTCTTGCATCTTTAGCCGTTACCACAGGGATCGTTTCCCATGGCCCAGGGAACAAGGCACACAAGCCTTAAGACGGTCGGTCCCACGGGCGGGTTAGGTGTCTTGAGACAAGTACGTGGTCAATTTGGTTACATACCCAAGTTGCTGCAAGACCGGATGTTAAAACACCCAGAAGTTCCGCCCCAGGCCCCCCAGCCACGTTCACACTTTTCTCGTAATGATTCCATCCCTTTTCTTTATTCCTTACAAAAATCCAATCTTCTCAGACGTACAACTCAATGCCCATCTGACCTCTGACTTTTTTCCCTCCTCGGAATACGAAGTTCGGAGTCGAGTCCTGCGCGAAATCTCAGCCATGCAATTGGCGGCGGCGGTGGAGAGGTCCAAAGTCTTGATGTCATTGACATGAGAACAACCCCTGCCGGATTTCCAGAAGCACACAAAATGCTCCGCAGACCCTGTGCTTCCCCCTCCTCGGCGTTCACCATCTACGGGGACCAGCCCCAAATCGGGTTCCACGCCTCGTCTAATTCGTTGTAGCTCGCCTCTCTCTCACGGCGACGAGTCGACAGCTCCCGCAGAGCCGGTCATCGACCGTTTCTCTGCTGGATCGGAGCTCGCACCGACGGACGGACTTTTGTTCAAAGATGGGAAACTGGTGTCAAAGGAAAATCGTTGACGGCTCGACTGGCATTTCACTCCAAAGTACCTCACCCAGTTGGCAGGCGGACTAACCCAAGGCGAATGAATGTACGACTAATCCCCCAGCCAGCCGTCCTCGCCGTAGAAACGAATGCTGCCGCGTCGCAGGCCCTGCCGGGATCTGCCAAGTGCTGCCACTGCATCAATGCAGATATCCTCACTTGCTCAGCAGAGAAACCCCAATTGCTTTTCTTTGCTCGTGAAAGCGCATTGTCCCAGTCCCTGAAAATGCGCCCATGTAGAGACGAAAGGCAACGCGCAATCGAGGTCAGCGCGCTTGATGCAAAATAAGCATCTTCATCCGATGGCCGATGGGCTCCTGAATCGTCAAGCCTGCCCTAGGCTAGGCTCCGTTTTGTTTCGTCCGCCTGCCCCTCTGCCAGCCGGGGACAGGCAGCGTTCGACGGCTTCTCGAAACCTGCAGCTCGTGCTTCCATCACTGACACTAGCAGCAGTTCGATGGCTGAACGTGGCTCCGGCCGGACGCTCCGGGCGGCGCACTGGCCGGTCTAGTGTCCATGGAGGCTACTAGGTGGTGGTGGTGGTGGTCCAGGACTTCGTTCCGTGGGATGGATGTAGGTACTTTGGGCAATGTAATGGTTCTTGACACGAGCAGCGAATGAGCTTGCTCAAAGCCAAAGGTAAACTCCGATGGAAGCGCACATGCGTTCGTTGCCATGCGCTCGGCTCGCCATGTCTCCGTTGGTACCAATTGACATCATGCCGTCTTAGCCCTGCCCTAAGAAGAAATGTTGAGAGTTTGAAGCTGCTGCTACTCTACGAAATCACCCTTCTTCTCTGTTGCGGTTCTAAATGACACGCAGCGACCACTCTTGAAGAGTCAACCAAACCACACCAGACGATCGGTGCCTTATTGCGTCTGGATACATGTGTCTGAAGAATCTGTACAAGGATACATCTCAGGTTCAAGCCAATGCCGTGATCGTCACCCATAACGTCCATCGACGTCCTCAATGAAACAAGCGATGGCCAAGGCCTCTGCCCCTCCCGAGAGATTCCCGTCTGAGCTACCCCTGCCGCACCCACCATCCCACTCATGCTCATCCCAGTCGGGACCCTCTCCCGCCCACATTTTTGGCCCTCGGGCTTGCGACGGTACCGATGGGCGAGACAAGAAGCACGCGCTCGTTGCATCCGTGACGAGAGAGAAAGGGCAACAAGAGCATATGCCGGTGGCCCTTTTTTCTCTCCTGTTCTCTTCTAGCTAGAGTGAACACCTATGCGCCGCGGGGCTGGCTCCTCTAACCACCCCTCCCAACCGTTGTCGCCCCCCAGAAGAAATGCTGTGTGGTGACATAGTGTAGGAATAAATTGATCGTCCCGCCCTGCCTCGTGGTCTCAGATGTGAACACCACAACGTTCTGACCTTGCCTTTGCTGCTGCTACTACTTCTGCTACTTCTGCTGCTACTACTACCGTCCTGCCAATAGCTAAACCTTCCGCATTTCTCAACCCTCCCTCCCCCCTCCAATCCCAAATCCAGCCCCCCTCCATCACCGAGGAACCAAAACAAAGCAGATGCAAGATCCCAGATTTGTACCTTGAGAGCTTGCTTTAGGTTCCCTCGGCGTCCCGCCCAATCCAATTGACGGTAATTCGGTTCGTCCCCAAATCGTACCACCGACTTTTTGCGCTTTCCCGTCTTATACGTCAATCGGCCTTTTTTCTGTTTCCCCCGCGCTCCCTCAAGAAAGTTGGGGAGAGAGACATATAGAAACCAACTGAGTTTTTGCCTTTCCTCGACCGGAACCGATTATGCCTAAGCTGCCCTCTCTCGTCCCAGCGGCCGTAGCCCAGCCGCTGTCCCGCGGGACGGAGCTGGTGAGAGGTGCGGTCGGGAGCCTGACCTGGGGCCCGGCGCTGTCCGTAGCCAAGCCCGCCATCTTCTCCGTGTTCTCCAAGATTGAGCGCGGCACGCTGCTGCTGGTCGACGAGCCCGCCGAGTCGAGGCACGTCTTCGGCCAGAAGCTCGGCGCAAAGTACAACGAGAACCTCACCAACGGTGACCACCATGTCCCGCGCCGCGCCGACGCCGTGCCCCGCGTCGAGCTGGTCGTGAAGAGTGATGCCTTCTGGATGCGCCTGTTCCTGTTCGCCGACATGGGCTTCGCGGAGGCGTACATGCTTGGGGAGATCGAGTGTAAAGACTTGACCGCCTTCTTCCAGGTCAGTAAAAAGCACACCTGCGCGACATTTCATTCAATTGCCTGTCACAATGAGCTAATCGGTGAGCGGGCGCCAACAGCTGTTCATTGTCAATCGCGAAGAAATGGGCAACGGGACGACGTGGATCTCAAGCTTCTCCGCCGCGATCTCAAGCCTGGCCCGCACCACGAACACCCTTTCGAACGCGCTTCTCAACATCTCGGCGCATTACGACATCAGCAACGAAATGTTCGCCGCCTTCCTCTCGCCGGATATGACGTACTCATGCCCCATCTGGCAACCGCAAACCGACCCGAACGCGCCGGAAGAAAGCCTGGAGGCCGCGCAAATGACCAAGCTGCACCGCTTCATCGACGGCGCGCGCATAAAGGCTTCGGACCATGTGTTGGAGATCGGCACCGGTTGGGGCTCGTTCGCGATCGAGGCGGTGAAGACGACGGGGTGCCGCGTCACCAGTCTGACACTGTCCAAGGAACAACAGGCCCTCGCGGAGGAGCGCATCGCGGCGGCGGGCTTGAGCGGCCGAATCGAGGTGAGGCTGATGGACTACCGGGCGCTGGAAGTGCCAGAAAAGCCGTTTGACAAGATCGTGTCGATTGAGATGCTGGAAGCCGTCGGGCAGGAGTTTCTGGCGACGTATTTCGCGTGCATGGACAAGTTGCTGAAGAAGGACGGCGGCATCGCGGTCTTCCAGTGCATTACCATGCCAGAGGGCCGACATGAGGCGTACTCCAAGGGAGAAGAGTGAGTGACCGGCAAGGGCAGGGCTTGCCTAGAGCGCCGCGCTGACGAGCACTAGTTTCATCAACCATTACATCTTCCCCGGCGGGTACCTGCCATCCATCACCCAGCTGTTGAACCACATTACAAACGAGTCGAGGGGAACGCTCATCGTCGAGAAGGTCGAAAACATTGGTGGCCACTACTCAAAAACGCTGCGCCTGTGGAAGGAGGCGTTCCTGCAAAACTTTGACGAGAAGATCCGGCCAGCACTGAAGCTGGAACACGAGAACATGACCGAGGAAGAGATTGATGTATTTAGGAGGAAATGGGAGGTGAGAGAATGTACCATCTGGTCCTTCCTGGTCTATGCTAATGAGTTCTCAGTATTACTTCACATACTGCGAAGCCGGATTCCTGACGAAAACGCTCGGCGATGTGATAATAACGGTTGGCCGCGAGGGCGCTCTGGAATTGATGGAGGGTATTCCTCTGTAAAGGGATTATCTGAATTGAAGAGGCGGAATGCATGGCGTTGCGGCGATTGTGGTGAGCCCCCGAAGGCTCAGGTGGTGGTAATGATGAAGGACGTTCGGGGTCACGACTCCGACGCAGCAGAGATCGTAGGCGATTAGACTTGAAGCTCATTTCTTCTTTTTAGTCTTTTTTGAGTTTGGTTTCGGTTTTGACGATGCGTTCCCGGAGCCGGGGAAGCGATTCGCGTGATCGACGTCAAAGGCTTGTTTGTGTTTGCGGAAGAGCAGCATCGTTACCCTCGCGTCTTCAATACTCGAGTGGGCGCCGGTCTGGATGGTGACTTTTAGAATTTCCTCTGCCAATTTCCTGAGCGCTGGTTTCCTGCTGTTGGCGAACTTCTTGAAGCCTGGATGGTTGGAGGTGTCGCGGATATCCTTGATGGAGTGGCTGAGCTTGAGAGCGTCCAGGTCGTGCTTCACATCATGACCGACCAATATCCTGTCCTTAAGCAGTGCAGCGACCTGTGTCTGCACCTCGTTGAAATCTCGCGCGAATCTCATGTGCTTCGGCAGGATACCGCTCACAGCGCTCCGCCAGTCGGTGACCTTTTCTTGCGGCTTCACGTATGAGTCGTAAACTTGGCGGCCGTGAAAGTCGACGATGCTCACCCGAGCCAGTACAGACTCGTAGCCTCCTTGTCCGACGCCGACCATTTCGCAGTCCATACCGATGTACTTCCCAACGTCTAGTCCTTCTGTAAGACCAGCGTTGACCTTGTCTTTATCTGATGCAAGCATCGAGTTATTCTTCAGCCCCAGACCGTACGCCTCGGCCAGCGCTTCTGAAGAGACGTCATTGTCTGCAGCCCATAGTGCGAGGGAAGGTGTGGTCCTGAGCTTGGGGTCCAGGTCGACTTCAACCTTGGAACTTTGTGCAACACCCATCCGGTCGCCCTTCGGTATGGTGGGTTTCTGGATGCTCTTCTGGTTGGGTTTCTGAGCGGCTTTCGGGGCGGGCTTGTTCTCAGACTTGAGCTTCTGTTTTTTGGTTGGCTGCTGGGTTGAAGAGTCCGCCTTTCTCTTCACTGCCCCGGTAGTGGAAGAAGGAGGCGCGGCCTTGAGTTGAGCCTGAAGCTTCTTCCAATTTGATGACAGCTCAGGAGCCATGATATCGAGTAGGACGTAGATGTCTTTAATGCGAAGGCTCACAATTAGCCCGGCAAGACCAGAAATTGCCCTCGAGATGTTGTTATTGATTGCTGAGAAAGACTCCAGAATCAAGTGCCAACATCGGGTTGCTCGTTCGAGAATTGGCGAAAAATGAGAAGATGCAATTAACGGAGCGCGAAACGGCAGTGTGGAGCAGCGGGTCCCATTTACATGACAGGGGTTCGCGGCAATTTCTTCACCGCCTTTGATTTAATCGCGTTTTCTGCCACACCACCTTCCTCTTCCCGCTTCCACCACCATCTTTTGCGACGGAACGCAGGAAGCTCAGTCTGCGACGAAAATCATCAATCAACGGCCACAACCTCGAACATTCATCATGGCGGCACACGGCTCCAACGGCGAAGCCACCGTCGGCTCTGGAGAGCCCAGACAAAAGGGCAGGGCCACGCCAGAGACAATCAGGTACGTCATTTCTTCACCCCACCAGATTCCCCATCGGCCACTGGGCTTAATCGACTGACCCATGCACCACAGGATAGGATGCATTGCTATGGTCAACAAGGAGGGCGTCCCTCGCAGAGCCGAAATCCTTAGTATCAAAGAAACGAAGAGCGGACGTCAATTCTACTGCAACTTCGACAACTTCAACAAGCGTCTCGACGAGTGGGTGCCGACCTCCCGCATCGACTTTGACCAAGATGTCGAGTGGCCAAACCCGGACAAGGATAAGCCTAAGGATGCAAAGACTAAGAAGGGCACGGCGACGTCTAAGAAAGCGCAACCCGCCAAAAAGTCTCAGAAGAGACCCGCAAAGAGGGAACAATCTGCGCCATCCGAGGCCGCGACACCGCACCCATGGACCGAGTTCGTCGAATCGCAAAGCCAGAAGATGACCCCCACAGCCGAAGAAAGTCAGGCACAAACCCCCGCGACGGGTGAGGCGAGCGCGACACCAGCGGCTGTCGGTGACGAGATGGACATCGATGGAGACGACGGAGATCAGAAGGAGGACCTTGGTGGCTTCAGCCGCGAAAAAGAGATTGAGAAGCTTAGGACGCATGGTTCCATGACGCAGAACCCTGCCGAGATTTCGCGAATCCGAAATATCTCTAAAGTGCAATTTGGCAGGAATGACCTGTTCCCGTGGTACTTCTCACCGTACCCAGAGGTCTTCAACCAGGAGGACGTTATATACATTTGCGAGTTCTGCCTGGGCTACTACGGCGACGAAAAGGCATTTTCAAGACACCGGCGCAAATGCACCTTGCAGCATCCTCCTGGAAACGAAATCTACCGGGATGACTCTGTTTCGTTCTTTGAGATTGACGGCAGGCGGCAGCGGACATACTGCCGCAACCTGTGTCTACTGTCCAAGATGTTTCTGGATCACAAGACACTCTACTACGACGTGGACCCCTTTTTATTCTACGTCATGGCGAGTCGGGACGATAAAGGCTGCCATATTATCGGATACTTCTCAAAAGAAAAAGAGAGCGCAGACGGTTACAACGTTGCTTGTATTCTGACGTTGCCGCAGTACCAGCGGAAAGGCTACGGTCGCTTGCTCATTCAATTCTCATACGAATTATCCAAGATCGAGGGCAAGCTCGGCTCGCCAGAAAAGCCGCTCTCAGACTTGGGTTTGTTGAGTTATCGACAATACTGGGGTGAGAATATTCTTGATCTGCTGGTGGGATACAACGAGCGCGAGGAGAAGGCGACAATTGAAGCCATCTCGTCGCAGCTGGCCGTCATCCCCCAGGATGTGGAACACACTCTCCAGGCGCTTAAGATGCAGGTTTACCACAAGGGAGAGCACAAGATTGTGATTCCTGAAAAGCTCATCCAGCAGCGCGAGAGGCAGAAGGTGAAGCAGAAGCGTCTCATTGATCCTGGCAGGATTCAATGGAAGCCTCCGGTGTTCACTGCTTCTACAAGGACGTGGGGATGGTAAGACAGAAAAGTTGTCAAGGCTAGACAGACACAACTGTAGTATACTGTATTTCAGCAAACATGATACCCCCTGTTCTTTACTCATAACTCTTGGTCATCTTACAAGTTGAAGCGTGTCATGCCGGAATACCTAAGAGCTGGCGTGGTCTCATGGATACCATGCCACGCTTTGCAAAATATTATGGGGCGAGGACCGCCCGTTCCTGCGCTCAAAAAGGCATGTTAGCCGTTGGGGTGTTATCTCACCTCCGCAGTCGGAGCGTACCGCTTTGAACTTCACTTTGACATCAAACTCCTATGACATAAATAATCGCCTTGTCCTCCAAGCACCGAGTCAATCCGCTCCCGCACAACTCACAGAGACCTCCCGGAAAAGAGGTAATGAAGCGCAGCCTGTTCAAAGCCCCAAAACGTTGTGTTCAGATACCTCACCACCGGCCCCTCACCCACGTCGCTCGCCCCTCCCGCGCCGAAACCCACATCCGTACCCGCTCCGCGGCCTATCCCGATCCTATCCGCGTCTCAGTGCATCGCCACCCTCTCACTCACCAGTGTCTCTCAACGTCTCGATTTCAAGGAAAAGAAGCCACAATGAATGCCCCTCTCAAAAAGAAGCCCATAAACCTTCTCCGGGGCTGGCCCTCGCCCTCCCTCCTGCCCGCAGCAGCCCTCTCCGCCGCCGCCGTCAAGACCCTCGCCGACCCGGCCGTCTACGTCCCCGGGCTCCAGTACGGACCGGACCCGGGCTACCAGCCGCTCCGCAACGCCCTCGCTGAATGGCTTTCAGCGTTCTACCCGATTGCGGGTAAAACGCCCGAGAAGGCCCAGAACCTCCTTTCCGCGGCGGAGGCGAGTAACGACACTGCCCTTCCGCACCACTCTCCCGACGTCAGCCGCATCTGCATCACGGGCGGCGCAAGCCAGAACCTCGCGTGCATATTGCAGTCCTTCACGGACCCGCTGTACACGCAGAACGTATGGATGGTCGCGCCGTGCTACTTCCTCGCGTGTCCCATCTTCGCGGATGCGGGCTTCGACGGGCGGCTGAAAGCCGTGCCAGAGGATGATGAGGGCATTGATCTGGAGTACTTGAGAAAGGGGCTCGAAGCCGCTGGGAAAGGAAGCGATGATGTGAGTATTCGTCGTCCACCATTCACATGCCATTATGAGCATGAGAAGTAGTCTAACACACATCTCCAGCACTTCAAACAAGCCAAAAAGCGAAAGCTCTACCGCCACGTAATCTACCTCGTCCCAACCTGCTCCAACCCGACAGGCAAGACTATGTCCCTCCGCCGGCGGTACGACCTCGTCCGCCTCGCCCGCCAACACGACGCCCTCCTCATCGCCGACGACGTCTACGACTTCCTCCAGTGGCCCACGACACACGCCCCTATCGACGGCGCCTATCCGCCCGCAATGCGCCTCCCGCGCCTCGTCGACATCGACCGCGCCCTCGGCGTGCCGGACGCCGCCTTCGGCAACGCCGTCTCCAACGGCTCCTTCTCCAAGATCGTCGGCCCGGGCGTGCGCACCGGCTGGGCCGAGGGCAGCCCTGCGTTCGCGTACGGCCTGTCGCAGACGGGGTCGACCTGCAGCGGCGGCGCGCCGAGCCAGCTTGCAGCGATGCTCGTCGCGGAGCTGCTGGCCAGCGGGCAGGTGCAGCGGCACCTCGACGAGAAGACGCGGCCGGCGCTGGCGAGGCGGCACCGTGCGATGATGGAGGCCATCGCGGAGCACGTGCAGAAACCGCTGGGCGGGACGGTGGCGGTGCGGGAGAGCTCGTTGGAGGGGGCCGGGGTGTATGGTGGGTATTTCGTGTGGTTCACGCTGCCGGAGGGGATGTCGAGCCGAGAGGCGGCGGTGAGGGCTAAGGAGACGGAGGAGTTGGTTATCGGGCACGGGGCGCAGTTTGAGGTGCATGGGGATGAGCACGCGGCGAGGTTTGGGAGGGAGATTAGGCTCTGTTTCTCATGGGAGCCTGAGGAGGATGTTGTTGAGGGCGTTGAGCGGCTCGGTAGGGTATTGAAGGCTATGAAGGATGGGGTTGAGTGGAAGTCGTCCACTGCTTTGGATGTTGACAACGTTAAATAAGATGCTCGACCAAAGAGAAGATAAAAGTAATAATATGATTTACGATGGCGACCTAATGAAGGTCTGAGTTGGAACGTCACGAGCAGCGTGCCAGCTTAATGCATAATTCGATTTAGGTCATGAGAGGCCCTCTGGGTATAAAAATGCAGGTGAAGCGAATCCAGTCGCCATGCCCAATGCTCCTCCGTCAATCATCTTACAACGAGCCTCTATTTACGTGTGATTTACAGGAGTGTCCGTCTCGTCTACACTTGATAGGGTTTGGCCTCTGTGAAGATGAGGTGCGGCTTGCGTTTGGCGATATCCAAGATTGTCTCGGCGAAAACACCGTTGGCCCCTGAAGTAGTCAGTATTGTCACTACCAAACTGGTTCAGATGTCAAGTTCTTACATGCAAACCAGCTTCTGGTGTATGAAGTGATGTGGTTGACCTCGACACTCTCGTGCACCAGACCCAGACGGGCAGATCGCAGCACGAGGTCGAGGCACTCTGTGATCTCATCATCGCTCTCGGATGTTTGGGCCTGAATCAACAGACTCATAGGCCAGGCATTGGATAGACCGATGTGGGGTCCTGACAGAGTTAGCATATCACTCTCATGTAGAAATGACTATCACTCACCTCCAATTCCATGGAAAGCTCTTCCCTCAAGATAGTAAGGGTTGCCAGTCTTCTCCAGAAGCATCTTTCGTGTGTTCTGGTAAGTCCTGTCCTCTGGAGGCAAGAATCCCATGAGAGGCAATGCGAGAAGCGAGGGGTAGTTGGCATCATCCATGAGGATAGACGAGCCGTATCCGTCAACTTCGTACGCGAACACGTCACCGTATTTCTTGTGCTTCACCACGCCGTGCTCCCAGACGCCATCAGTGATGGTCTGGCTCCACTTGGCCACCTCCTGCGCAAGTACGTCCTTCCCAGCAGCCTTCAGAACCTCCGCCGTGCGCTTCAGCTCGACAGCCATCATGGCGTTGGCCGGGATAAAGAAACCAAGAATGGTCGCATCATCGCTGGGCCTGAAGGCTGATCTCACGAGACCTGTTCCATTGTTGAGCGGGTTGCCTACGCCCTTGAGGTTCAAGGTTTCGGTTCCGAGGTCCGTCTTGCGCTGGAAGGTGTACTCGTTCCTCTGGTACTGACCCGTCGCCGAGTCAAACGTGGGGTGGGACTGCTGCTCCAGCACGTCAAGCACCGTCTCAAGAGCAAGGTACCATCTCGGCGTCAAAAAGTCTTTCGAGTCAGTGTGCTCGTAAAAGTCATTTCCCAGAGCTAGGAAGTGCGCCAACGAGTCCAATTCGTACTTGCATTCAAACACGAACGAGGGCTCGTAGACTGGATGCACAGTGTCGTCCTGTCCGTTATGACTCGGCTGCAGGTTCGCAATCGGGGGCGGCTGGAAGGCATTGCAGTACGGTGACTCGATAACGTACTCGGACTGGGTGTTGATGGCGCCGAGGATGAGCTTGAAGATGGCGGGGTCTTTCTTGGCCAGGGCCTGGTAGGGGGACAGCTGGTTCGTGCTGTCGCGCAGCCACTCTGCTATGATATCTCCCGTGATCACGAAGGATTGCGGACCCTCCCACTTGCCCTCGTCGCGCAAGCTTCGGCCGTTCAGGTCGACAAATCTAGTGTCCGTCCCGTCGGTGTGGAACTTGACTGTTGTGTCTGTGGTCGAGGGGAAGGCATTCTCGAAAAGCCTGGCCAAGTCGGGGTCCTTCATTCGGGATGTGACATCCTGGATGACCTTCTCAATCGCTTCAGAATGGAATGTGCGGCATCGTGGATCGGGTCTTTGGTAGGGGAGACCGAGAGGGCCTTCGCTCAGGGGCTTACTGTAACCAGCAAGTCAACTTCAATTCTCAAGCAACGTCAACCGCAACAAGGGGTTTGCAACATACTGCGGGTGAGTAGAGTACTGCTCGTAATTGGGGCACGCGCCGCGGTCCTCGCCAGTAAGAGGCTCTTGCGCCGCGGAGACATGGCCGACGAGGAGACCGGCAAGCGGCAGCAGCACGTCGACAAAGGTACGGAGGGACATGGCTTCGAGGCCGAAAAGGCAGACAGAAGGAATCCGCGGTATGTTTTATGTCCGCATGGGTATCGTCAGCAACCTCTAGGAGGGGAGAGTGGTTCACCACGACGATTTGTTTTCGAGTTTGATGTCGAGCGGACGGATGCAAGAAATTGGGACGGGAGCTCCCACACCACGACAGCCAGGTGTCCGCTGCGCCTGCGCTTGGCTGGGGCCCGGGGGGAGATCTCGTCACTGTGGTCCCTTGCAGGAGCTCTGACAGGGGGCCAAACGCCCCCTTAGCGTCCGGCATTAACGACGTGGATCCACTGCGGGGTGCGCGCGGGGCCGCCGTGCCGCCTTCACGTCCGATCTGCCGTGTTTGATGTTGCGGCCGGTACTGTTAAAACATTTGTCTGTTTCTCGTCCGGGATCAACTCATCAGCCAGTTTTTCCACGCCATAACTTTGAAAGATCCAGTTGGGACACACGACTTGCTCAAAGTTTCCTATCTCTATCACCAGCTAACTCTGATATCGTCTTCAGGATTCCTTCAACAAGGTAACATTAATTCGCAGTTTGATGTCCATCTCCGAGTGACATGCAAGCCTCCCATTCTAGCCATTTACACCGCGCCCTCAATCACTTCTTGGAAAAAAATGACATGATATTGCCCTGCCCCTTCGGCGCAGCCTTCTTGAGTTTCGAGGCTTGACTGCCGGAGCTTGGGGCTGTTGAAGGTTTGGGCTTGGTAGCTGGAGCGGGAGTTGGTTTCGGTGCTTCGTCTTCTGAGAACTCCTCCCAGACAGCCTCTTCCATAGTGACTGGAATCCTTACGTCAGTATCAATGATTATGATGCTTGGAGGCAGAACCTACCCAGATATCCTTCGTCGTCCATGATCTGCTTCTTCTTCATCACCTTCCTCTTGCCGCGCCGTCTGCCGTCGCCGCTGCTAGCAACGACCTCGGACTGCTCTGGCTCCTTCGTCGCTTCGGGTTCAGGCTCAGGCTCCTCCATCGACTCGTCTTCGGGCTCCTCCTTCTCCTCAGGCTCTTCTTCCTCCTCGCTCTCCTCCTCCATCATGCGCTTCAAGTCGGCCTCGCGCTCCTTTCTGGACTTCCTTCCATCAGAAGAGGGTTTGGCAGCCGGGATATCTTCATCGTCGTCTTCGCCGTCGTCAGACAGGGCAGGAGAGTCGTTGACTGGTAGTGCCTTCTTCGGTGCCTCCTTGGGTTTGCTCGCAGCCTTTGCTGCGGCCTTCGCAAACGACCCCATGATACCTGAAGAGCCACTCTTCTTCAGTGGGGGAGGTGCTGCACCCTTCTTGCCGGCAGCCATTGAGAATGGAGATTCCTTGGCAGCAGGCTTCGACTCTTTCTTGACCGGCTCCTCTGCCTTCTTGTCGGCAGCGGGCTTTGCCGTGGGTGGGGACGTTTCCTTCTTGACAGGCTTGGCCGCCGAAGCAACAGGTGCGGGCGTAGGAACTGGCTTGCCCTTGCGATCGCGCTTTCGTACATTAGGGTTTGTGATAGAGCCGTAGGTCTCCAGCATGGATATGCTGTCATCACCGGATTGCTCGCGAATCTGCTGGGAAACGTCTGCTAACATCTGGGGCTCCTTGGTCTTGTTAGTGCCTGGGTAAATGACGGAGTCACTGCCCTTACTCTGATGGGATGACGAGCCAGACTGTAGACATGGAACGAAGAAACATCTTCGTACGTAGCCAGAACCTCTGTGAGCTTGCTTTAGCACATTGCCTGGCCAGGATATCAAAAATCATTTCTTACCCTTTAGACGATCGCCAGGAACCAGGGATAGGGAGTAAGTGACGACATCTTCGGACAAAGGCTCGACATCGGGAGGAGAGCTGGTCATCTCGACATCGCCGTCCTCTTGGACGTTCTCGACTTTGCGAATGCCGTAGATCAGGTAGGTCGCATGGATGGTGCCAGGGCGCATGGCATTCTGAGATCGGTGAAACTCATACAGCATACTGGAGAACATAAGCAAGTATAATGTGTAGTAGACGTGAAGGAACTCACGCCTTTGCAGTATTGACATGAGTCTTGAGTGCCCTGCTAAGACTTCTGTATGTGACCTAGACAGTTGTCAGTACCGAACCTTAGCAAATGAGATGAAGCGCCGTCTTGCAATTTTCTCCTCGCTGAGGACCTGGTCTGCCAGGTACTTCTTGTACTCGTCCATGTTTGGAACTGTGTGGTGAGGATGCCGGTGTTGTTGGATAGCAAGACGCAGTGCGGAGGAGTAAAAATGCCCTCGGAGTCGAACCTCTCCCTCTCGATTTCACGATGCTCTCATGTAGGAGGGATGATGAGGGTTGGTAGGACGCGACGAAGACGCGTAAATTGATTTCTGGGTACGTACCTGCTTAGAACCACTCAGGTAGGCGCAATTGGTGACGTGATCCACTTAAGCACCTGCCCCTGTAACCCGGTCCTTGGCCTAGGCCCAGCGCGCCGCCACTCTCCTCGACGCGACTTTGACGTTCTTTCTGAAAACTTCCGGCACACCGTCTTCGCATAGGCCGCGATTGTCTTTGAACCGTTCATAGCCTGCCTCACCGGTGCCTTCCTCAGGCCAGACGTGTTGCATACTCTTCTGCTACGAAGTCCTGTCCAGAATCCCCTCCATCGAAGACATCACTCGCCCAGCATGGCGGACAACTTCGACGACGTCCCCGACTCCACAGACTGGCTCTCGACGCCTTTGTCAGGGCTATCGGCCGTCGAAGCCGCGCTGCGATGCCAAGTATGCAAGGACTTCTTCAAGACGCCCATGCTCACGTCCTGCTGCCACACCTTCTGCTCGCTATGCATCCGCCGCGCTCTCTCCAACGAAGGCAAATGCCCGCTCTGCCGCGCCTCGGACCAGGAACTGAAGTTGAGGAGTAACTGGGCCATGGAGGAGATTGTCGAGTCGTTTACAAAGGCGAGGAAAACGACATTGCAGTTCGCCAGGACCGCCGGCCAGGCCTCCGCCGGAGGCTCGTCACCAAAGAGGAAGCTTGTGGAGGAAGACTCCGCGCCGGAACACCAGCCCGAGACGAAGAGACTTAGGAGCTCAGCGAGACTCAGCAGGACAAGGGCGGGCCAGTCAACAACGGTGGTAGACCTAGAGGATGAACACAATCCAGAGCCCAGAGAAGAGGAAGAGGACGACGAAGCAGACGACGCAACATTCAGTAAGCCAAACCCCCGTCTTTGCTAGTCTGCACCCTTCGCTGACAACTTCCCAGCACCAGAAGACGGTCTCGTCCCCTGCCCAATCTGCCAAACCCGCATGAAGCAATTCCAAGTTTTTAGCCACCTCGACAAATGTCCTGGCCCCCAGCCGCAGCCCTCCCGTCCCAGCGCGAGTCGCACTCCGACCCCGAACACGCCTGCGCGTGGCGCCGCTCCTCCGCGCCAGACTCCGGCTCCCGAGCGCCTCCCCGCCATCGCCTACTCCATGCTGAAAGACGTTGCCCTCCGCAAGAGAATGTCCGACCTCGGCCTCTCCACGAACGGCACGCGGCAGCAGCTCGAGAAGCGCCATAAGGAGTGGGTGACGCTGTGGAACGCAAACTGCGACTCGGCGCGCCCAAAACGCCGCGCGGAGTTGCTGCATGATCTTGACGTGTGGGAACGCACACAGGGTGCGAAGGCGCCCATGTTCGCGGCCCGCCCGGGGGCCGCAGTCAAGGACAAGGAGTTTGATGGCGCGGCGTGGGCCGTGAAGCACGACGACTCGTTCAAGGACTTGATTGCGAATGCAAGGAAGAGCAGGGCGCAGGCGAAGCAGAAGACGGAGGAGGCGGCTGCTGAAGATGCTACGGCACAGAAAGAGTCGGATGCTGCTACACCAGGACTCGTGGAGAACACAGAGAGGGTGAAGAGTTTAGAGATGGTTGAGACCGCAGGAGCGGAGGTCATGATGGTTGACCTGACGGAGCCCTCTGTAGGCCCCGTGGCCACTCCCGCGCCCGAGGCTGCGATTCCAAAACCGCCCTCATCGGCATATTATTTGCAGGACGGCTTTTCAGAGCAGATACCCGCGGTGGACATTGGCGCAACAAATAGCCAAGAAGCACGGTGAACGTTATGTTGTAAATAATAGCAGATGCGATGTCGCTTCATTATGATACCCTCCAACATAAATGTACAGAATCCCCAAACGCCACCATCTATCGTAAAACACCGTACATAGTACAGAAGTCATGGCCTCTATGCAGCTTGTGGCTGCGGCCGTTCCTCCAACTCCAAGTTCTCCAGGTCTTCTGCCGTCTCCCTCGAAGGCGTCTTCTCTCCCGAAGGTTCCGTCACGGGCGCCTTCAGCCCTTGCATCTCTGCCTCGAGTCTCTTCTCCATCTCCTCCGCCTCCTTGGCCTCCTCCGCCTCTCTCCTCGCCCTCTCCTTGGCCTCCTCGGCTTCTTTCTTTGCCCTCTCCTTCGCCTCCTCCTTCTCCCTCTCCTCGCGCTCCATCTCCGCCAACTCGTCGTCGACCTCCACCTCATCCGCCGGCGCCGCGTTCGCATCCGCAATGATGTCGCCCACCTCGTCCACCTCGCCCATCTGCTCCCGCAGCGAGGCGACCACGTCCCCGACCCGGTCCGCCCCGCCGACCTTCTCGTTGAGCCCCTTGAGCGCCCCCGCGCTCGCCTCCATAACCTTCACGAGCTGCACCTGGTCGCGCGCCGTCTGGATCCTCGCTGCCACGTCCTCCAGCTGCCCCAGCGTCGCGAAGCGCGTCTGCAGCGAGTTCTCGGCCACCTTCTTCGACTTGAGCGCCGCCATCGCCGCCACCTTGTTCTTCTTCGCGACGGCCTCCTTCGCGGTGACCGTGAGCTCGTCGATGCGCGTGGAGAGCAGCGCAGTCTGCTTCTGCAGGTCCTCGATGAGTTCCTTCAGAGACGAGACCGCGGCGTCCTCCTCCGTTATAGCAGCCTCGTCCTCGTCCGCCCCTATCCCCTTGATCTTGACCACCTTGCCGTCATACACCACCAGCCCCTTGTCCCGCGACAGGAAGACGAGCAGAATGTCGACGTCCTTCTCGGATAGCCTCCTCTGCTCGACCAACGCGTCCGCAAACGTCTTCTGGAAGTGTGTCTTCGTATACGTGCGGTCGAATCTCGTGTCCGCGGGGCTGACCTTCTCCGCGAGCTTCTTGGCCGTGGTCTCGACGTTCTTGAGCACGACGAACTGCCCCTTAGGCAGCTTGTCCTCGCCCGACGTCGACCCGCCGCCGAACCCGAGCTGCCCCGCCGCCCACGACACGACGCTCCACGGCACCTGCGACCACGTCTTGGCGTATATGCTGTCCTTTGCGCCGAGGAACTCTTTGACGGGGTAGAGGTCCTTATCGGCGACGGCTTCGCGGACGACCGTACCCAGGGCGAGGGGCCGGCCGAACTGTTTGCTCTCGAGGGCGCGGAGGAGGTTATCATCGACGTCTACGACAAGCAGGTTCGGCGCGGAGAGCTGCGAGGGTATCCTCCCTTCCCAGGCCGCGCGGGCGAGGGCCTGCCGCCAGGCGCTCATGTTCGCTTGGAAGCCATCGGGGTTCAAGGTTCGTTGAGGTCGGAAATCGGAGTAGAGAGCGGGGAGACGTGCTCTGCAAGGCTTGTTAGAAGTCTGAGGCTATTATCCAGGTGGTGGAGTAGGTTGGACAAACTTGCGGAAGTTCTGGTCGTGTTCCGTGAGGAAGGCTGCTAGGTCGCCCATCGTGACCAGGTGACAACGAGAACGGCTGCAGACCTGTTTGTTGTTTTGTTTCTCGTGGGATCCTCGCGGCGGGTAGTAGCAGTTGGCGCGGTGATTCTCTCAGAGTCTGAAGAGGGCCTGCTAAGGGGTGCCTTCTTTTGAAGCGACGTTGGAAGGTTTGAAGTTCCTGTGATCTCTCATGAAAGACGGAAGGACGGGGGAGCTTCCATGTTGGCCCGTGGTGGGGTGGCGCCTTATCGGCGTACTTTTAGCGGTGCTTCCCCCTATCGGTTGCCTGTGAGATCACTGGGAAAATCCTGGGGACCCTGGCAGCTGCGGGTACGTACAGGGTTGATGGACTTCGACGTGCCTCAGCTTCACATCGTGAATGCCAGACATCTAAGCTTGGATGAGAAGTCCTCGTCCCATTCAGTAGCTACTCCTTGTCCGCGAAACGACAAGCTCGAGCAGATGGGATATCAAGTCACGAAATGAAAAGAGACAAGTGCATTCATCAAAACGGTGTAAATGCTATTAGCCCGCTTCATAAGAACGCATCTACAACCCCAATCACCCAGCGCCATCCTCATACCAGATCATGTCTTTATCCAAAATCATTTTGTACAGAGTCGTCAGCCCCTTCGTCCTCGGCCGAGTTTACTTTATGTAACGGCGCCGTCTCAAGATTGGCAGCCTGTGGCCCCGCGCGGCCCATCATGCTCGCCCTCCTCGACCGCAGATCCAGAGCCTCGCTCTCTTCGTCCACAACGACGTCCTCGGCTTCCTGAGACGCCGATTCGTCGCCGGCATCCTCGGCCTCGAGCTTTTCGTCGAGCTGATGCTGCAGACCCGTCACGAAGTCGTTGGCGACGTCAAACTTGGAGATGCCGTTCTCGTGCGGGAGGTCGGACCATATCCGCCCTGCCTCGTTGAGACAGCGCTGCGACTGGATGTATTTTTGCTGAAGCAGCCAGGACTCGCCGGCCAAGACACACCACATGGCCGACTTGCGCTTGCGATGGCCCCAGGAGCCAGACCCGACGCCGGGTTTGGCCGAGTAACACACAGCAAGACGCTCCTTCATGAGAGCGTCGCCGATCTTGCCTAGGATCTTGGAGTCGAGGAGCCGGATGCCCCATCTGACCGCATCGTCAACGCTGCTTCCGCCCCTGAGGCGGAGGAGCTCAATGCCCAGGGTAAGCGAGCGCAGAGCTCCGAATGGGGCGCTGCATCGTGTTTGGTAGGAGTAGAAGGCCGCTTCGAGCATTTGGTCAATCGTTTCGGCGCGAGACTTTGAGGAAAGGTTTTGCGGCATGATCAGGAGGCTGACGGCGGCCATCTCGTTGGTCGCCGCGTGATACCGCCACGCCTTGGCGTCGCTGAAATCGGATCTCAAGAGGTCGTACGTCGAGTGCGCCAGCTTGTAATCTCTCAGCATGAAAGCGAAATCGGCAAGCTTTCGCATAATAGCTTCCGAGGCATCTGGCCGATAGAATCCCGCAGGGTCATAGCTGCTGGATGATCCACTGCCTACCACCGATGACCTCGAGCTGCTGCCGAAGCCGCCCCATTTTCTTGATATGCTCATGAATCTGCCGGTGATGCCTCTCCTCCGAGATGCGACCTGGTCGTTCCATAAAGACACATGCCGCTCCATGGTAGGCACAATAGACTGTGTCACCATTTCCCTCACAAACGTGCGGATCGCTGTCGCGTCAGACTCGAAAATGTACCTCGTCGGGTCCTCGAAGTCTTCCTGGTCCTCGCTGTGTCGGATATCAACAAGCTCTTCGGCCGCGGACATCCAGTCGCTGCGAGGAAGCGGTATACTGTCGTCGTCGGTCTCAGCGCTTTGCGTACTTCGTAGCCGTAGCAAGTGGCAGTGCAGCCCGAGGTGGCGCTTCATCTGGTCAAACAGAGCTAGTGACCGCGTTATGTCGTCGCGCTCTTCGTCGTGAACCAGAACATAATATCGCAGATAGTCCCCATCCACCCAGACCGGCAGCTTATTTTCGCCGGAGCTCGTGTCATTGTACAGTTTCCGCAGGTCCTCGATCGGCGAAGGGCTTCTTGAGCTGATAGCAATGACGCACGCGACCGGATGCGCAAATGTCTCATGAGGTGATACCTGGATGCCTGAGAGAAGTCTCCTCAGGTATAGCGAGTAGTATGGCGAGGTAGCCTCCACGTCCAACCCTTGCCTCGTGAAGGCGCCGTGGTGCGGAGTATGCAAGAAGGAATCCTCGGCGTAAGACAGATGGCGATCGACAACGGCCTCGACATCTTCGAGGGTGTTCCTCGACTTGAGCGAAGACCCTGGCTGCCCGTTGGCCTGCGCGCCGCCTCTCGCGCTCTCCGGCGAGTCAATGTTCTCTCCAAATTTGACGAACCGGATGGAATAGTCCTCCCATGTCCTGCTCGCGCCGTTGCTGTCTCTAATAGTGACCTTGCCCTGCACCTGCTCGCCAAACGGCCTCAACAGCTCCCACAAACCATTCTTGAAGCCCTTCTCCTTCGCCAGCTCGTCCGTATCCTTGGAGGTGTAGATCGCAACGTGTGGGACGTATGCCTTGACGAGCAGGTTGCGTGGATCGCCGGGGCTGTCGGATGAGATGTCGATCAAAGACCTCCCCGCCGGGCCGCCGAAGACGGAGCCGGACATGGTGCTGCGGGCGGGCGAGCCGCGTCCCATGGGCGATCCGGACCGTGAGCCCGGCGGGGTCAGGGTCGAGGCGAAGAGGGGCGCGGCCGAGGGGTGCGATCGGCGGTGCGGCAGGCTGACTTCGGACTGGGACAGCGGGTGGCCCTCCGGCACGGACTGCCTCTTGGGCAGCCTCACGGTGGAGGCGGCCATCGGCAGCGCCTGGATCGCATCGGTTGGTGACGCATCGTTGTCCGGGGACTGCATGGGGGAAGTGGTGGTGGTCCGAGGTATATCAGCCGCGGGAACGACTGATACCCTTTTCCGGCTCGGACTTCTCGCAAGTTCTGCGGTTTTGCGGTTTTGCGGTTCGCGTCGATATCGTGGGGGTTGGGAAGAAGCAGCGGTTGCGGCTCTAGATTAGACCTCGTTATTCGTTCGAGTGGCTTCGGGCGACGTAATCATAAGGGGGGGAGGCTCTCTCGAGGGTGGATCGCAGAAGAAAATACGAGGTTGGATCAGTCCGTAAACTTGAAAGTCAGTCAGCACCATCCAGTTCACTCCCACAATATGATCGTATAGACATACAAAGACTGTTCCATCACAAGGCCGCGAAAGATACAGCAAGCTGCCAGTAATCCAAATTACCTCCAGAAAGCCGTCGTTCAGGCTCGGGGCGGGAGACATTTGATCCTCCGATAAGTGACTAGCGCCCCGTCACATGCACGTCTACCCGCGGAGGAGAGTGGGGGACCCTTGTCCCTTCCGCGGCCCCTGCCTTTTCTTGGACCTGGCGCCCGTGCGTCGCGAACCGTTTGTACAGTGCAGGTTGCAGCTGCATTAGCAGCGAAGCATCCAAGCTCGCGACTTTCTTCTAGATAACTTCCACCCAGCTTCCAAACGATACCCACCCCCATACGCATTTTGCCTTTTCTAGAAATCAAAGCTTTCCAAACATGCCGTCCGACCTCTCCTCATACCTCGCCACACGCTACCTGGTAGCAGATCCTAAGCCCTCCAAGAAGCGCAAGCGCAAGGCCGCCGCCGAAAACCAAGGCCTCATCATCGCAGACGACGACGACAACTGGGGCAAGTCCACACAAGACAACGATGACGACGACGGCGGCCCGATGCTCGTGTCCGGGGCCAAGTCAGCCGAGTTCCGCCGCACAAAGAAATCAAACTGGAAATCCGTCGCCGGCAACGGGCCCTCGAAACAAACAGACGACGACGATGCCGCTGCCGCCGCAGACGCCATCCTCGCCTCGGCGGCCGCAGAGAACGCCGCCGCCGCACAGGCCGACGACGAGATGCCTGTGGTAGAAGGCGGCGGCAACGACGCGGGGGTGGTCAAGATGAGCGACGGCACGCACGCGGGCCTGCAGAGCGCGGCGTCGGTGTCGGCGCAGCTGAAGAGGCGGCAGCAGGCCGAGGAGGCCGAGTTCGCGAAGCTGAGGAAGTCGGGCAAGGAGCAGGAGACGGTATACCGCGACGCCACGGGTCGCAGGGTGGACGTGTCCATGAAGCGCGCCGAAGCGCGCAGGCTAGCGGCCGAGGCGGAGGAGAAGGAGAGGCTGGCGAAGCTGGCGCCCAAGGGCGAGGTGCAGCTCGAGGAGGCGCGGAAGCGGAGGGAGGCGCTCGAGGACGCGAAGCTCATGAACTTCGCCCGGACGGCGGACGATGAGGAGATGAACAGGGAGCTTAAGGAGAAGGAGAGGTGGAACGACCCGATGGCGCAGTTCATGGTTGAGAAGACGGGGCCGGGGGCCAAGGGCAAGAAGGGCAAGAAGAGGCCGGTATATGCAGGCGCTGCACCGCCAAATCGGTATGGCATCCGACCGGGCTACAGGTGGGATGGCGTGGACAGGAGTAACGGGTTTGAGGGAGAGAGGTTCAGGGCGTTGAACCGGAAAGAGCGGAATAAGGGGCTCACTTATGAGTGGCAGATGGACGAGTAAAATCGCATATGTTACGGTGTTAAAACACCGTGGTTGGCGAGGAGTTTGATGGAACATCATTTAATGACTATGGCATGGCCAGCACATTTGATCTTGAAATTCCGACACATCTCCCTGGCTTGTGACTCGCAACCCAAATCAGCATCTCTACTTCTTTCGCTGAAAGTGAAAGTCTAGACTGTCACAGTCACAGTGGCCGTGTGTAGCTTCGGAATCACTCGAAGCGAAAATCGGTGGCAAAGGCCGTGGATTTCGTAGAAGACAAATATGAGCCGATAGACGGAATAGGCAGACTGAAAGAAGCAAGCCTGTTCCTCGCCAATGCATTATGGTAGGGAGGTCTAAGCTCTAAGTCTATCTGGTGGATAGATCCAGGAAAAGGCAACCTATTCCTGCATGCTGGTGGCTCAGACACGGCGTACTATCTAAGACTTGCGACGGAGTACCTTGTCAGGCCCGTACAGGCAATTCTCTCTGACAAGCTTGATCCACTCCTTGCGGTCCATCTGCCCAGGACCGTCTCCAATACGACCAGCAAACTTTCTCATAAGATTTCCAATGGTAATGCCACTTGGAAGCTCTGGCAGAGCATTGATGATCTCCCAGGGCTCGATAGGGCCGGGAGATCCAGCGCGTGGGGAGCCTTCTGGAATAGGTGAACCAGGCTTGGAGCCTGCCGCAACGAGTCAGCTTGTCTAGAGGGTCTAAAGATTGGATGTCTGAAAGAAGACTTACCAGGTGCAGCGGGAGCGGGACTACCGGCCCTCGATCCCACAGGGGTTCCTCTTGCGCCACTTCCGACGAGCTTGATCTTCTTCTTCTGCCGCAGCTGGCCATCCGACATCTCTCCTGCCGTGGCTTCGCCATCGCTCATTACACCCTTGCCCAGGTTGCTCTTGCCCACCGGGCCTTGAGACAAGGGAGTCGACGAACGGCTTTGGTGAACGGAAGCAGTCTGCTTCTTCATCTTCTTGCGAGAAGACTCGTTTCCACTAGATTCCGACAAGTTGGGGGAGCCGGGACGCTTCAAGGACTTGCCCTTTTTCAGAGCGTCTGTATGTTTCTGTCGGCCAGATGGGGTCGTGTTGCCCTTGGAAGACACACCCGAGGCGTTCTTGTCCTTCGAGTCTCCCTTCTGCTCGTCTTCCTTCTCCTTGTCCTTGTCTTTATTCTCATCATCTTTCTTCTCCTCGTCGGAGTCTTCGTCACTCTGGGTCCACAGTTAGCCAAAAGCTGAAAATGCGTGTCGGGTTGAACGTACCGAGGAAGACTCGAAGGGATCATAGCCACTTGAGTCGGATTGATAGATGGTTTCCTTCTCTCTCTTGATGAGCGCCTTCGTAGTCCGCTTTCCCTCTTTGCGACGCTCCTCCTCAGCCTTTCTTTCTTCGTCGAGCTCCTTCTGAACTCTGTTTTCATCAGCATCGCCAAAGAGATTAGCACCGAGCTGGTCACGGCGGATACGTTCGGTCGCCTCCTTGAAGTCCTCGTCATTGTCGACTTCCAATCCCGGGGCCTCGTCGTCGTCCTGGAACTCATCTCCTTCCATATCGATCTGATCGTGGTCCATCTTCTCCTCGCGAGAAGCGGCACGGAAAGTGTTACTCTCCGTCTTGATTCTTGCCGGGCCGTAGAGTGCATGTCTAGTTGCATCCCACTCCTCTTGCTCACTCTTCTTTTGCTTATCGCGCATGTACCAGCGGCCGACATCCGTTTTCTTGCTCATCAAGGCCTCGGCTTCTTCCAGTCTCATCGTGTTGAAGTGCGGCTTCGCCGTGAATTTGTACCACTTTTCCAAGGGAACAGCCGCAAACTTCCCGTCTCTGGTAGCAACGAAGGCGACGGTGGTCTCCGACAACGGTGCGACGTAGGATCCTACCCAGACGTTCTTGCCATCAGCGTCTTCGAGATGCCAAGGAAGTGCCTCCTCATATCGCAATTCCTGCTGCTTCTTCTCCTTCTCGGTTCTGGGTTGTCGGTGGAACTGCACATCCTCCTCCTTCTTCTTCTTCGGCGCGGGTTTCTTGTCTAGACTGGGGTCTTTGAGACTCGGCGCACTCTTTGCCAATTCGACGGCGCGAACAGCCTCACGCTCAGCCTTCAACTGTGCCAATCTCTCAGCCTCCTTCTCGTCAACCGGCGGTGGCTCGGGAGCCTCCTGCTTGACCTCGCGGCCAGGCGGCGGTTGGCGAGGATCGCGTCGCTGGAGCGTCACAGGTCTGGTGAACTCATCTTGGTTCGTGGGGTCGATTCCTTTCTGCTCGAGGTCCGCCTTGGAAGATGAGAGCTTCATTATGTGATGTCGAATGCCGTCCTTCAATGCCTTCTTTGTGGTCACGATCTTGTACTCTCTCACATTTTGTGGGGGAGGATCGAGCCAGCCACCGTTTGCCGCTCTTCTAGTTTTGATTTCATCTTCGGTCTCGGGACGCTGATGACCGAGATGGCCTGACGCGCCCGGAGAGGGTCGAGCGCCTGCTGCAGTCTGCAGGGTATTCGGCGCAGGACGCGAAGCCGCGGGTCGAGGTTGGCCAGGGCGTTTGCGGGCGACTAGAGGGTCTCCGCGAGGTCGTCGCTTGATCGGAGGAGGGCGAGGCGGGCCATTGGGGTTTTGGCCGTTCGGCATGCCGGGCGGTGGCGCGCTCATCTCGAGGTCGTAACTTGCTGCTGGCACACTAGCAGCCGATCGTTATTCGATGGAGCCACCGGAATCTCGTTGCGAAGGCGTCGAAGTTTCGATTTGGGGCAGGCAGTCGGCACCGCAGAGGCCAGACGAGTCGTGACGTGAACGGAAGAGACGGCGCTGCGGGCGCAAAGTAGTTGAAGCACGCCGAGGACAAATAGCAAGGCTATGCAGTTGAAAAGTAATGTCTCTGAAGAATGCTTTAAACTCGTCCAACCGAACTTTCCAAGTATTTGCCTGCGATGCGATGTGGATTAGTAGTCGCGAAGAGGCAGATGATGACAAAGAGGAGAAGCGGCGACGAGGACGGCGTGGTCGCGGGAAGAAGGTTATTGGAAGGCGCGCCTTGGAAGTTGAGCGCACCTAGGCAGCCAGCCCAGCTCAGGGAGCTTACAGAAAAGCTGGTACTAGTGGGTCGGGTGCTCTGAGGAGACCTGCATTGTAGGTACCCGCCTGCTTGTGTTTGGTGCGGAGTACTTGCAGGTCTCAGCTTTTGCAGGGAACAGTACCTTTTTAGCGCGGGTGGCTCACAGTGCCTGGCAATGCACCTCAGCAGCAGGAGCCGCATATGGAAGGGGCTAGCCTTGCTGGGGAAGAACGTCATAGGGATGAACTTGCGACCATGCTGCACGTTGCGATTGTGTAATTCATCAACTCAGGTAGGGACAAATAGTAGAGAGGCAGCTTGAGAGACGTTCGGAATTGCGTTGAACTACTTGATTTTCCGCCGTTGAAACCGATTGAACTCATTTCATCATTGAAGTTACAGGCTCAAACTTGGCGCTGGACAATAATTACAGCCCTCACTACAACGGTCGAAGCAAAGAGGTATTGCAGTCAGGATAAGATAAGACAGACTCAAAAGACTGCTCACAGCACTTACTACAGGGGCAATTGCGATGGATGGATGTAAAAGACTGGTAGAGGCTGCAATTAGCATAGCAATGTAATTCTATGAATTAACTATATTTGCGCCTGTGCTTCATGTACACGAAGTGTTCGTATCCCGCGTGTGACAGTTGATCACTTGACACCTCGACATCACTTTCCTTTCCAAGACGCTTCCAATTGAGTCGGAAAGCTTATAACACCAACTTTAATCCATCCAGGGACTTTACTTTGACTTCGTTCCTGCCGTCCCATCAAGGCCAGTCGGCGCCGACCAAGCTTCGCACAGTTCAAAGTCGCCCGAGCACGCCAAATATGCACAGTATCCATTCGTTCTACACTGTAGCCCCTCACCAAGGGATGTACCTTCCCCACGTCCAGCTTTCACCTCACTCCAGATTTACACTGCACGCTTGAATGAGGTGATCAGCAATCGGAAACTGGTTTCTGTCCTGCAAATCAGCCTTCCTCTTCGTCAAGCCGATCAATAGAACAACAACCACCTCACACCTCAACTCTCAGACACCGGCCATGTTCCCCAGACGTTCCTGACCAGGTGAGGACGCAGTGCTGCGAGCCCGTAGCAGAAACCTCAAGCTCACTCAACCCCACAGCAACATCACCATCGCCAAGCTCTGGCCAACTACATCGCATGAGTACGACCGCAGGAAGACATCGCCATCATGCAGAGTAGTGACGGGCAGCCTGCCGGCCCCAGTGCCCTCGAGAATCGCCTGAGAAATTTGATTCTCACCAATGCTCCCCCTACGAACGGCCCGCCCCAATTCTCTGACACCCCGCGAACGGCCGCACCTCTCCCTGTCGGTGCTGCTTCTGCGCAAACCGCCAACAATGACAATCCTGCCTCAGCTCCCGTCGATGGCAAGCTCCCAGGCTCGCCCAAGATTTCCAGAAAGCGCCCCAATCAAGCCCAAAGACGCCAGATGAACGCCCAGCTGTCAATTCCCATTGATACTCGACCTTCGCCGCCTACCCATTACGGAAGACCTTTTTCCGGATCTCCGGGTCATCCGTCTCATCCTCCCGGCTTCCACCAGAATGGCGGAAGATCTCACCACGCGGCCCCTTACCATGGCCAGGGCCAGCCGCAGGGTCAGTATGCTGGAATGCAACCGCACACGCCAAGACGTGATGGACCTCGACACCCCGGAAATTTGGACACCTCTCGCTACCATGGTGATCAGCCTCATTTCGCGCGTCAGGACAATGGATCGCCCAGATATCCGCGCAATCCTCACGGTCAGCTCTACAGTCCCCGTGGCTCCCAGCACCAGTTCCGTCCCGAGGAGCTGGAGAATCAGGCCGCCTACCTGGAGGGGCTCTGCAGCACTCTTGTTGCTGGCGCGGAGATTGAACGCGGCGAGATCCTCGAGAAGGAAAACTTTCGCCTCAAGATTGAGCAAGTCTGCCGGGTTGCCATCGCCGAGTATGAGCAGCAACAGAATGACATTGAGAACTTCCCTCCCCAGTCTGTGGAGTTGAAATGCTTCGGCAGTCTTTCCTCAGGTTTCGCTACCAAAGCATCCGACATGGATCTTGGCCTCGTCTCGCCGCTTTCCCAACCACAACCGGATGCCGCAGGCTCACCCATTCCCAGGCTCATTGAGAAGGCTTTCTTGGAACTCGGCCTTGGCGCTCGTCTCCTCACTCGAACCAGGGTGCCGATTATCAAACTTTGCGAGAAACCCCCTGAGAGACTGAGATTGGACCTGCTGGAAGAACGAGACAAATGGGAAAAGGGTATTGTCGACGTCGACCATGCAGACGCAGCCGATGAGGATGAGCATGCCGACACTGAAGCTACCCATGCCAAGGAGGCTACCAACGATCAGCCAGACGAGTCGGCTGATCATAAGACAGACGCAACGTCCCCTACGGTGGGAGATGCCTCCGAGTCGAAGCTGAGCATGCGCCAGTCAACCAACATGTCTCTACCCGCTTACTATAATGTGGCGAAGCGGGCATTGAGAAAGTTGGGAGGTCGTGACGTTACTGTGTCAAACTGCCGCGAGCTGACAGAAGGAGACTACGTGCTCCTTAACAAAGTGTGCGAGGCCTTCTTCGCCGGTCTTCACAATAGGGAACTGAAGAACAGGTTGTCGGCTTATCACTCGCTGTCCTTTAAGCCCCTCGCCAACGTACCCAACTACCGTTCGTTAGCCGGCGTCTACGCGCAAATGGAAGGCGAAAGAATCGTCATGCTTTGCGAGGCAAATACTATCGTCGCTAGTGCCGAGGATGCTGACGATTCTGCTAACGCGCTCATCGCAGCTTGGAAGTCCCTCCAAGATCAGCCACACTTTGGCATTGAGCCGCTGACTTACACCAAGCATCTTCAAATCCAATTGGAGAAGCTCAGAAAGCTGCCAACCGCACAACTACTCACACTCGAGCAGAGCCAACACGAGGCCGCTGGCGCGTATCACAACAGAACGTCCAAAGTTGTGTCGCAGCTTAGACCCCGCGATGCCGCCAGCTTGGTGGCTGCCCAAAATCTCATCATCGAGAAATTCGCGTCCGGCATATGGATCAACAGCATTCGCACGCAGGTCGCAGAATTCATCGATGCCTCCCCCGCGAATATCAGCATCCACGCCGTTGCCCGCCGCCACAAGAGTCTACAGCTGGCGTCTGAGCTCGAGAAGGCTCTGGACCATGACTTGTACGATGCGACTCTCGAAAGCGACATTAGAGAATATATCTCCGTCCTTCGTGGCCCCATGCGCAAGAGCAATGCGGAAGACCCTCACTATGACTACGTCATCCCCGTCACGAAACAAAACATTGAAATCATCAAACGCATGCGCGAGATCAAGGACCCGGCAAAGATGTCCGTCAACCAGCCCCGCGACCCTTACCGCGACAAGCTTGAGTTCCCCAAATCCGGCGTAGGCGTGCAGTGCGACATCAACTTCTCCGCCCACCTTGCCCTTCATAACACTCTGTTGCTCCGGTGCTACTCCCACACCGACCCTCGCGTCCGGCCCCTCGTCCTGTTCATCAAGCATTGGGCAAAGGTCCGCGGTATAAACACACCATACCGTGGCACCCTTAGCAGCTATGGCTACGTCCTCATGATGCTGCATTACCTCGTCAACGTCGTCCAGCCCTTCATCTGCCCCAACCTTCAACAACTCGGCCCAGCCCCGCCGCCCGAGGGCATATCTCCCACCGGCCCCGATGACAGTATCATGTGCCGCGGACGCTTCGTCGGCTTCTGGCGCGACGAGCCCGAGATCCGCCGCCTTGCCCAGATGAACCTTATCAACAGCAACCGCGAGTCTATAGGCCACCTTCTCCGCGGCTTCTTCGAGTACTACGCCCAGAACGGCTCCATGAGCACGTACCCCGGTCGAGGCTACGACTGGGGCCGCGACGTCCTCAGCATCCGCACCCCAGGCGGCCTGCTCTCCAAGTCCGAGAAGGGCTGGACCGGCGCCAAGACCGTCATCGAATACCGCCCCAACGCCGTCAACTCCCCCGGCACCGAGGCCCCTCCCGCAGCCGCGGCGCACTTTGCTCTCAAATCACCCATCGACCCGCCTACCCCGACCACACCGTCCGCCGCGACCACATCGCAGGACGCGCCATCCCCGACCGTCGGTGGCAAGCCAGCCGTCGCCACGCCCACGACCGCCGCCGCCGTCACCGCCGCATCCCACAAGAATGGCGAGGTGAAGGAGGTCCGGCACCGCTACCTCTTCGCCATCGAAGACCCCTTCGAGCTCGACCATAACGTCGCCCGCACCGTGACGCACAACGGCATCGTCGGCATCCGCGACGAGTTCCGCCGCGCGTGGCGCATCATCAAGGGCGCCGGCACCGGCAACTTCAGCGAGGAGCTGCTCAAGGACGTCGCTGCGGTGAAGGAGGAGGACGAGAAGAGCACGTTTGTGTCGCTGCTGGACGAGATTCACGGGTGGGAGCTGTTCGAGTGAGTGAGGGAACGATTGTGTGTGTATTCCGGGAAACAGAAATGGCAGAGTATGGGATGTAACTTTACTGTGTTTGTAAGGAGAAATGTGACATGTGAGGACGTGCGGACGGACTGGAGGGCATGCTCTTAGGGACGATGTCACGAACGTATCATGAGGAAAAAAAAAAGAAGAAGAGAGAAACCAAACATGAGATGAGGATGAGTTGCTTGTATTATTATTACCCTGTGTAACTACAGATATAAAAAAACCTCAAATTTTGACCAGTTACTAGCGAGACCGCTGTAATCAAGCAAGTTGGCAGATGAGATCTCAGAAGTAAAATACATTGCACTGGAGGAAAAGCATGTTCGAAGGTTTCTCTTACCCCTCGCCCACCCATCCCGGAGGTGGTGAACGCCATAAAGGCAGACTGAGCGAGGGGTCTTCTTTTAGCCGAAAATTTGATCTACCAACGCTCCGTTAAGGACTTCTTCTGGGATGAAGATAGCCCTTGCTGTCCAGAAGACAGCATCGTTGGGGGGGGAGGAAATCCTCCGAGAGTCAAGAAAAGGAAATATTAGTGTAGCACACACGTGACACACACACCATAAAGGTTGCGGTCGGATGAGGTATCAAGATCATAATTCATGTCTAATACTGACCATGTAAAAAAACGTTTCAAGTGGCAGACCATTCCCAGGTCGCACTTTTGTGTTGCCGCCATTCTGGCTTTTTCCACTGTGCCGTTGCCGCCTCCCAAACGCCGCGCTAGAATGCCATCACACCTCCCAAGGATGCCAATGAAAACGCACACGAGGCCCAGAGTACAGTTCTTAGACCAAGAAAGAAATGCAAGAAAAGAAGCAGTGATAGTCTGGCAGAATGGCATAATTCCGCCCCACGCTCTTTTGCTGAATTCTTCTAGTCCAGGATGTGCTGGTACAAGGGAGAGATTGACTCGCCGTAGTGGTTGCGGCGGATGGCCTCGGCGAGGAGGAAAGAGAGGTCAAGGACGACAAGCTTGGGGGTGCGCTTGGCCTGGTCCTCAGGAATGGGAAAGCTGTTGGTTACGATGATGGTGTCAATGCACTCGCATTTCTGCATCTGCTCAAGGCAGTCGCCGCCAAAGACGCCGTGGGTGGCCATGCAGTAGACCTTCTTCGCGCGGCCCTTCTTGACCACAGTCTCGGCCGCAGCAATCCAGGATCCGGGCTTATCGATCATGTCATCCACGATGAAGACGGTTCTGTTCTTGACATCGCCGACCAGCGTGATCATGTGCTCGACCTTGGGATCCTTGAGAACGTCGTCTTCCTCGTCTGATTCGGGAACCGCGTCGCCGGAGCCGCCCAGCGCGTGGGGCTGAGGAGCGAAGAAGGAGGATGCCTGAGACATGGTCATCGGGTCGTCGTCGCGGACGCTGCCGCCCGCGGTCGAGGTAGCCGGCGATGGATAGTCGTCGTCCACAATGTGACCTTGGACAAGACGCCCGTGGGTGACTTCGTGAGCGCGGCGGTCATCATACTCCGCATCGCCCTCCTCGTCGTCCTCCGTAGCACCGTTGGTGGGCTTCGACTGTGTAGGGGTTGTTGGCCGCTCATCCATAGTGCGGGGATGAGAGCGTGGTGGGTTGGTGTGCTGAGGCGAGCCGTGAGCGTCGGCTCTCACTCTAGCAGCGCGACCGTTGGGGGGAGGGGTAGTGGGTCTGCCGGCAGTTGGAGTAAGACTGCTCTCCAAGAGGGGGTCGCGTTCGAAGTTATCAAGGTGGTGCATGATCATGCTGGATGTCATGTTGCCACCACGCTTCTTCTCAGTAGTGACCATTCCAAAGTTCAGCTTCAGGGCGTCCGCAAGCGATGTCACACGCTTGGTACCGCCGGCGTTCTTGGATACGACAACAGCCTCCTTCCAGTTGGGCACGTTGTGACGGATCCATCTCGCCAACAAGGGCTCGGCGTGGAGGTTGTCGACGGGACATTTGAAAAAGCCCTGCATCTGAGACGCGTGGAGGTCGACGGTGATGACGTGCTTAACGCCAGCGACGCCGAGGAGGTTGGCCAGCATTCTCGCCGTGATCGCACCGCGGTGGGACTTCTTCTTGGACTGGCGGCTGTAGGGGAAGTACGGCAGCACAGCTGGAAGGACGAGGGTTAGCGACGCGATGGTGGTGGATTGAGTGAGCAAGGGGTTGTGCTTACCAGTGATCTTGTTCGACGAGCCGCCCTTGCAGGCCGAGATCATGATCAACAGTTCCATGATGGTATCGTTGACATTGGCGCTGCCGGACTGGACAACGAAGACGTCCTTCTCTCGGACGCTAGTCAAGATTCGCACGCTCGTCTCGCCCTTTTGTGTGACGGGTTAGCCTCAACAGGGAGTCCAAACAAGTTTGGAATTGGTCCAATCAAGGCAAGAGCCGGTGAGAGAAGAGGCCGCGACAGGTCGCGAGTCTCATCCTCGCCGACTCCCCGCCGTTGGTGTTGACGGCAGCAGAATTTTGTGTCTTTTGGGGATTGGCCAAAGAACAAAGATCGCACTTCAGCTTACATTGGAAAATTGGGTAAGCTCCGCCTCGGCAGGAGCCATGCCCAGGTTCTCACATATTTGCGTAGTGAGGGCCGGGCATGAAGAGCCCGCGAAGATGAGAGTGCCGCGCATTTTGCGAAGAAGAATGCGAGAGGGTCGAAGAGTTTTGGTTCGCGTAGCGGGGAGCTTTTATTTGCGGGCTGCTGCGAAAGGAAAAATTGAGTTGGGCGCAGGGGGGGGAGCCGGGGGTGATTAAGCCGACAAACGGGGTCGGGCCAGCTGAAGAGTGGGGGGCTGGACAGTGCGGCTGCGATAATCAGCCGGATGAGGCCTTGATTCGTACTGTATTTATCCGACCCGGACCAGCCTCATTCCTAACGAAATTTTCAGCTGCACCGTGCCGGACACTGGGACCCCGCGATGCTGCTTATGCCCCTCTGAGGCAGGTGCAACCAATATCAAGGTCGTGAAGAAGGTACGCCTTGATATGCAACAACCCAACTCTTCATGCGGGAGGAAAACTTTCGGGAAAAGATTCCCCAAGTAGAGAATACTATTGGTGTTATATGTATGACTCACTGTTGGAAAACGCTCGCCTACGAATTTTCAATAGATGATTTCGAGGTTAGCTTAAAACCCCCTCCAAAAGCACTCCATTCCCTACTTATTCCCACTAACATACGCTTGAAAGTGTAAGGTTTGACGTACGCTCAGTCAGGAACGGTCATTAGAATGGGTATACCTCACTTGATCCACCACCTCGCTCCATATGGCGTTCTCGCTCCTGTGGACGGCGACAGAGTTGTGATCGACGGCCCTGCACTGGCGTATCACATCTACCACCTTTGCACGAGGAGCAGCACCGGCCTTCCTTCCTACCAACTGCTCAGTGACACTACCATCGCTTGGCTAGAAAAGCTCACGAGTCACAAAATCTCCATGTACCGTGCCTTAGCCAAAGCACCACCGTATCTTTGAAGACTTACGCGTTGCAGAGCTGCGATCTACTTCGATGGCTTTCTCCCACCATCAAAGATTCCTGTCCGACTGGACAGGATACTGAGGACTTCGACACAACTGAAGCTCTTCCACTCAACGTTCCCTAATGCTTGTTCAGCCAAGCAGGTCTCAGTCACATACCACAGGCAGCCTCCTCTCTTTCCGACAGACGCACCAAAGAGAGAACAGCCACTGACCCCGCCCCCTCCATTCCTGGTTGCTGCCGTGGTCGACAAGCTCAGCCAAAGTGACAAGTATGCGGACTTGGTGCGTCTGGTACCGGGCGAGGCGGACGCTTACTGTGCAGACGATGTCCTGAAGAACGGAGGAACGATCGTAACCTCCGACTCTGACCTCACAATACACGACCTCAACGAAGGGGCTGTTGTCTTTTTCAAGGACCTCCACATAGGGTCCGCAGATGGGAATGATGGCCTACTTGGATTGAAGTTCTGTCCTTCGGACGTGGAGAAGCGGTTGAAGCTGCCCGAGGGACAAGGCATGCGGCGGTTTGGATACGAACTTTCCAAGTCTAGCAGGCCCAAATTCTCGCAAGTTCTCGAGAGCTGCAAGGGAGACGTCAATGACCCGGAAGACTTCCACAGCTTCTGTAAGCCATACGAAGCCCTGGATACAACTGATTGGAGCGCGGTCCCCGTACTTGGGAGCTTGAAGAATCCCAAGCTTGATGCCAGGCTGTCAGAGATCGTCCTCCAATTCGTGGGCTACTCAGGGGCCTCCGCTGCCTCATCTGAGGAGAAGGGAGCGGAAGGGTGTATGATGTGCCTTCCGCCACTCCTCGACTGTCCTGCTCGTGCAAGCGCATGGGACAGCAGCGCTTCTGTCCGACAGTTGGCGTATAGTCTCGCTTCCTTGCTGAAAGCAGGAGCGTCACCCCCTGTCCGAGAGTACAGAAGAGTGTACAACGGGATGAATCAAGGGAAGAATATCATCATTCTTCCTCGGACATCTATCAAAGACTACACCGACTTTCTTTATGACACTCTGAGCCAAGTCAAGGATAGTCTGGGAGAGGCCGAGTCACTGTGGCAGACTGTGGCTCTTCAACAGGTCCTGGCTTGCTCCAAGGTGGACGGCAAGTACGATGTATGCGTTGGAGCAGTAAAGCAGGCTCTTTCAGTGGAGGCAGGCTCCGGCCTCATCCCATGGGACGTCGTTCACCTGTCAGCGCAGGTCCAGGCCATGCTCTACTCCCTCCGTCTCCTTTCTCAAGTCTTGGTCCTTCTGGAAGTCGTTAAACCAGCAAAGATGCCCAAAGGCCTTGGCAGACTTCGTGACCTTCTGAAAACCCTGCCGTCTCTGACGGAGTGGCCAACAGTAGACGGAACCAAGGCTTTGCTTGACAAAGGGAACCTAGCTAGGCTTGCAGAAGCACTCGAGATACCCGAAAGTGATTTACTTCCTGCGAAAGAGGCAAAGAATAGGAAGAAGAAGAGAAAGAAGATGGCCGAGACCGAGCATCAAGCGTTGCCGGAGAAGAAAAGGTCGTCCAACCCATTCGACGTTTTGGACGATGAGTAGAATTAGAGCTAAACTTAGAAAATCAAGATAGTTGCATCCAGTTGGGACATGAATGTCAGCTTCGGCCGTCTGTATCTGGGGCATCTGGATACCTCTGCGAACATCGTAGGTATTTTCTTGTCTAGTTAGGTTCTCTGTGAATAGCTTATCACAAACCTGAATACAGGTGGGCGTTTTGGGTTGTTACTTCTCTGTGCCCCCCATACACTGAGGCACTCTCATCTTGTCAATGGTGAACAGATCAACATCGTTCAGGCAGAGACAATCTAAAGCAATATTAGCTTACAAAATTTCCCCCATCATGTCTGGCATCCCTTCTTATATTCCTTCGCCTATTGTGCCCAGGTGCCGTCTAGCGAAGACATGCAAGCAATCCTTTGAGAGTCATCATGGATCATAGACCGTGGCTTTGCACAACTTGAGATTGTCGCCCTATTGAAAGACCTTTCATTGTCCCGTGAGTTTCTGCTTTAGGTCATAGTTGAATAATATATATGCAACTCGGCTTTGCTTTTCTTCATCGCTATGAGCCATTTTCGTAATATACGAAGGTTCGGCACCTCGTCTTCCCGTTGAAACAACCAACCAATAACCGGTACCATCTTGCAGGTGTCGTGTAAGCTTGGAGAGCTTATTACTAAGTACTTTGAGCTTCTTCACGTCGGACAATGAGTTCTCTGTTGCAAACACTGACGGACCAACTTACTTTTCCTCGTCTTGCGCTCCAATCCCGATGTTGTTTCCTGAGCAATACTAGAGCAGAATGTAAAGACGACAGCAAGATGGTGTCAAAGGAGAGTTTCTCATAAGAAAACTGCATCACTACATTGTGAACGGTCATACGTCACTGCTGATTGTGACAAACATTCTCGAGTCCAGCGTGCCCTCAATTGCTTTACATCGTCGATAGACCGCAAACGAGCTCGTAGTTAATGACGCAATCTACCTCTCTGGGAATTTTTGCGTGAACCACAGAATCGAAGAAAAAACAGCGTAATAGTGTGTGATGATAACAAGATGGAGCCAAATCAAGAACTGCATATTAAGCACACGCCAGGTGTCTAATACTCTAACTACTGAGGCCCCCCCCCCCCCCCCCCCCNTTAAATCCCTAACCCCCGGGGCCCCCCCCCCCCCCCCTGGAAAGTAGCTGGAAGACGCAACGACTTCACTCACGCCGAAACAAGAAGATCACTGTTCAAGGGTGATTGAGGACAGATCTAGTGATGTCTGGAGAAATGGCTATAAATTAGAGAAAGAGATTGAGGTGACATGACACAGCAACGCAATTGTAAAGGAAGCCTTCGGAAACGTTGCCCACTGGGGCACAGAAGAGCCGCGAAGTTCATTCTATATCATCAGCAATTGTTCAAACTCTCCCCAGCTAGCCGTATGTCCTTGCTTACCGTCAATTCCTGTCACATATTCCCTTTGGAATGACGCTCAACTGCGTAAGAAACTAAGTCAAGGAAACGCACTTACCGTGTGTACTTTCTCTAGTGGACAGCACCTGAGTACTCGTCCAATCCCACACTACCACCGCAGTGGAGCGAACTGGAAGTGATCGATTTTGCTGCCCTTTTCACTCGTGTCTAACTCTGTATTATATACACACCCCTACCACGAAGACGAACCCAGTCACTCAATACGCAGCAAATGAACAGCATCAAAGCTTACTCGGGGGAACGAGACCAGTTCTTCTCAGCAACCAGTAACTTCGCGGCCCGGTTTTGGTAGGCAAAGGCAACTCTTAGGGCGATCACCAACCAATTCAGAAGTCGCAACTCCAGGCGGCGTCTTCCACTACTCAGCCTCACGTCTGGTTGCATTTCTTCTCTCTTCGTGTCTCTTGCTTTCTGCATATTCAACTTTGATAAGCAGAGTATTCCAGTACAGTTCCAACACCGAAAGAGCGTGTTTTTCCATTACGGCTACGCCTTTGTGGGTATGGCAACAGCTCGAAAGAAGCTGCACAGTCTACTGCCCTGGCTTTTGTATCCCGCGACGCGCCGAACTATGAATACGATCCCATTCAATCTGCCCTCTTCACAGACAATAAGGTAAACACAGCGCCTACTTATACCAATAGGCTCTTAACACTGGAGGATCGTTGGACCCCCGTCACATTGTACCTTCGAGCTTCAAACATGTTTCACTCTCACATCTCCTTAAGAAACATCCGTCCGTTGCGGCAGCTCCTTAACCAGCCCAAGTTTAACCCCCAACATCCTCATCCAACCATCGTTATACATCACCTCCCATCTCCTTGCAAGTATTGTTCACAAATACACAGATAGTACTGCCTATAGCAACTCTTGCACACATCGCCTTGCTGGTGGTCGCGGTTCCAACGCAGATTATAGCGAGCAAGTATCATCGAGCATCAAATGTGCTTCACGCAACCTCCGCGACCCCTCATTGTGGGTGGTTCAAAACGCGAAAAGCTGACTTGAGCTTGGCTTTTATGGACAAGTCATCTTCAACCAGCCAAGATCCACGGCGCGAACTGTATTTAACTTGAAAACACTCAGCCCAGATATCTTGCCTCCACAGCAATCATAGTGTTGTTCGCACATGTTTTAGCTGTCACCAGGATTCAATCTTATCAACTGAGAAGGCCATCAACAAGTTGTCGACTCTCACGAGCAGCAAGCTCATCGGGCTACGCCCAAACTACCCATTATCGTTCATCGTCTCTGCCTTCCCAAGATCATTCCCCATGAATAAGTAAGTAGCGTTACCCCCCCCATAGCAATTCTCACAGACATTGGCTTGCACTTCCTTGGTCAAAATGACGACACAGCTTGCAGGGAAAAGTTACCATCTCGTATCCGTACCGTCGCCGCCCCTGCCGATTGTCGGTGCCTAAGAAAAGAGAAGAAAGCTGGTCTGTGCCGGGCTTTTATATGCAAAGAGTATTTCCGTAGCCTCCTATGGATCTCAAATCTGGCGTCCTGCGCCCTCGAACACGTCGAAGCGAGACTAGAGTAGTTTCGTCATTGTTGTCTTCAAGTTTGACCGTCCTTCTACACAACTACTGGGCCACACATCACGACACATCACCCATCAAAGTACCCAGAATCTCAAACAGCAAAGCCACTGTCTTTTCATCCTTTGTTTGTGTATTTTCTGAACTGCAATTACCAAAGGGACACCGTAGGCTTCTCCCCCGTCCCGATGTTTCCACCCCGTACACCTCCACCCCAAGTTTAGTATCAGTCAGGTAGGTTGGTTTGTAGTAAAAGACCGCGTTTTTTCCCTCCCGGTTCTCCCAACCCCAACCGCCGTCCGTCTTTCCGCCCCTCTCTCCGATTCGTCGTTGCGTATGTAAATATGGTTGTACTTAAAATAGCCGGCAGACCTTGGTCAGACAAGAGGTTCCATCAGCGTCGAAGAGCAAGGCGCGGGGGTGGTTTCAGGCTCCGGAGTCGTGTTCGATTCCATGGTGGGGGAGAGCGTGATGTACGAAGCTTGCTCGTGTGGTTTTGTAAAGAAGAAGAAAAAGGTTTCCGCAAAAAGAGTTCGCTCTCGCTTCCTCCCAACCCTAGGTGTTCGCGTGCGTTCCGGTGCTGACGTCGTTCCGGTGGAGCATCATAATCAAAGGTTTCGAAATTGTACACTGCTTATTCGGGCATGCGTACGTACAGTCGTCGGTGTGTTGCCTCCAGAAAGGTGGCGGCCAATTGTGATAAAAGTGCAAGTTTATGCCGTTTGGCTGGCAGGGCTACGCCGAGACCAGGTCTCGCCTCCACGCCCGCGGTAGCCGCCGCGTCCGCGGCTAGGGGCCGACGTCGAGGTGCTTGCCTCAGAGTACGAGGACTCACGGCCCTTGCCGCCTCGGCTGGATCCGGATCCTCTTTGACCGCCTCGTCCACTCGACCGTCGTGGGTTGCTGGCTGATCTGGAGAAGGGCAAAGGAATCGTCTTTGCTTCGCTCATACCGGGAAGCTGAACGCGATAGACGCTGCCAACAGATGACATGTCGTGAGGGAACCACAGTGCCCGGATCGTCGGCTCAGCATCCGATACCCAGAAGCGCCTTGGCAACGGCTTGGCCGGAGCAGAGGCAGGGTGCCACGCAGCATCGGGCGTCTTATGCGGGAGCTTGATCTGAGGCAGAGATCCCATTTCCTGCTCCTCAAAGCATTCCTCCGCCATCGGCTTCGTTGTGAAAGACTTGATATCATCTATCAGGTTTTGAACAACTGAGCGCGGCAGCGACACGGTTGCTGCCGGGTTATAATACCCGGTGTACTCGAGAGCGCTCTTACTAACAGGCTCGACACCGGGGGCTCTGGGCGGTGAGTTCGGCTTGCGGCCGGTAAGAAGATTGTTGATTCGATCCTGCCAGTTCTCGTGCTCTTGCTGTCGTGAGGCATTGTTGTGCTGGTAGGCACCGCGCGTGTAGACACCGGGTTCCTTGTAACCGGCAGGGCTCGCCCATGCAAACGATCCGCCGGACCTAGCTGCTGTAGGTTGCTCGGATGCGGAGGGCGGCAGCTTTACCACATATCTAGGGCGGGGAAGGGAGACGTGGGGATGCGAAGCGTCGCCGTCGAAAGCAGGATGGCCGTACACCTCCGGCGGCGGGGGCGAGGGCGAGTTGGGTCTGGATCGCTCAGTAGAATGAGTTGAGACGTCGTTTCTGCTATCCTTAGGGGGAAAGAACCGAGATGGCCGTGCCTGAGATGCGGCTGGTCCAGTGGGAGGCAGAATCGAACCAGCTGCAACATCGTGATGAACAACATGAGCAGGTTCACGCCTGCCCTCTCCGGAAGGTCTCCATGTATCCTTGATTGCGGGTTGGGCCTGTTCAATAGTGAGACCACGCTCGTTGAGCTGACGGTCACGCTCCAGACGCTGAGTTCTCCGCTCGTCGAGAAGTGATTTATCGCCATCCAGCACTGAGTTGGCCCATCTGTTCCGCATCTCGTTCAAGTCACGAGTGGGTCCTGGAGCCGGACGAGGCTGAGTTGCCGCAGGAGGCTGGTTCTGAACACGCTGTGCGCTAGGCGGCGCAATGGGGGCGGGGCCTTGCCTGGCTTGGGTCGGAGGCAGCTGGCCAGCTTGTGACTCAGGGAGGCGTCCGATGTCAGTGTTGAATGTGCCATTTCCGAGACCACGATCATTGTTGGGAGATCCCCACACGTTCTTGGTCGCTTGCTGCCCAGCAGATCCCCAGGTCGGCAGACGGTCGGGTTGCTTCGGAGTTTGCGCGTCCCACAGATTCGGCTGTCTCGCATCGTGTCCAGGTCTTCGATGTTCGGGGTCGCCAGTCGTAGGTCTTTCGCCGTAAGGCTTTTCGCTCGCGTTCGTCACGGTTGTAGTTACGGTCGACGGGCCAGAGCTTGCCGCAGACTCTCTAGACTGCGATACGGTGTCTGAACCAGCGGAGCCATCGCCGTGTTGAGCCGGCGGCTGGATGGTGGCACTTGCGCTCTCTGGAGAGTCCTTCTTGGCACTCTTGCGTTCCGGTGGCGGTCCCATGGCATCCAGCTTGGCCTTGATGCGCTCTTTCCTCGCAGCCTCCTCACGTGCCTCCTCTTCACGTCTTCGTTGCATTGCCAGCTCGCGCTTCTCGCGCATAATCTTCTTTTGCAATTCCAGATCCTCTTCGAGACGAGCCATTGGCGGCGGCTGAACCGGGCGTCCGTCGGGTGGTCCAGCTGAGTGAAGGCTAGCGTAGTTAGTACCTGGGGAAGCGCGGGGCTGCCACTGCTGGTTCGAGTGCATCCGGGGGCCATGCTGAAGGCCTGAGGGGGAGAAGTTCCGCGGCGAGACGGGGCTATCGATCGAGCCTGTAATAGAACCTCTGCGCGCATTGAGCAAATCTTGAGGAGGCAGGGGCATTTCGTGCTTGCCAGGTCTCTGCATGTAGGAACCGCTTCCGCCACTGACGTTCGAGGATCCGCGACGTCGACCAAAGGGGCCATCGGGCATCGTTGTCCTGCTAGTTTGGAAAGCCGCAGATGGCTCCGGATGATCAGACTGGGAGGGGCGTTGCAGAACGGGAGGCTGTCTGTGTGCATCAGATCGGAATGATCCCCTTCGGTCATTGACTGGTTCATAACGACCAGACTGGGAGTTGAAAAGCTCCCGATTTCCACCACCAGGCCCTTCTCTCCACGCAGACCGATTAAAGTCGTCGGCGGCGATCTCTCTCGCATACGGCGGCGGCGTGTTGTTACGACCCGGCTGATCTCTGGGGGCAAATCTGTGTCCTGCTTGAGGCGGGGGCTCCGCAACAATAGGCGGTGCCTTTTCGACGGGTGGCAGAGGCGCCCATGGCGACTTGACGGGTGTTGGGGGAGCAGGCGGCTTTGCGACAAGCGTTGGTTTGTCGGCTGAGCCGCCCTTGAGAATCAGACCCTTTCCAGAGGCGAGAACACCGGGTTTCATGGACGGGGACGGGGCGTTGCGTGGAGGCGCGGGCGACTTCGGTTTCTCGATCGGTTTCTCTTTTGGAGGAGCTGGCGGGGGCGCCGGAGTCGGTTCGGGAGGCGGGGCGGGAGTCTCATCAGGGTGCGGCAACGTTGTCTTGGTACCGTCGGTCCAGGTGATGGTCTCGGGCGCCCAGTCGTCATCGTCGTCTTCAATGTCCGCCCAATTACCTTGCGCCTGTGCGCTTTCCGGGGCCAATCGACTCGCCATGTGGATGCCATACTTCTTAAGTTCCTCATCCGTGAATTTCTTGGGCTCCGGAGGCGGAACAGCTGGGGATGAAGATTAGCAAAGACCAAAGCCTCCACGATTTCCCGACAGCCTTACGTCGATTTTTGTTCCATACTACGCTGGGGTCCGGACCGGATGCGTTGGTACCGTTGGCTGCCGAAAGTCGCGGAACGTTGCCAGTGCCGCTGCCCGACTTTGCAATAAGTCGCGGTCGCGACGAAAGGGTAGAGGTGCCAGAGGGTGAAGAGCTCAACAGACTTGCGGAGCTCTTGTCGGCGGGTTTCGAGGCGGTACTACCGGCGGCGGCGGCAGCGGCGCCTTTCGCGGCAAGGAAGGTTTTGTTGACAGACACAGCCTTGAAGGTCGCGGGCTTCTTGACGGTCGATGACGTCCTTCCGTGGCCCTTTTCTCCATCTCGAGCCCTCGATGCTTCCGTATCTGAGCCCCCGCTCACGCTGACATCTGCTGAGATGGCCTCTTCGACACCGGTGATGTGCTTGTTCTCGAGGTCATCGAAGGCTGCGGGGCTGCCATTCAGTTTTGCGCGGTTTGGACCATCGTGGGCGCCGCTGTCGTTGGTCTGTTTGCGCAAGTTAGCCATCGTGATGAGGCATGGGTGTTGGTTGGAGTTGGGAGGGGGGGACGTGGGGACCTTCCGGCATCTCTGCCGTCGTGGTCTCCGTCCGCAACTCCATTGTGTCCGTCGCCGTCCTAGCTCTAGACGACGCCCCTCGGCGCTCTAAACCGGCAGCGCTGGGTGACTTTGAGGGGGAGCACTCACGAGCTTGGGTTCGGAGGAAGCATCGACGGGGGCGAGGGTGGCTTCAGTGGCCATCATACGTCGTGCTGCGCTGCGGAGGAGGAGCGAGGTTGGGGTGGGCGGTCGCTTGCCTCGAGTGGTCGGCGTTTCGGGGTAACAATCGAGCCTGGGGTGGTTGTCGAGGTTATCGTCGGCGCGGTACTCGTCGCGATCGAGGGAAGGGGAATCGTCGCGGATCGTCGTCCCGATTGTCGTGGGATTCGAGGTGGGAGGTAGAAAAAAGGGAGCGCTGAGACGAGGTGGTGTAAAATGGCACCGATGCGGCTGTGATGGTTGTGAGGTTGATTTTCCAGAGGAGCTGCACCTAATCAGGGAGTAGCGTGCGCGTGCGGCAGGGGAGCACTGGGCGCTGCCACCTATGGGCTGGCACAGGTAGTGGTCATAGGTTCCCGTCGCACTCAAGGAGGGCACCTTAGTGTACCTTACGTCCTGACAGCACTCGTTTGGCTCCAAAGGCAGGCCGCTGTTGATTTTCTTTTCTCTACTTCTTTTGTTTCTCATAAATCTCTTGCCTAGATTAACTCTATATTCTATTCCCTCACGCATCACCATCTGGGGGTATTTTATTGGAACATGGTAACCCAAAAGAAACCATGGGCACAGACACTGCTCGTAGGGACACAGCGCACTTCAAGCACTGGGCCGGGCTGAGGTGCCCTGCCTCTACTTTACCCATTAAGTGGCACGGTGGGTGGGTGGTGAGAATGAGGGGAGCGTGAGGCAGGTGAGGGAAAAAAGAGTGGAGCTGCTGGGGCCTCTCCGCCGACGTGGACACACCACCACCGACCCGACGGCTGAGGCTGCGACAGTGCGGCCAGATAACTCACTGTGCGCCACTAGTACTGTGCCGCCAGCCTCTTCCCTGCTCTTTCCTCACGAGAGGCAGGCACCAACCAACGCGGGATTCCCCGACATCGAATGCCTATTCTTGGACTTTTTGCATTGATCGGCCTGTCCCCCAGTCTGAGCATCGCAAAGGGCCGCGAGTGCGCACCCGCACTTCTCCGACTGACAGTTGTTTTACAGACTTAGCTTGCAAGGCTACTTACTGATTGCTACCAAGTGTCGGTCGACGACAGTTGTTACATGATAGTAATAGTCTTGTGTCGCCACTGGGATGGATGCATGTGTATGGCGAGCTCAAACTCAATGCCCAGCCATCCCCTTTCCCAACTTTTCCCTTTTGCCCGTTGCATCCCGTCTTGCGAGTGGTGGTTGTCTGACTGGTTGGTCGATTGGTTTGTTGGGGGTGCAAAGACTTGACTGAGTATTACGCAACACTCACTCACTTTTCGATTAATCTTTCCATTAGCTGAAACAAACTCTCGGCACCTGTGTTCGCCTCTGCCACTCGCTCGACTTGTAGGTGGCCTTAGCCGAACCGAGAAATCCGGGGTCGCATCTGAGGGGTCACTGCATATCCGAACATAGATGAGCAGACGACACAAATGCTGCTGACGGCTCTTGAGGCAGATTTAGTATGTAAAAAGGGTATTTCAAACAACTGAGCAGTAAGAAGATGCCAACATGAGAAAGGGTGAAACGAAATAAAAGATAAGAGGTCTTGAATCGACTCGTCGTTGTCTGACGGTCGAGCTTCCCCTAATGTGTTAAGTGATCCATTAAGGCCGTCAGACCATGTCATGAAATTTCAATTACACTAGTCAACAAATCTGACACCTCTGATGCTAAAAACGAAGACAGACATGGCAACAATGAACCATGCAGCTCATATGTGAGCAAACCTACCCCAGCAGCTGTAATCCTACGATTAAGCAGGGAGCGCCTCAGCTGCGGTAATACTTCGTGTGAGGACACAGAGGCAGACACACGCAATGCTTTCAACTCATCTTCAGCAATGTAGTCCATTATAAGCTCTTCTTGATGTCAATAAAGCGTGCCTTGGAACTTCACTTCACGACTCATCAAACACAGCGAGCGTGACAAGACACAAGGGAATTTGCCGAGGAGCTTCCTCTCGGAGAAAATAGAGCTTCTAATTCTTGTATACACAGTCCCAATGCCATTACACAGCCTACGGGTTCAGGCTGGAACTACACATCCGATCGGGAGAGAGTAGCTTAGTGAGCATTGTTCTTGTGGTGGCCTGTCACGATTCAAAAGACGTCAGCAAATCCAATCCACTGAAACATTTACACCTCGTATCTCTTTTCATCCGAACTGCCCCGCGCCCGCAGGGATCCTAAAAAACCACAGAGGCGAAAACTTACGGAGGTGGAAGTAGTAGTTCTGGGCGTAGCCGACGACGAGGAGGAAGCCGATGGCGTGGATGATGGCTGTGCGCGACCTGTTAGCAACGTCTCTTTACACATTCGTCGTCTCGGTGGAGTTCGCAACATACGCTTGGCAGAGGCGTTCTTGCCGTTGAAGTGCTTAGCGGCGTAGCGGCCGAGGATGCCAGAAGCCTTGGCCTCGGGAGCCGGGCCACGGGGGAGCTTCTCGTAGAAGTTGACGACGCGCTGCATGCGGACGGCGTTGGGGTCCGCACCAAGGGCCTGATCGAACATTGCGCATGTTAGCCAACCATCCCCATCAATCAACAAACATCATCCAATCCAGCCGGCGTGAATAAGTTCTGCCCCGCCTCTTCCAACTGCATGTCGCAATTGCGTGCACCGCCTGCTGTCGTCTCGCGATCCTTCCAAAGCTCCGAGGAGCACCGTCCACCTCTTGACCAAGTTTCCGGCCGCATCCTGCACCATCCCGCCCGAACCTCCGACTTTCGCGGCGTTATCTTCGCACCACCTCGGCCATCCATCAAAACACGTCAGAATCGCAGGAGACATCGTACCTTGGGAGAGGCGACCTAGATGCGTCACAATTAGTCAAACTGCAAAGACACCCCGCCGTCCGAGAAGCTCTCGCCAAACGACACCGGGTGGGCGGAAAGGGATACCCGAGAGCTAGCGTACCTTGGGGGGGATAAGGGTCGAAAGACCGCGGCGGGTGACGAAGCTCATTTTCGCGAGGAGGGCGGAGGTATCTATCGGCTAGGGATGAGCAAGTCAATTGACGGCGCGGGGGGTATCAATTGACCTTCGTTTCGACGTTGGGGGGGTTGAGATGGCTGCGAAATGCGGGTGGATTTGCCGAACGTGAGGTTTGAACGAAAAGCACTCGTTTCTCTTCGGGTCAAGGTTCTTGCGGCTAGCCAATCAGAGATCGAACCACCCGATGAGGGTGGGTCCCTGGGCGGCGGCAGCGGCAGCCAACCCAGGCAAGGCTGTTTGCCGAACTTCAACCACCATCACCAAATCGACTACAACCGTTTTTGAAGGAGTCGCCGATTTCGCCATCCCCTCGTCGCAATGGCTTCCCTCCGCGTCCAGGGCGCAGCTCGTCTGCTGCGCAGCGCCGCCCCCATGCGGGCCTCCCTCCCGCTGACTGCTCGCCGATTCGAGAGCTCCGTCGCCACAACCACCGCCGCTCCCCCCGCCGTCGCTCCCTCGACGCAAGAGAACGCGCCCGACTACACCATCCAGGCTGACAAGGCCACCTCGTGAGAATACCCGTAACGCTCGGGCGCCCGATTGAGGCTACCCGGGACCCGAATGCACACCAATGGCTAACCTACGAGCCTCAAACAGCACCTTCACCCCCGTGCCCAAGAAGATCCAGGACGCAAGCGAAGACGTCCCCTATCTCCAGGCCGCCGTCCTCTCCGGCGCTCCCATGGAGCTCCAGGCCCGAACCGTTCGGTACGCACGCATCCCGAACCACTCCATCCACACGAAGCCTTCCCAAAGAGAGTAAAGTACGGGACCCGGACATTTACTAATAAAGTATCACCAGTATCTACCAGGAGGCCAAGCCCGCGACGCAGTCCGGCGACTGGCAGGGCCACCACTGGCGTATGGACTGGGACATCCTCCCCAAGGGCCACAGATGGGAGAACCCGCTCATGGGCTGGCAGTCGTCCGGCGACATGATGCAGGGCACCAGGCTCAACTTCAAGAGCAAGGAGGACGCCATCCACTTCGCCGAGAAGCAGGGCTACGAGTACTTCGTGCAGGAGCCACAGTCAAGGAGGATCCGCCCCAAGGCCTACGCCAACAACTTCCTTTACTCCCCCAAGAAGCTCAAGCACATCCGCACCAAATAGACGACCAGACCAAAAAAGAAATCTGTACTGTACATAAGACGCCCTGCAAAGAAACCTTTTTTAAGTCCTTCCATTGGTCTGTTGTTCTCGTAGAACGCGCGTATCACGACTATGTGATGGGATATACATGAGATATTTCTGAACGGTAGGGTTGAGCTTACAACGAGACTCTGTTGAAGCGCATTAAGACGGGCCAGCGTCAGCGGACTTTGGTGGCACGCTATTGGTCCGTTCCGGGCCCGCTTGCGAGAAGTGTATTTCAGCTTCGTTGAGCTCAAATCAAGGTGCTCGTAGAATTAGAGTACCGCCTACAAACCAGCGAATGCTTTTTTCGTTACTGGCATGGCCTCAAGGTGGCACTCGGGGGCTACCTCAAACAGTACTCGCACACAAAGGGAACAAAACCGTCCGAGTTCCTGCCAGTCAGGCTCGTCTCACAGAAGCTCTGCGCTCTCAGCTTTCCACAACGCACTTAGACATGGAAAACCGCGCAGCAGGTGCATGATCTAAGGGAAGAGCAAATAATAGTCACAATGCCATTTAAGCTTCTATTGTTTGTTCGGTGCGCTGTTTATCCCGAGTATCATGATATCGTCCGAGGATGCACCGATCCTCCATTTCCCAACGCCTTGCTACCTTGTCCCTAATGCCAATTATTCCGAGTCGTGAAACTCATCAAAAACACCGTCGTAATATGAATCCTCGGACTCGTAATGTTCCAACGCGTCCGAGGTATCAGCCGAGTCGGAACCAGGTCCGTTATGCTCCTGGTGTCCCGGCTCAATCTAGGAAACAGCCGAGTCTGAGCCCCCCTGGGGACGCAGAGTCAATTTCACTGCCTGCACCTAAGAGGAAAGTACCATGGGGTCGTGAACGTCAGGGTCGCCGTCCCCATTGAGGCCAATGCTTATCCTGTCTGGTAACGCCTTCTTCTCAGCCCGGGCAGTGTTTTCAGCCCAGGCACGCATCCGGATCAGGTTTCGAATCGAGGCCTCCCTACGCTCTGTCTCACGCTGCAGGATAGCCTTGTTGACGTCGTCTGCCACGCCGCGTCTCAAGTCGGGGTGCAATATGGCGGCCAGCTGGGGCTCGAGATCGCTGTGAGGGAACACCAGGAGGGCCATCGTCTCCTCCAGATCCTTGAGGAATCGAGGATCCGTAGGCGCTCGAGGACCAAGGTGGTGTGTGGCAAAGGTCAAGGCGGGAGTTATGTCTCCGCCGGGCGTCGCCGTACACGCCCGGATTAGTTCGACGAGCTGGAGGCGCAGAAGCGCAAAGTGGAGGGTGGGATCCCTGTCCAGAATCTGGTCCATCTGTTAGTAGTTACGACAGAAAGATGTTGTACATTTAACAAGATGAAGTAGGAAAGGTAGCTCATTGAATAATGGTGTGCCTCATCAAAGGGCCCGAAGGCGCTATGAGTGGTGCATGTAAAACTCGGTTTCTAATCACAGCTCGGAAGGGAGATAGATTCAAGTAAAATCGACGTACCTCAGAGTCAAAGTCGTTTAGTGCCTCGATGGCAGCCTGGATGCTTCCGGTGTGGATAGCTCTCTGGATCTGCTGGCGAATCTTCACCGTCTCATCAATCTGGTGTTCTTGCAGGTTGGCTTCCTTGCTGAACTTGTCGGCTGCCCTGGAGTAGCCCTCCATCGTGAGGTAGTCGAGGATTAGGGCGTTGATGTCGCTGGAGGTCCATGTTAGCATGAGCCTCTTTTTGCGAATGAAGCATGCGTTGCAAAAAGAAAGGTGAAGCAGCAGGGTCAGGGTAATATTTTATATCGAGTTCTCCGCATGTTAATTGCTAGGAGAGATTCCCATTTGATAGTCGATCATCATGTGAGCTGGATGGGGGCAGGAAGTTCGCGCTCGAGAGACTAGCGTGGAGCTAGCGTGAAAGAGAACAGGCTTACCTCTTGGGCGACTTGACGTCCTGGACACGCCTCTCGAAGGCATGTTTCATGGGAGTAGCGGTCGACGCAGACGAAGTCTGAATGACATCTTAGCCCACAGCCCCCAGGGAAGGGAGGCAGCTTCAACGGACCATGATTCTCTCCAGGGTCTCCCGCACGAGGCGAGCAGCAGCTCTATTCCAGACTGCTATCGCTGTTGGGTCGTTGATGTCTGGCAATCCTGACATGCGATGTCGGGGATGAGGCGTCGATGCAAGCCTAAATCATGAAGAAAAAAAATGTGAAGCGGAATCAAAACTTGGCCGTCGTCACATTGGGATGGCCGGTCGAGGCCCCGTGGTTTTGTTGTTGGAGCTTGAAAGAAGCTGCGAAGCGGAAGGAGAAAGGATTGGATGTGGAAGAAGGAGAAAACGTCAGAACAAAGAGAAAGAGGCTGGAGCGGAGCTTTATTTGGTTCCAGATTTTGCGGCTGCAGCGCACCAATTGCAGAATCAGCCGGTGGGGGAGGTGGGGCATGCTGGGTTACGTAAGTGAGATGGGCCACATGAACACCGCTGCTGAAAGCGGGCTGGAAGGGCTGGCGACAGGGCAAGAAAAGCACAGGGCTGCAGATAAAGCTGCTTGAGATGGCGGCGGCGACCTGAGGGGCATCGCGCCTCGGACAGGGCAGGAAAAAGCAGGAAAAATACAGGGTAAGCTCCACCACGGGCACAAGACAGGCAGGTACGAAAGCTAGATGGAACACTACCCGACTCTCCAGCGTTTGGGTGCGAAGCCTCAGTGCTCCTCTCTGGGCTACGTCTGGGCCCCTAGGTCTAAGCGAAAGTCACCTCGCTGTACCTTAAGGTATGGTAGGTTAGTATGTAGGCAGAAGTAGGTAAGGGAGAGGCTGCGAGCGTCTAGAACCGGTGTAAGGCGACCGCCGATGTTTACCAGGTCGGTTTAGAGTAAAGAGGCACACGACACAGCCTCCCGTTTACAACTCCCCCTTTCCTTCTTTCTACATACATCATTTCAGACTTTTCCTGGCATCTTCCAACATAACACTGCCAAATTGCATTTGCAAAAGCTTTCGTTTGCGGGCGTAGTAGCTCTGGTCAGCAACTGTCCCGCCGCAACTTTGCCAGGACCTAGGTTACCTTTACAGCCAGGTGCTCCACACTGAAGGCTTGTCAAGTCCAGCATCCCCTCAGCGCTTATCTTTGGAGACTGGACCCTTGAACTTTTGCCTCACCTCACCACCTCACTTCCTCTCTTCCATTCTTATACTCCTCTCTTCCTCCATTCAACTGCGAGGAAGTAGAGACCTGCAAGACCGACCGGCAACTCCTGCAGCGCGCCCCTCCCCTATCGTCACTCTTGAGCTGCAGGAACTCGAGGTCCAAGCTGCAACTATCCGCCATCGCCTGTACCCCTCCACGTCGGCGAGCTCCGAAATGGCAGAGACAAACGGCACAGAATCTCATGTGACGGTCCAGAAGCGAGCTCACTACTCACCACCATGGGCAGACGTCAGCATCATTGGCATCGCCGGCAGCTCGGGCTCGGGCAAGTCCACGCTGTCCCATGCCATTGTTAGGAAGCTGAATCTGCCCTGGGTGGTGATTTTGTCCATGGTATGTGTGCAATTTTACCCCGCCAACCACCACCACATCGCATCGCCCCTGACTTGTGATATCAGGACTCTTTCTACAACCCCCTCACTCCTGAGCAATCTAAAAAGGCATTTGCCAACGAATTTGACTTTGATTCACCCGAGGTGAGTTCGCATTCGCGAATATGAATAGCGGGTGTTGACGGCCATGACAGGCCATCGACTTTAATGTGCTTGTGGATTGCCTCCGGGATCTCAAAGCTGGGTAAGTGGCAATGCTCCTGAGATGACAATATCAAAGATTGGGGAATTTACGGCAGGTGGAAATCCGTACCGAATTACAGCTTACGCCTACCAGCAAGCGTGCAGAAATCCCCATCTACTCCTTCTCCAAGCACCAGCGTATGGAAAACACCACAACGATCTACTCACCCCACGTAATCATCCTCGAGGGTATTTTTGCCCTTCACGACCCGCGCATCATAGACCTCCTGGATATGAGAGTAAATATGTTCTCTTCAGACCTCGATTACCGCCTTCTCACAGCTGTCTAGATATTCTGTGAGGCTGATGCTGATACTTGCTTGTCTCGAAGAGGTCAGTGCATAATTGCGATGAATACGTATGCAAGGATGCAGAAAGCTGACCTCGGTTCCTAGTCTTGAGAGATGTCAAGGAGCGTGGACGTGATGTGGAGGGCATCATGAAGCAGTGGTTCACCTTCGTGAAGCCCAACTTTGAAAAGTTTGTCGAGCCGCAGCGAAAGGTGGCAGGTAAGGCATCTCAGTGTTATGAAACTCTCTACCATCCCTGCTGACACTGCATAGACATCATCGTCCCTAGAGGAATTGAAAACCGAGTTGCGATGGGTGAGTAGACATTAGCGCTGTCAGTGAGCGTTACTAAATCAACAAACAGCCATGGTCGTCCAGTACATTGAGCGGAAGTTGATTGAAAAATCGACCCACCACCGTGCAGCCCTGACGCAGCTCGAGCTGGCTGCCGCCAGCGAGCCTCTATCCGACAGGGTCGTAGTCTTGGAGCAGACGCCGCAGCTGAGGGGCATGAGCACCATCATCCAGGACATTGACACCTCGGGCGAGGACTTCATCTTCTACTTCGACCGCTTGGCCTGTCTCCTGATCGAGCAGTGAGTGCATCATCCTTGACCTCTCGGGCAGCAGACTGATGATCCAGGGCGCTCAACAACGTGCACTTTGAAGAGAAAACGATCGCCACGCCGCAGGGATATAAATACAACGGTCTTGTGGCCAAGGGCAATGTAAGTGCAGTGCTCGTTCTCCGAGGCGGAGCCGCATTCGAGACGGCCCTGAAGCGGGTCGTCCCCGACATGAGAACGGGTAGGGTCCTCATTCAGTCCAACGTGCGGACCGGAGAGCCTGAGCTGCACTATCTCAAATTGCCCGACGACATCGACGACCACGAGGCAGTCTTGCTCATTGACACGCAAATGGCCAGCGGAGGCGCCGCGCTCATGGCGGTGCAGGTCCTCGTGGACCACGGCGTCGCGCAGGAGAAGATCGTGCTGGCTTGCTATGCCGCCGGAAGATTGGGAGTTCACCGTCTGGCCAAGGTGTTCCCCGGCATCACGATTGTGCTCTGCAATATGCTTGCAGACATTGAGGATCGTTGGGTCGAGAAGAGATACTTCCGGTGCTAGCCTTGCCCTGCCCTGCCCTGTCTCGACCTCACCTCGACTTGCTCAGTGCTAAGGCACGCATGTAGAAGATGAGGCTGCGTCCTTTCTCATGTGCTCCAGTAAATAATACCCTTACTCATGTAGCAACAGGAAGGGTCTAGCAGTAAAAGCCGCATATCCCATAGGGATGCCAAGATATCTGACAGAGCCTCCACCGGGATGTTGCGAATGCGACACAATGCAGCCCTGTTTTTTCCAGACCGTCAGACGTGAAGAAAAGACGCAGTTTTCGTATGCAAGATCCGTCAATCCGTGTCTGGCAGCGGCATCGCTGGTCTATCAACGGACGTCATTGGCCAGCGGCCCATCTTCAATTGGCCGAAGGAGGCACCGAAGAAGTGGACAAGCACTGCGAAAGGTGTGGGGTCTGCACGCTTGCCACGGCAGCCGGCATGGGTCTTTGACGCCGCTGACTGAGGTCTTTGGGCGTCTCCAGGGTCGCCATTATCAGATTTTGCAGGGAGGCAAGCTATCAGCTCGGCGGATCAGGGACGCGGCGCCGACACGGGCCCAGAACTTGGGACGAAAGTCCGAGAAGAGTTCGGTTGACGACGGCATGCTGTTTGCGTCTCGGAACGGGCGCGAGGCACATTTTCAGAATTTTAAAAATAGTGTCGCTGAGGAGAAGAATAGCCAGAGTCTCAACGGCAGAGAAAGAGAGACGGGAAGAAGACTGATGAAGACGCCGGGTGCTGCTTAGAAGCTTCTGGCGGCAGGCGCCGTGCTGCATAACTGCATGCAATGGAAGGCAGATTTTTTCGGGTTAACCGACCTATGACGACACTTTTGGCTGGAGTCGCCGGGAAAGGAGCTCCTCGGAGGTTCGAGGTTGACTACTGCAGCACCTTCCATGTCGCCAGCGACCAGTGACAACACGCCCTGCGCCTGCAATTGACTTAGTACGGGCAAGCATCATTACGCATACGTTATGTCCAGGGCAGCTGTCCCGCCAGTTCCATTAGGTCGCTCCTTTTTTCGTCGCCATTAAGGTACATTACACCTTGATTTTCTCATCCTGATCTCAAACCAAAAAAGCTTCTACTCTTCCACGATTCTCCCTTGTCTGTCTACTGTTGCTTTACCTGACTCCACGATCGACCCTCCCACAGAGCTGTCGTGCTCCCTTCGCTCGTTTCGACATGACATCTCCTTGTTGAATCATCAGGACATCCATTCCGCTCGAAATCACGATAATCAATAAATGCCTCCAACCACCTCGGCGCTGATGCGCCTGACCCGCGCAAGCCGGCAGACAGCATCACCAGCGAGTCTGCTCAAGGCCGTGCCGCCATGCAGACAGCCGCTCGCGGCGCTGCCGCAAAGGCGCGCCTTCACTAATGTCCCCCAACGATCTCGAACCCGAACACCCCTTACGAACTTCTTCAACGCTCACGGTCTGCCAAAGAGTACTCTCGTCCGCGCCGCCTCTAGTTCTACCACGTCCACGACCACTACCTCTAAACCGAAATCCCGGCTTTTATGGCTTGCCTACCGCGGCGCGGCATGGCTCGGCGGCGGCATCATCTTCGTCGGTCTCGGCATTGTTGGCTTCTTCATCTACGACGCTTCTACCTACAAGGAACACCCAGACCAGTTCGAGATCCACGTCTCGGAGCTCGCGCTGAACCCTAGACGCGGCGGGCCCAAGAACCTGCCTATTGCTGATGTACTTATCGACGACCTGGACACCGAGGGCATGAAGAGCACCAAGGACAAGCCGAAGCTGGTTATTCTGGGCGGCGGCTGGGGTGGCGTTGCCATGCTCAAAGAGCTTAACCCAGACGACTATCACGTAACTGTAATCTCGCCAACGAACTACTTCCTGTTCACGCCTATGCTGCCGTCTGCTACTGTTGGAACCCTGGAACTGCGGTCTCTGGTTGAACCTGTCCGCCGAATTCTCGCTCGCGTGAACGGCCACTTCATTCGTGCTTGCGCAGAGGACGTCGAGTTTTCGCACAAGCTGATTGAGTGTTCGGACACTGACGAAGCTGGCAACACGAGACGCTTCTATGTTCCCTACGATAAGCTGGTCATTGCTGTTGGATCAACTACGAACCCCCACGGTGTAAAGGGACTCGAGAATGCGCACTTCCTCAAGGACATCAGCGACGCCCGTAAGGTCCGGAACCAGGTCATGCTCAACCTCGAGAAGGCCTGCCTACCTACGACTTCCGATGACGAGCGCAAGCGTCTCCTTTCCTTCGTTGTCAGTGGAGGCGGCCCTACCGGTGTTGAATTCGCAGCCGAACTCTTCGACATGCTCAACGAGGACCTTACCCAGCACTTCCCGAAGCTCCTTCGCAACGAAATCTCCGTCCACTTGATCCAAAGCCGTAGCCACATCCTCAACACCTACGATGAAACGGTTTCGAAGTATGCCGAAGAGCACTTTGCCCGCGACCAGGTCGATGTGCTCACCAACTCGCGCGTCAAGGAGGTTCTCCCCGACAAGATCATCTTCACCCAGAAGCAGCCCGACGGTTCTCTCGTCACCAAGGAGCTTCCAATGGGCTTCTGCCTCTGGTCGACAGGTGTCGCCCAGACCGACCTCTGCAAGCGCCTGTCCGCGAAGCTCGGCCCGTCACAGACGAACCGTCATGCTCTGGAGACTGACACTCATCTCCGTCTCAATGGAACACCCTTGGGCGATGTCTACGCCATAGGCGACTGCTCAACCGTTCAGAACAATGTCGCCGACCATATCATGACCTTCCTTCGTGGCCTTGCTTTCAAGCGTGGCAAAGATCCCGAGACCCTCGAGCTCCACTTCACCGACTGGCGCGATGTTGCCAACGACGTTCGGAGGCGCTTCCCCCAGGCCGTCGGCCATCTCAAGCGCCTTGACAAGCTCTTTGAACAGTTCGACAAGGATCAGTCTGGCACCCTTAACTTTGGCGAGCTTAGAGAGCTCCTGAAGCAGATCGACTCAAAACTCACCTCGCTCCCCGCAACGGCGCAGCGCGCGCATCAGCAGGGACAGTACCTTGCCCACAAATTCAACAAGATGGCTCGCACCTCGGAAGGCCTGAGGGCGAACCAGGTTTTCGACGGTGATATCGACGCAGTGGTTTACAGAGCATTTGAATACCGCCACTTGGGAAGCTTGGCGTACATTGGTAACTCGGCCGTCTTTGATTGGGGACAGGGCTGGAGCTTTGCTGGTGGACTGTGGGCGGTTTACATGTGGCGATCTGTCTACTTTGCTCAGAGCGTCAGCCTGAGGACGCGTATTTTGCTTGCCATGGACTGGGCCAAGCGTGGTCTCTTTGGAAGAGGTAAGTTCTCTCACGTTCCCCTACTGATTGGTCCTTTACTAACACTCAATAGATTTAATGACCTACTAAAATAAAGCCACGAGTGTTGTATGATTTTCTTTTGTGTTAGCATACCCTGGGGAGTACGAGGGCATAAGATGCATCCCCAAGTGATGCCGAATCATGGGGATAAAAGAGTTAGAAAGGGGCGTAGACGGTCTCTGAAATCCATTTTGTCGTAAAGATCCAACCTCTGCCTGGCCAATTAAGTGAAAGTGAATGCCCGACGCTTTTGTATTACCACTTTTATGATGCCTTCTATTGTATATACCCCCTTTAAATCTTGAAATCCTTGTATGACCACTTTTCTGTGACCTTCGACCTGGCCTGCTTCTTGAACGGAAGATGTCTCCGCACCTCAACCTTGCCACGCAGCAACATGCTACGGTACCTATCCTTCAACAGATTTCCTTCGGGCTTCAGCAACCGCAGCGAATCCTGCAGCTCGTCCGGCAACACCAGCTCCAGGTCCTTCTCCGGCAGCTTGTACTTGCCGAGCTGCCGTCTCCTCAGCGGGCCGTCGTCGTCGATGTCCTCGTAGTCGTCGTCCGCGTCGCTGCCCTCGCCCACCTCGCGCGCGAGCTCCATCGCGCTCTTGGCCGCGTCCCGCTCGGCGAGCTCCGTGGCGATCTGCTTGATGTGCTCCGCCTGCGCGGCCTTCTTCTTCATCGCGAGCTGGTGCTTCGCCTCGCGCTCGGCCTCCTTGCGGCGCTTGATGCGGTTGCGCTGCTGCGGCGTCTTGCGCTGCGGGCGCTTCTGCGACGGCTTGTCGTCGTCGTTCTCGACGCCCGACTCGAACCCCTCCCACGCCGAGTCCTCGTCCCACTCGGACAGCTGCGCGCGGCGGTCCGCGGCGTCGGCCTCGGCGGCGGAGCGCGCGATGGCCTCGCGCTTGAGGCGCTCAGCCTCCTCGGCGGCGAGGCGGGCTTCTTCGGCGGCGACGGCCTTCGCGGACTCGGCCTCGAGGCGGTCGGCGTAGTCGTCGAAGGTGGGGTTGTAGGAGTAGCCGCCCGAGGGCTTGACGACGGCGGGGAGCGGCTTGCCGGAGGCCGTGAGGGAGATGGGCTTGTGCTTGAGCGTCTTGGGGGGCTTGGCCTTGACGACGGGGGGCACGAAGTTGTCGTCGCCTGCGGTGGCGGGCTCGGCGGCGGGTGCCGGGGCGGCGGCGCCCCAGAGATCGTAGGTGGCGTCTTGGACGGTGATGGAGGACTCGTGCTGGCCGTCGGCGACCTTGCGGAGGCGGGCGAGCTCCTTGTGGGAGACCCAGTCGGTGGTGCGTTGGCGCTTGGCGGGGAGGAGGCCGTCGGAGGTTTTTGAGGGAGAAGAGGAGCGCTTCTTGCGGCCGGAGACTGCGGGGACGGAGGAGCGGGCGGCGATAATTTCGTCGGACTTGAGCGTCTTTTTCGTCTTGGGTTTGGGGAGGGCCTTGCCGACCGTGTCGAGGGCGAAGAGGTCTGCCGAGTCCTTCTCTGCGACGACGCCGCTGTGGTATGGATTAGCGACTGCTGCTGGGCTGTAATTGTGAGACAGAAAGGAGTAAATAGCTCACCCGGTAATGATTTGCTTGTTCAACTCATCGAGACCGTCCTGGACGTCGGTCACGTCGACGTTCTTCCTCCACGCTTTCTTTCCCTTCCTCGAGGGCTGCTTGCGTTGCTGCGGCGCCTCGCCGTCGCCCGAGAGGGGCTTGAGAACGGGCATCTTGGAGGCTTATTCAACTAGACTTGCGATGTTTCGTGGTTTCGTTGGATATCTCTCGTTGATTGAGTTGGTGTCGTGAAAAATCGTCGGCCAGCGCACCCTGCAGCTAGAACAAACGTCTGCTTCGCCTTCAATCTGGACCGCAGGGACTTTCTCTTCACCGGCGGGGCCTAGATCCCAGCATCCCAGCGACCAGAAATTTTTCGTTATCGATATGGAGGTTGCATTATCGGATTATCAGCACGTGATTGGACTAGTACGACGGGGACCCGCTTCTTATCGGTCCCTCAATGGATGACGGGGACCCTGCTAAGCTGCAATGCGCCGCCCAGAACGAGAAAGTTGACCTCCTTTTACCGTCGAGTTGCTCAATTCCCAGCTTTGCGACCAACTCTGCGAGTTCCTCCCATCTCCGAAAGGCCTCCCTGGACTCCTTATTCCCCCAGTGTCCCTCCTTTCCCCCCTCTTCCTCTCTCTCTCCCTTGCATCCAAACTCAACTCCTCCCCGGCGAACCTATCCGTTAGTGTCGACCGTGTTCCCTCCACCGATACTACGTCGAGCTTCCCTTTGATCATCGCGTATACTTGGCAACCATGGCGTCCGGCGCAGGCGGGTCTTACAACAACCCACTCAAGAAGTTCAAGTACGATGCGCCGAATATGACGGGTCAATTTGAGAATATCAATGCTGACGGTTAGGACAACAGGCTTGTCTTCTTGGGCGAGCAGAGTGGTACGTTTTGGCCCTGGAACAGCCTACCCAGCTCTTTCTTTGATGCATGGCAGCCCTCGCTAACACCGTCTTTGTTGCAGTTGGCAAAACCTCACTAATCACCCGGTTCATGTACGACTCCTTCGACAACATGTACCAAGCGACCATTGGCATCGACTTCCTTTCCAAGGCAAGATTCCCCACGACATCAGGGTGTGTGGAGGGGGCGTTATTAACTCGAACTGCAGACCATGTACCTTGAGGACCGGACGGTGAGGTTACAGCTCTGGGATACCGCCGGCCAAGAACGATTCCGCAGTCTGATTCCCTCGTACATTCGCGATTCCAGCGTGGCGGTTGTGGTCTACGACATTTCAAGTATGTGATGAGTGAAGTCAGGGAGTGTCGCGATCTGGGGAACCGACGGCTAACGACTAACGACTGCAGATGCGAAATCCTTCCAGAACACCAAGAAGTGGATCGACGATGTGCGCGCCGAGCGAGGAAACGACGTCATCATTGTGCTCGTGGGCAACAAGACGGATTTGAACGACAAGAGAGAGGTCACGACGCAGCAGGGAGAGGAGGAGGCCAAGAAGAACAACCTCATGTTCGTGGAGACTAGCGCGAAGCTGGGCCACAACGTCAAGACGCTGTTCAAGAGAATAGCGCAGGCGTTGCCCGGCATGGAGGGCACAGATGCTGCTCAGCAGGCTTCAAGCCAAAGTGAGTGTTTTTCTTCAAATCTATCCCCTACGAGCCTCTTACTAACACTCATGGCCAGTGATTGATGTGAAGACGACCCCTGCCGCATCCTCGCAAGAGGGATGCGCGTGCTAGATGATGTTCTTATTCGAAAAGAAAGCAAACGAGACTGGAGTAGCCCCCAAAAAGATGAAAAGACGAGCGACCCGTGGCGGACCGGACGACGCGGGGCTGAATTGCCGTTACATTACGACACGACTGGCGGGGCGGGACATCTTAAGCATAGCGTGCAATGAGGATTTTCAGCATCAGTTACAGTTTGTATAATAACGGGCTATAATCCACGGTCGTTAGTACATACCTACATTTAATGGCTCCTTTTATTCCTCTTCACCGTTCGTTTGGGCCTTTGCAAATTGAGCAACACCTATGTGTATATGTTGTACAGTTAGCAGCTTAGCTAGCATGATATGCCGGACTAGCTCAGTGCATGACCTGCAAACACTCCTAAACGAAATAAGCTTGGAGATTCACGCACGTGTGGTTCACCGCCCGAAATGACACGAGACTACCTAATCTACCTAGGCTCTGGCAATACTCGGACTCCGTAGGACCGCTGTGGACTGTCACCGAGTGCCAGGGTCCGTCAAGGCCCAATCGACTGGTCGAGAGCGATCCGGTGTCCATCGCTGGTGGGGTCGTGGAAATCGGTTTGCACTCGCCCGCTGCGCTGCGCGGCGGCCGGCGGGTTGCTGCTCAAATCCGCGTACAGAAAGCGAACGGCGCTCGGACACACGCCCCGGGGAGTGCCATCATGACGGAGCAGGTGGGGCCCCATCATGTCATCGAAGGGGGAACGCAGGTGCAGGGTCTTTCCACCCTTTTTTTTCTTGGACCACCATGTCATCCGGCGCAGCCGCTTTGGTTAAATGTGACGAGCCTTTTGCAACGCTTTTCGCAAAGCTTCCCAAACATTACCAGAGCTCCTGGACCCCTTCTTCTGACGCAACCCTTCTTTTCCCCTTCCGCCTCCGGCTTTCCCCTCCTTCAACAAACCACCTTACCTACGCGATTATCGATTTCACGAGGAACAAAAAAAAAATCAAAAACGAAATGGCGCTTTCAAGATTCAGGTTGCGGGTTCCGCGCCCAAAGGTTCGTCACATCATCGCTAAGCGCCGGCGTGCATCTGCCATCGCGACCTACGATTACTGACGCAAAAGTCACGCGACACAGACGTTCCTGGGCTGCATCAGCCTGCAAACCGGCACCGAGATCATCTCGCTGATCCTGCTCTTCAACCGCCTCACCGGCCTGTATGGCCTCCTCGCGATACTCACCGGCTACGAGATCTCCGCGACGCAGCTGTCGATGTACCTTTACTCGCTGGGCGTCGTCGTCTGCCTGGCCATGTTCCTGCCTCACATCCGCAGGAACAGCCCCTTTGAGGCGCTCGGGCTCGCGTGGCTGTACATCATCGACACGATCCTCAACATCGCGTACACGACCTTCTTCGCCGTCGGCTGGTACCTCCACAGCACCGCCCTTGACAAGCACCCGGGCAGCGCGGGCGTGCCGGCCGCCGCGGAGATCGCGGAGGAGGCGCTGGCGAACGGCGCGCCTGTCGTTCCGGACGTGCCCAAGACGACGAAGCACATCGGACCGCAGGAGTCGTGGATGAGCCTGGGGCTGATTATCACCGTGACGCTGATGAGGGTCTACTTTGCGGTCGTCGTCATGTCGTTTGCGCAGAGCGTGCTGCAGCGGTTCACTGAGATGGGCTGGGAAGAGGAGGGACGCAAGAAAGGCCCCGACGGACCGTTCACCCCCGGCGAGCCCGACGGTGAAGGCTACCGTGGTCGCATCGGCAGAGTGATGCTTGCCCTGGGACGCAGCTACTGGCTTGACGAGAAGGCGCAGGAGGAGTGGGCGAGTGCGATGAGCTCCAAGTTTAGGCACGCAGGTGCTTAAGCTTAAATTTTCCGAAGCATATTAAGCGGAAGCGATTCCGAGATGGAAAAAGGTGGATTCGCGGATTTATGATTTGGCGGTGGGTGGGCAAGATCCCAGGTGGGTTCTGCTGGGTATCGGTGTCGGCGGGAACGGTGACGGCTTCGTCGGCGGCAACTATGTTGACGCAGACCCGCCCCGCCGGCTGGCGGTACGGCTATTGTGCGGCATTCCCAGCGGGCAGCGATGACGGAGGCGAAAAAAAAACGGCGGTCCACGATGGCGCCATCGCGGAGTGTCATCATTCGGCGAGATGGGGAATGTGTAATGTGGATGGTTGTGGATCACGGAGGATGACACCTTTTTTCTCTTCTCCTCCTTCGGGGTTTAGATTATGATTTGAACAAGAGTGGTCAAATGGCCATCGGCGTATGGACGATTGGGTAAGATGATTTCTCGGGCTGGCGATTGGGAGTGGGACTTCTGGGTCGATTGATGACTGGGTAGAGATGGCAACCAAAGCCCGATCACGGGAACAGCATACCAGATGGGATGGCCTATACACACGGCCTCGACATATACATAGTAATACACGTACGTTAATTCATCAGACTTGGTGGTGGGAAGGCGCATCGTAGTGCAGCATGGGGATTTGGTCAGGCTGCATTTGCCCATCTGCCTGGCGACCTGGGCCGGGACTGCTTGGAGAAAATCTGCTGCTAATCCAGGGCTCACCATTTGTAATCCGAAAGATTCCCCGGGGGGAGGAGGCATGGATGGGGGGACGCGAGACGGGGTTCCACGACGGGATATGGAGCGCTGCACTAGCACGGCCAGGTACCCTCTTATTGAGGCGTCGTGTGTTGGTTGTGACTCGCCTCCTTGCAGTGTAAGGGTGTGATCTTCTCCCCAGTACTAGCACTGGTACTGGAGAAAAGTGACTTTAGGGGGTATAAAAGTTCTGCCGCGCCTGACCGCCCTAGTACTGGCCTCTAGTACACGGAGAGGGTGACTTTCGACCCTCTCCGCGTACTAGGCTTTTTGTATGGGAAAACGTTAGTTTTTCTAGTACGCGTACTAGAAAGCCCGAGGTACCTCGAGATTTTTGCATAACTATGCCGCCGAGACTTTATGACAGGGGCCCCTTACCCGTACTAATAAACTAAGGCCTAGAAAGGCTAAGTACATCGAAGAGAGGTTTTTCCGGGCCTCCGGGATCCATCTGTACTAGAGAAAGCCCAGTACTGGTGCTAGTACTGGGGAGAAGATCACACCCTAAGACGCAACACAGAGGTAGTAGAGAGTCACAGTCTACTGCATAGTACTGCGTATAGAGCAAAGACGCAGCAGCGGCTGGAGTGAGGCGGCTGCTGCGAGGATGGGAGGGTGACCGACAACGGCGTTTTTCGGCATTCGGTCATTGGTTCCTAGTGTAAGTGTACTAGTCTAGAGACTTCAATACTTTTGTTTCCCCTGCCTGTAATCCAGGTCCCTCGCTTTTTGGAGAAGCACGGGAGGCTGCTCATCTTACGTCAAAGTATTAGTGAGTTCCCCGGCCATTGCGACCTTGTAGATGAGAAGGTTGGGGTAGAAGCTAGCGGTTCATGGTCGTGTCTGGTTGTGCGAATAGCAGTCTTGGAGATGTAGAATTGGTCATCATGTTCATCCCGAAGTCCAGCGTGAGGGACAGCGTGTGAAGAACAGGAGGCACATCTTCCCAGCTGGCAGCTGAAGAAAGTTGCCTTTGTAATCCATTCCCCGTCTTCCCCAAGGTACCAAATAGGCAAGCAATGCCGCACATGGTACCTGTTTGATAGTGTCAAGCGCTCCCCCGTTGTCCCAATGCATGGCCACCCGCCCACCCGGCCGGCGCCCCCATGGCCAGCCCATTGCACTCCCCAAAAATGGGAAAAGCGCACCCAAGCAACCCAAGCAATCCGCGGCGCCAGGTTTCGACAGTGCGGCAGGACAACCAGCGAATGGACTGGGGGAGACGCTGCGCTAGCCGATCACGCAATCGACCCTGATGTCGACAAAATTCATTGTTTTCTGCGGGGCAAATTTTGTCGGTGGGAACTGCGCGCCGCAAGACAGCCGGCAGCCAGCAACAGCTACCCTTCTCTTTTTCCCATTGAATTAAAACCAAAAGCAGCACGGTTTCGGAGCTGGTTCGCTGTTCCTCCCTTGCTCTTTTTTTCTTACATATCGTCACTTTTTCCTAAAGACCCTCCCATCTTGTTGGTTGTTGTTGTGGTTGTTGTTGCTGCAGCTGCTGTTCTTTCTTGGAGTTCGTCCTTCTCTTACACACAGCAAGACCGGCGAAGAGGAATCCAACGAACGAAGCAGAGGGAAACGCAAAGGGGCCAGAACGCAGCCTTCTTCCCTCGAACTCCTCCGAAATATCTCCCCATACCCATATACCCAGACAAACCAACGCAATGGCACCGACAAGAGGCCAGATTCAGACGCCTGGAGAGGCCGGTAAGTTTTGGTTCTGTTCCTGACACCCGCCTGGTTTTACTGGCTGCAGGCCGTCCTCCTTCAGCGCTCTGCCCACTGTAATTCCAGCGAGTCTACAGCGGGACCGGATTGCGACCAATCAGAGCTGTGCTATTTGTCGCAATCCTGCACCCAGCAGCCCGCCAGCAGTGGGCGGCCCTGGCAGAGCAGGACGGGCGGCGATGAAGATGGAAGTCGACGATGGTGAAGGATGAGAGACAGAAGCTGACACGATGTGCACCCAGTCGCGAGAATCGCCTACCTTTCCAGCGATGTCGTCGTCTCCGTCCAGCCTTCACTGGCTAAGGACTCCGAGTTCTCCTCCCACCTGAAGCGCTACGTCGCTCGCGGCGACAAGAGCCTCGTCGCAAAGAACACCGTCCCAGAGGTGAGCACCGCCAGGAGAAGAATAACGCGCTCTACGCCATTGAGTCTTTGGAAACTGACAATTGCTTCTCCCGTCGACAGGTCCAACACGTCAGGCACAACGCCGACCCCCTCCTCTCCGTCTTCACTCCCACCCGCGCCGGCAAGCTCGTCGCCGTCACGACATCCTCCACCGTCCTCCTCCCGGCCATCGCACACCTGTACAAGCTGGCCAACTACCCCGTCGTCCTCCACGTCGCCCTCCAGCCCGCCGGATTCCCCGACTTCTCCAGCATCACAGCCATCCGCAACTCGGGATGGACGTTCCTGCAGTCCGAGTCTCTGCAGGAGGCCCAGGACATGGCCCTGACGGCCCACGCTCTGGCGCTGCGCTCCGGCAAGGGCGTGATTCACTTCTTCGCCTCCGCCTCGAGCGACGAGGACGCCGCCATTGAGGCCGAAAACCCCGACTTCGTACGAGAGATCCTCGACGTTGATGCTGCCAGGCGGTTCCAGCAGACCAACGGCACGGAAGCGGCTATCGGCATCTACGCCGATGACGGCCGACTGCCGGTCGCCTCAGACCGTCCCGACGTGCCGCCGACCGGCTCCTCCACTCTGGGTGGTCTGAGCTCTTCCGAACTCGCTTCGTCCGTGCACTCCAAGCTGGCGGACTCGTCCCGCGCCTCGGTCCAGTCTTCCGCCGAGCACAGCGTCACCGAAAGCCCCCCGTCCGTCGTCTCCTCCAACGCCACCACCATTGAGTCGGCCCTGCCTGTCATCTCCTCCGAGGACATCCTCAAATACGCCGACGGCATCTGGGCCCAGATCCACCGCGCCACCGGCCGCGAGTACAAGGCCTTCTTCTACGCCGGCCCCTCCAACGCAGAGAACTGCCTGTTCGTCTTCGGCTCCGGCGCCTACTTCTTTGGCGATGTCATCGACCAGGCCCGCCGCGGCGGCGACTTCTCCAAGGTCGGCATCATCACCCCGAGACTGTACCGCCCGTGGCTGAGCTCCGCCCTCGTCGACACCCTGCCCAAGTCCGTCAAGCGCATCGCCGTCCTCGAGCAGATCCACCGCAAGACCACGAAATGGGGCCCCGTCCTCATTGACGTTCTCACCAGCGTGAAGAGCGGCTTCGGCGGCGTCCAGACCGTCGTCGGCTACCAGCTGGGCTACATCGACCCCAAGACCGTCATCCAGGCCCTGCGCGGCGTCCTGCAGAACCTGAACCTCGAGACCCCCGTCCAGAACCTCGAGGTCGGCCGCAAGGAGGTGCCCCAGGAGGCTCTCGAGTATGGCCTCGAGAAGCCCAAGGTCGAGACCTCGTACACCAAGATCCTCGACCAGCTGTTCGGCCAGCGCGCCTACGTCGCCAACGCGCTCAAGTCCAGCAACGCCGGCATCAACGCCTCCATCCAGGCCAGCCCCGAGTTCGGCTTCGGTTCTCTGCTGGCCCGCAAGGAGCGCCGCGGCCGCTTCGTTAACGAGGTCAAGGAGGCCGCCAGCAGCAACCAGTTCGTGACCGAGTCCCCCAAGAGCTGGCTCGCCCGCTGGGCCGCCAACGCCGACGATGCCAAGAAGGCCAGCGAAATCGCCGATGACCTGATCCCCCGCCTCGAGACCGACGGCTCCTCCATTGCGCGCAACCTGCTTTCCAGCAAGCGCCTCTTCCGCAAGGAGTCTCTGTGGCTCGTGGGCTCTGATGCCTGGGCTTACGATCTCGGCAACTCTGGTGTGCACCACGTCCTGGCCTCGGGCGAGAACGTCAACATGCTCATCATCGACTCGACCCCCTACTCGGAGCGTGCCGCTGCTGATGCCAACCGCCGCAAGAAGGACATTGGTCTGTATGCCATGAACTTTGGCAACGCCTACGTCGCCTCCACCGCCGTCTACGGTTCCTACACCCAGGTCCTGCAGGCCATGCTCGAGGCTGACCAGTACGACGGTCCCTCCGTCGTCCTGGCCTACCTCCCGTACAACGGAGAGGCTGACTCGCCCCTGACTGTCCTCCAGGAGACCAAGAAGGCCATCGACGTCGGCTACTGGCCCCTGTACCGCTGGAACCCCGCCAACGAGGCCAAGGGCGAACCCCTCTTCTCTCTCGACTCTGAGCGCATCAAGAGCGAGCTCAAGGCCTTCCTTGACCGCGACAACCAGCTGACCCAGATCATGAAGAAGGACCCCGTCTTCGCCGCCAACCTGTCCCAGGACTTCGGTACCGAGGTCAGGGCCCAGCAGAAGCGCAAGGCCAAGGACGCCTACAACCAGCTGCTTGAGGGTCTCTTCGGCGCTCCTCTGACCGTCCTGTATGCCTCTGACAACGGCAACGCCGGCACCGTCGCGAAGCGCCTCGGCAACCGCGGCAAGGCCCGCGGCCTGAAGACCACCGTCATGGTCATGGAGGACTACCCCATCGAGGACCTCCCCTCTGAGGAGAACATCATCTTCGTCTCATCCACCGCTGGCCAGGGTGAGTTCCCCCAGAACGGTCGCCCTCTCTGGGATGCCCTGAAGGACAACACCGAGCTCGACCTCTCCAACGTCAACTACTCCGTCTTTGGTCTCGGTGACCGTCATTACTGGCCCCGCAAAGAGGACAAGATCTACTACAACAAGCCCGCCAAGGACTTGGACCGCGTCCTCGCCAACCTGGGCGGCAAGCGCCTCGCCGACACTGGTCTCGGTGACGACCAGGACCCCGACGGCTACCAGACCGGCTACAACGAGTGGGAGCCCAAGATCTGGGCCGCGCTCGGCGTCGACAACGTCGACGGTCTCCCCGAGGAGCCCGCGCCCCTGACCAACGAGGACATGAAGATACAGTCCAACTACCTCCGCGGCACCATCGTCGAGGGTCTCAACGACACCTCCACCGGCGCCATCTCCGCTTCCGACCAGCAGCTCACCAAGTTCCACGGCACCTACATGCAGGACGACCGTGATGTGCGTGACGAGCGCAAGGCCATGGGTCTCGAGCCCGCGTACTCCTTCATGATCCGCTGCCGTCTGCCCGGTGGTATCTCCACGCCGCTGCAGTGGATCCAGATGGACGACATCGCCAACGAGCTCGGCAACGAGACCATGAAGCTCACCACCCGCCAGACCTTCCAGTTCCACGGCGTCGTCAAGGGCAAGCTCCGACCCGCCATGCAGGCCATCAACCGCGCGCTCATGACCACCATCGCCGCCTGCGGTGACGTCAACCGCAACGTCATGTGCTCCTCCCTGCCGAACCAGTCCGCCTACCACCGCGAGGTCTGGGCCTACTCCAAGATCATCTCGGACCACCTCCTGCCCTCCACCTCGGCCTACCACGAGATCTGGCTCGCCGACGAGAACGACAAGAAGACCCAAGTCGCCGGCGACGCCGTCCAGGACTTCGAGCCCCTCTACGGCCCCACGTACCTGCCCCGCAAGTTCAAGATCACCATCGCCATCCCGCCCCACAACGACACCGACGTCTACGCCCACGACATCGGCCTCATCGCCATCAAGGGCGCCGACGGCAAGCTCGCGGGCTTCAACCTCATCGCCGGCGGCGGCATGGGCGCCACGCACAACAACAAGAAGACGTACCCCCAGATCGGCCGCATGTTCGGCTTCGTCTCGACGGACCAGGTCCACATCGCCTGCGAGAAGATCATGCTCGTCCAGCGCGACTTCGGCGACCGCAAGAACCGCAAGCACGCGCGTCTCAAGTACACCATCGACGACATGGGCCTCGACGTCTTCCGCGGCAAGGTCGAGGAGCTCTGGGGCCACAAGTTCGAGCCCGAGCGCCCCTTCCACTTCCAGAGCAACGTCGACACGTTCGGCTGGCAGAAGGACGAGTTCGGCCTCAACCACTTCACCTTCTTCATCGAGAACGGCCGCATCGAGGACACGCCCGAGTTCCAGATGAAGACGGGCCTGCGCGAGATTGCCAAGGTGCACAAGGGCGAGTTCCGCCTGACGGGCAACCAGCACCTGATCCTCAGCAACGTGGCCGACGAGGACATGGACGGGCTCAAGGCGCTGATGAAGCAGTACAAGCTCGACAACGTGCAGTTCTCGGCGCTGCGGCTGTCGTCGTCGGCGTGCGTGGCGTTCCCGACGTGCGGCCTCGCGATGGCCGAGTCGGAGCGCTACCTGCCGGTGCTCATCAGCAAGCTCGAGGACTGCCTCGAGGAGAACGGGCTGCGCCAGGACTCGATCGTGATGCGCATGACGGGCTGCCCCAACGGCTGCGCGCGCCCGTGGCTGGCCGAGGTCGCCTTCGTCGGCAAGGCGTACGGCGCGTACAACATGTACCTCGGTGGCGGCTACCACGGCCAGCGCCTGAACAAGCTGTACCGCCAGAGCATCAAGGAGGACGAGATCCTCGCCATCATGAAGCCGCTGCTGAAGAGGTACGCGCTCGAGAGGGAGCAGGGCGAGAGGTTTGGCGACTTCTGCGTGAGGGCCGGCGTCATCCGCGCGACGAAGGAGGGACGGGACTTCCACGAGGGCGTAAGTGATATCCGTCTCTGATCAAGATGATGATTTGCTAACAATGATGCAATAGGTCCCTGATGAGGATGAGGAGTAAATGATTTGCAGATGAAAGATGATGATCTTGGTGCGAGGCAGATGTGTTACGAAAGGGGGCAAAAGAAATCTTTGTAAAATGTTATGTTTTTTTATATCCGTCAAGCTTCAGCATTGGGGGCAGGCGTTAGCTAGTGCTATTTTTTATATATCATATATATCACGTTTGAATCTTGTTCATTGTTTGACTGTCGTGGTAGTGAATTTGCAGTGGACATTGTGTGAATTGTAACTGGCAGGCTCAAGGCAGGAAGCCTGTGAAACGAAGAACCACAGATGCATTTCTTTCATAAAAGCGAACCCTGTGAGAGAGACTTGATAATGAACCAGGCAATGCCGCTTTTGGGTGGTTCATGGACCAGTCGCACCAGATGCACCAACAAAGCTGACAGTTACTGAGCCTGCCGGGGTTGATGCTGTGTAGAGTGTGATCCTAGTGAAACAATTTGTGACGAAATCGGTCTCTCAGGCGGTTGATTCGAAGTGCTTACCCATATAACGACGATGAGGGACAGAACTTGAGCAAGTGATGAGGCTTTCTTGTTTCCGGAAACTGCCAAATGGCACGAAGGTATCAAAGAGGCTGGATTAGGTCCTTTCTTATCGGCTTCAAGAAAAGGCTGCCATTGTGGTTTCTCAGCTTGAGTAATGGTCTCAGCACTCATCATATACCCTACGAGATCCCAGAGTTCCATTGGTTGGTCAAAGGTAGGCATGTTTTCAATAGAGCAAGTGTAGAAGTAGGAGCCTGCGACTTCTTTGTCTTTTGCTCTATGGCCTGCGACTGGAATTTAATTCAGTTAGCAGACAGGGGAATCTTCTCGGTCACGATGCGCACAGTGCTTTGCTCGAGAGCAATACCGCTAACCCGGAAACTCGAGAAGACCGTGCTTAGCCTCCTCACAAAGGCAGCCGGTGCCATCTCGTATTCGTAACGCAACTTGGATTCTTTGGTAGTTGATTCAATGTGATACTCGCAAAACGAGGACGAGGAGTGAGGATAAGCATGCGGTGAAGCTCTGGCTTTAGCTGTAAATAACTAATGGAAACCACACCAAAGTGTGGATTGAGGGCTATCTTTGTTGCTGCAAACCAGTAAGAAGAGGAGGAAGTCTTTCTATTGGTTATGAGGTTAAAGCTTGGCTGTATGTTCTGGGTGCTTATTACGCAGGCTGCTCGATGAACTTTGATGAACTTCTGGAGCTTAACGGATGATGCGAAATGTGGATGAAGATCTTTGATACACTGGCGTTTAATGTTACAAAGCTCGTTTCTTCTTGATGTCGTTCTGTCCAGCCTGGCCGCCTGTTTTCAATTAAGGGTATTTTCGAGAAGTGCCTTTCAAAACCCACTGCTTGCTTAGTAGCAAAACATACAATCAGATTCACAAGACACACACTGTGATCAATGGAAGCAAAGTTTTCTTCATAAGCAGACCAAATAAGTTGAAATACCTCGTGTTTCTCGTTTGGAACCTGAAGGCAAATCGAAGCTGTACGCTTATGCGTTACTCAGATCGTCTGGGTGCTGCAACAAGTGTTTCGGTAAGATACAACTTATGCTACAGGTCCAAAAGCCTTGGGTGCCACCTGATCTTGTTTTTGACCTGGCTTTAGGCATACTGCCGTGCAAGACCCCAGGTCTCTGATGATTTATACGTTTTGATCATGGGGAAATCATCACCTGGAGATGATGAGCGAGGTTGGAAGTGCCTCCAGCGGCGTTTCCCTTCTGTAATCCTCACTTTCGAGACCCCGCGAGACTCAGATTGCTTCACATCTTATATCTACAGCTTGAAGCCCTTGTTAGCGTGATAACGCTGTTTGTAGATTTCATATTTTCTTTTATCCACAGCCTAGGTTTTGATATCAGTGATACCCCAAGTGTTAGCCCCTGAGTTGGTTGCTATTAAAACCGGCCTATGCGAGCTTCAACCCAAAGTTTTGGTGCCAGAAACCAAATGCTTCACTCGTCTCCTGATTAATTACATCCTCTTGTCTTTAGATCTTTCAACTCATCAATCACGCATCAAATATCAAACATGCGACCTTCAGGACCCCCAACTATCGTACTCTGTTACCCAGCTTTGTAATTTGTCATGTATTCTGGTTCTCTTTCTGAGTATCTCACTCGAACCAGAGTCGATCGCTCTTATGTGGCATACGAGCTCGGTGGCCGAAACTCTCTCAAACCTTTGAACGAGGACCAACTGAGCCTGTGCTCCTTGGTTCAATTTGGTCTTTCCAAACACTTGATTCAAACTGAGCCGCTTTTAGAGTCTCAAATATGTGAAGTCGACTTCCACTGAATCTGTCGAGTTAGGCGGCTTCCTCATGAACTCTGACTGCTCTTAGAGCCTGTGAGAGAGGATTCATAACACGACCGCCATCGTGGTCTTCGTCATTGGCAGATTCAACATTCAGAATCCCAGGATGTTCTCCTTCTCTCTCCTCCTCTCGCATGGCCCCACAATTGATACAAAGAGGCAACAACGCCGCTCGCCTGCATCATGCATACTCGCTTGTTGGTTCTTCATACAGTCCGTTGCGTTGACGGCGTCCGCCCCCGACTTTGACCCGGAAGGAAAATTTTCCGCTAGCCTAAAAACCACCAAATCGCCCCAAACTTCACACCTTTATAGCTCTATGCGTACGTAATGCGTACGAATAAAAAATATATCAATCAATAGCCCTCGATTAGGTGATTATAACGATATCTTTTTTATTCGTACGCATTACGTACGCATAGAGCTATAAAGGTGTGAAGTTTAGGGCGATTTAGGGGGTTTTTGGGCTAGTAGATACTAAACGCAACGCTGAAAAGAAAAAACGAAACCCCTGGCGCGTTGCGTTGAACTGTCCGCTTAAAAAACCCCTTAAAATCGCCCTAAACTTCACACCTTTATAGCTCTATGCGTACGTAATACGTACGAATAAAAAAGATATCGTTATAATCACCTAATCGAGGGCTATTAATTGATATATTTTTTATTCGTACGCATTACGTACGCATAGAGCTATGAAGGTGTGAAGTTTGGGGCGATTTGGTGGTTTTTCAGTAAAAAGCCCCTTTTTTTGCCTTTTTTGGGCCACAAAGTCAGGGGCGGACGCTGTCAACGCAACGGACTGTACCAGGCCAAGATGAGGGGCAACGGTCGATTGTCTGCCGATCCTGCCGCCACACAAGTCGCTGCTGGTTTCCGTTCTTCCTCAGTCATACTCCAAGTCTGCTTCTAAATCTTCGGTTTCAATTCCATTCAGCCCACCCGCCTCACCGAGAAGAGCCATGGCGAATACAGCTCAAGATGTTCCGCTCGTCCCTGACGACCAGGTTCGCGCGACGCCTCTCTGATTTGACGCCACGAAAACGCAAACTAATCAAGCATAGTTCGACAACACTGATGGCGAAGCTGAGGTGCAGGTTAGTCAAGCTTCGTTCTTTGAGTTCCGGCGGGGTGTGAACTGATTGAGGCCTCTTTACCATGCAGTCTCTCATCTCGGACTCGACAAGCTTGAGAAGCTCGATCTTGCAGAACAGGATCGAAAATGGCCGCACATACCATAAGTACAAAGATGGAAGTAAGATTGCATCTACTCATCCCATCAATCTACTAGTAGGTCAAGCCGTGTCTAACAAAAGCCGTCAGAATATGCTTGGCCCAATGACGAAGAAGAGAACGACAGACTTGGTTTGTGGATTACCGAAATGATGCTCGATTGCCCTGCTGATCCCATTCTCAGACATGCAGAACGAGATCTGCTTTCTCACGTTTCACAACAGGCTGGGATTCGCACCTTCATGCGACGAGGGCGCAAAGGTCAATCGCGTCCTCGATCTAGGGACTGGCACTGGTCTGTGGGCAATCGAGTACGCTGATGCACATCCTGAAGCCGAGGTAAGAAAATCGGCGGCGGTTTCACCAAAAGCACCCCAGATCCTTATATATCTGACTGGGCTGATCACAGGTTCTTGGCGTGGACCTCTCTCCTATCCAGCCACAAGAGTAGGCTCCCCGAAACATGGTCCCAAAGATTATCAGAACTAATCACCGTCTCAAGCGTTCCGCCAAACTTGAAATTCGAGATTGACGACGTTGAAGAAGAGTGGCTATATTCACAAAAGTTCGACTACATTCATCTTCGATTTCTGAATGGTTCCATCGCCAATTGGAAGAGGTTGATCAAGAATGCCTACGAGTGAGTCGAAACGCTTCGTTTGAAGAACACAGGAAAAGAACTGTTTAATCATCATCTGGATCATGGTTATTCTTCCTGTCATCTGGATCATGGATGTTCTTCCTGCTAGCATGTATTTTGACTGATTCTTGAACCAGATTCACCCAACCGGGCGGTTACTTCGAAATCCAAGAGGGTGACTTCGTTCTCACGGCAGATGACGACACCTTGCCCCCAGAGAAACCACTGGCCAAGTTCGCCTCCCTCATTCGAGAGGCTTGTGTGAAATTTGGTCGGGAATTTATACCCGTGCCTTTGATGGAGCGGATGATGACCGAGGCCGGGTTCGAGGACGTTGTCCTCCAGCGCTTCAAGTGGCCCTCTAATCCCTGGCCAAAGGATCCCTACTACAAGAAGATTGGCGAGTGGAACTTCCACAATTTTGTCGATGCCGCAGAAGCCATGGCAATTGCACCCCTGACGCGCGCCCATGGCTACACGAAGGAGGAGGTGCAGGTTTTCCTCATTGATGTTCGTAAGAACATGAGAGATCCCAGCATCCACTCTTATATGCCCATGTATGTCCAGAATCTCACCGATGAACATGCATCATATGGTAATTTGACTGACAAATATCATAGATATACTATCGTTGGGAAGAAACCGCTAAAAAAGTCAACCCCAGCTCCAGCTACCGGAATAACACCAGCTGAAAGGTGAATTATCTAGGCATATGGTTTTAGCTGGCCTGGAAAAACGATTTTCTTTCATAGGCCTGTCGATAGGGCTCTATTATTTGGTTAACGGACTTTCAACAGGCACCTAGTCAGGCGCCTTGGTGTGAAAATGACAGAATAAACGTGTGATGTACTGTCCTCAAGATGGTGTTATTGTATTTCGGTGCTCACCCTACACAACAACGGATCGACCACGAAATAAAGACTTTGCCGCCCAGAACTTCCCCATTACATGTTGAGAGGGGGTGTTTAGAAGTAACCGCGAAAGGATGAAGTCTGGAAATGGCTGACCTGGCCAAAGGCTGAAAAAGTTCCTCGGGCACAGACCCGGCAAATCGGTGTCCGATGATCTCCGAGTAACACCATCACAATCGGGGGCCGGTTGCGAGCGGCTTACATATCAAAGGCCACGCTCTTCGTCCGAATCTCTGCGATTGTCAAACCATTACACCGAAGGAATCCAGCAGAAACAGATTTATCATCGTCGTGCCCAAGTAGCGCGGACTATCAACGGTGATTGAAAGCAACTTACAGAGCTGGCGCCCTCGGATACATAACGTCCAAGCACGCCAACTACGAGAGCAACTTTTTCATCCATCCATTTCATTACGAATTGATCACACATATTTAATTTTCAGTCGTCTCTCAAAATCGACCCCAGAACGCCATTGAGCCATGGCGAAAGACTTGCACGACAACGTGTCTCGCGTCAAGAGATTTAATGCCATTGGCACAACTCTGTTTGTTGGCCTGCGTGCGGCAGACGTGCTCCTTCAACATGCTCTTCTTCAGCGCGGCTGGGCGAAGAACGTGATTGAAATGGTCGGCGGAACCTCGTTGAACTCAAGCATGGTCCTCAACCCAGCGACTTCGCAAATCCATCCTTACTATGGCATCGTCACGTTCATGGCGTTTGGTAGCAGCCTTAAGCAGATCTACACCGCTCTCACCATGTCGGAACAAGACATGCCACCGTCGTCGGCCATAGTCATCGCGCTTTTCAACACGATCTTCAACTCACTCAACACCTGCCTGTCTGTCTGGACCGCGACATCTGCGCTGTCAAGCGCCACAACTCTATCGGAGATACTGGGGTCCCCGGCAGTCGCAATCGGTCTTGCATTCTACATGATTGGCATTCTGACAGAGGCGGCTTCGGAAACGCAACGCATGATTTTCAAGAAGGACCCCGCCAACAAAGGGAAGCCATATGCCGGTGGCCTGTTTTCTCTTGCAAGGCACATCAACTACGGTGGCTACACCATCTGGCGTACGGCCTATGCCTTCACCTGTGGCGGCTGGGCCGTTGCCATTCCGGTGTTTACCTTCTTCTTCTACGATTTTGCCACGCGAGGTGTCCCAGTCCTCGATAAGTACCTTTCGGAGAGAGTAAGTCCCTAGTATTCTTGAGATTTGAACACGTTACTCACTTTCTTTACTTAGTACGGTGATTCATGGAAGACTATCAAAGCCAACGTCCCTTACCGTTTGATCCCCGGCGTTTATTAAACCTTTGACCCGCTCAATATCAGGCGCGATGCAGATAGAGAAATGCGGCTATCGAGGTAACTTCATGCAGAAAAGACTAGAGGAGGGGGAACATCCTGACGAGTTTCGGAGTTGAAGTACTCGACTCTTATTCAATGTATATTGCGCTTCAATTTTGACACTCATGGTGACTATGAGACTCTTCAACCCAAATCAACTAGCCCTGGCCGTGTATTCAAGCAAATGCCACCGACCTAACGCAAAATTTGAAATGGAACTTGCTGGCCAATCTTTTGTTTCCGTAAGAACCCCAACAAACCGGGCGGGAAACCAGACTGAAGGGTTGCAAGAAGCACCAGGGTTGTATCATCGAAAGACTTGAGAAGAGCAGGAGCTTCTACAGGCTATTGCGGTTGGAGGGTACTTTCAAGAGCGCACCTGATCCGTTTCGGTTGGATAAACACTGCAGCTAGTCCCATTCCTCACCAACGCTAACTCTCTCTGTGCTGATTGCAAGCTGCACTACGAGGGCACAGCAGGCTCTCCGGAAAGCAAAGAGAACTTCCGTCAATCAGCTAGCCAATTACGCGTCATTTCTGGCAAAAGTTTCGATTGAATTCTGGATGCAAGTGTTCCGACGGGACGCTCTTCCGGCGGCTGGCTTGCTTCAGGGCCGAGTTCCGTTCTTTACGCCTCTGCGGAGCATTGAGCTATGGCCTTGGAATAAACCAGCACTCATAAAAGCCAAGCAAGAGACTGAAATGGAAATGATTGAACATCTTCCTCAATATCGAATCAGTAAAACTTGACGAGATGTTGACATTTGGGTTGGCTCTTACTCTGCTCTTTTGCACCAGTGTTGCTGGTCAGATTGATCCATCACCGTCGATTGTCATCGATGCTGGTACAATCATCGGTACAACAATATCATTTCCATCTACCACGGCTGTTGTGCATAAGTTTCTCGGTATACCTTTCGCGCAGGCGCCTGTCGAAGAGAATCGATTTCTCCCTCCAAAAGCCCTGCTGAAGCATGATGAAAACCCGCTGAATGCTATAGCGTGGGGGAACAAGTGCATTGCTGTCACTGGAAGTAAGTGGCATAATACAATTCGTGAATCATGAGCTGACAAAATCAGGTAGTGATGGGCCTCCTGAAAGCGAGGACTGTTTGTTCTTGAACGTGTACAGACCAGCCGGAGCGGGATGTCAGAGCTCGGGTCGGCCGGTTCTTGTGTGGATCCATGGCGGATGGTTGCGGGAGGGCACAGCCAGCCAGCCCATGTTTGACGGATCCAGATTCGCCGCTGAGCAGGGCATAGTTGTTGTGACTTTCAACTATCGACTCAATGGTGTGTTGGTTGATTCCGTTCTTGAGGTAGCTTGCTAACCATGAGATACAGTGTTTGGCTTCCCAAATTCTCCTCAACTACCCCTGGAAGAAGAAAATCTCGGCTTTTTGGATCAGCGGATGGCCCTCGAATGGGTCCAAGAGAACATAAATGCGTTCGGTGGAGATCCATCGAAAGTCACGATAGCCGGAGAGTCTTCAGGTGGATCTTCAGTTGACCGTCTCGTCACCACCATTCACTCCAATCCTCCGTTCCGCGCGGCGGCATGCTCGAGCGGCCAGGCCACAGTAAGCGCAATTGGTCGGGAGTCTGGTCCACAATCATGGGCTGCCCTCGCGTCTCTTCTTGGATGCGACGGCGAAGATCAGATCGGGTGCGTGCGTGCAGTCGATGGCACGACTATCCGAGACTTGATCGTTGCGAATGGTCTGGACTTCAGCCCGGTGAACGACAATATCACGCAAAAGGAGCTTCCATACCTTCCAATTCGAGCCTCTGGAGGTGTTGCCCCGGTCCCGCTTTTGATCGGCTCAACAGGTCAGGAGGGAACCTACTTAGCTCCTGCTTATGGCCTGGATCTTTCGAACGTCACTGAAGCAATGCTTGCGCAAGTCATTAGCGTATTCACTGGCAACGACTCAGATCTCATATCCGCTATTATGCAGATTGTTGCTGTCAAACAACAAATGACGGGTATCTCGCTATTTGGTGCTGCTGCTCAAGTCTATACTGAAGTGGTCTATCAATGCGTGAGTCTTGGTTCTTTTGTTCATTAGTTCTCTCATCCGTTACTAACCAAGACCCCTTTGAAGCCCGCCCTTCTTGTCTCTAGTGTTTCATCTCAGAGCAATATCCCGACCTGGAGGTATTTTTACAATGCCTCGTTTCCGAATCTCGCTGCCGAGGGCTACACTTCTGATGAGCTGGGTGCATCCCATGGAACGGACACGGCCATGATCTGGGGCACTTATCCTCAAGACGGTGCCACAGATTACCAAAGAGAACTCAGTCAATATTTGCAAAAGCTGTGGGCAGGATTTATCAAGGACCCTTCAGGCAAAGGCCCCGGCTGGGAAAGGGTGGACGCAGATGGTAACAACATTGCATGCATTGGGTGCACGGGAGGAGGTGGCGAGCTGAATCTCATCGCATCTGCCACTGTCGATGGATGGTGTTCAACGTACGAGCCGTTCTTCGGTAGAGTCAAGACACCATTCGTCAAGGCTTAGGTGACAGGGTTCATTTCCTTGATGGGTCCGGAACCACGATTCGTCGAACCATCATCGCGCATGGCTCTGTTGGAACCGTGACCTGGAACCAACATAACCCCTGGTAGAGATACCCGGCAGGTAGCATCCGGCCACCAACACCAACACCCGCATGGTAAGGTAATGGAGCCTCGTAAGAGAAATCAATGCCAATTCTATCACTTTTCATTGATACGCGCGCTGTTTCCCATTCTGGAAAATGCGGTATCCACGGACAACACTGCAAATGGCTTGTTCACCGCGAACGTGCATGACTTTCCCCGGCCAAGAAGAGGGGTAGAGAGATAAGTCCACGTCTCGTGGGAAGCAAAACAATCGTCTTGTGCAGACCTCCGTTGTGCTCTCTTTCCCCTTCATCTTCATCACAACTATTGACGTTGATTGACCATGTGCGGTGACAATAGGTCTTCACCTGCGGCCGACGCCGCCTCGGCTCCTGTCCAAGCCAACAACCCTATCCAAATTGTCCCGGATGAGGTAATTCAGACATCTCAAAGTGGTATCGCATGTTTTACAGCTTACTGATAAAAGTGTACCTCAGTCTATACCCGACGACGTGTCAGCAATTGGAGAGGTAGGCGACTCGTCTGGGTTTGAAGCATAATATGCTCACAGTTGCCTCCCAGAGCATCTCATCTTCCAGCGCTAGCGTATCTAGCTCGATCCTTGAGTACCGTTACGAGAACGGTCGGACTTACCACAAGTACAAGGATGGCAGTAAGCATGGCCGAAAAGCCGTCGGAACGCGGTTGGTTAATGAGATTAGAATACATGTTACCCAACGATGAGCTTGAAAACGATCGACTTGGTAAGAATAGGCCCATGATGCGTGTCTATTTTCGCAAGGACTGTGGTATGCTGATTAATATACAGACTTGCAACATAACCTGTTCCTGTTGACATTTGATAACACGCTTGGGCTTGCTCCCCCCTGCCAAAAGGATTCCTCGGTGAAGCGTGTCCTCGACGTTGGTACAGGCACTGGTATTTGGGCTATTGACTTCGGGGAAGATCACCCGGATGCTGAGGTACTTGCATGGTTGTCCTTAGCTCCAATTTTCGCAGAGACTCATTGGTATGCTAGGTCCTCGGCATGGATCTTTCGCATTCAATGCCCGAATAGTGAGTCGATAGTCAATCGAATCTGAATCGGCCACTGTGCTGGCTGGCCCACTGACTTTTTGTAGCGTTCCCCCGAACGTCAAATTCGAGATTGACGACTTGGAAGAGGAGTGGATTTATTCGCGACCGTTCGATTACATCCATAGTCGGATGATGAATTCCTCAATTAGTGACTGGAAGGTGTATCTTCAGAAGGCATTCAAGTAAGTTCCTTGGACAAGATGGCCGTAAAAAAAGCTCTGAATAAGGATTCGACTAAAATCAACTTAGCCATCTCTCCCCTGGCGGCTATTTCGAGCTACAAGAGCCTGATCTTATCCCGCATTCCGATGATGGCACTCTCAAGCCGGAACATGCGCTGTCGAAGTGTATTGACCTGATGCTTGAGGCTGCTGTCATTTTTGGGCGCCCTTGGAAAGAGATTTCTACGCTTGCTAGAACCATGGAAGAGGTTGGGTTCGTTGACGTGAAGATGCATGTTTTCAAGTGGCCTTCAAATGGGTGGCCTAAGGATCCTAAGTACAAGGAGTTAGGACTCTGGAATAACGAGAATCTCTGCTCTGGCTTCGAAGGACTGTGCATGGCACCTTTCACTCGAGCCCACGGCTGGACGAGAGAGGAAGTCCTTGTCTTAATGGCAGAAGTGCGGAAGGACTTCAGAGACAGATCTATTCACGCCTACTGGCCCATGTAGGTATCACGACACTATTTACGTTGGACTCGCTAACGAAGTATTAGCTACTCTTTGTATGGAAGAAAGCCAACGGAGGAGAAAACCGATAACTAGCCATACGATCACTTGGTGTTATACGTGGAACTTCCCCGGTAAACAATGACGTTTGTCGGACGGTGTGTCCTAACAAATACACAATGGAGTTTAGCATAGCCTCATCTCTGAACGTGAATGGAAACATTTCTCATATGTCTGGGCTTCGGTGGTTCTTCTCCAACATAAATCTGAGGCTTGTACTTATTTGGCCGTTGGCCAGCCCCGTACTCGTTGGGAACAGCTTTCCAAGGCCGACTTATGACCGGCTGATGTACCCGGCCGAACTTTTACCAACCTCCAACAGATATGGAATCCATGACTGGGTAGCATGTGGAATCATCTTCGTTTGATCCTTGCAACCTGATACGCGCGTAGCTTCCTGTTCTGGAAAATGCAGTCTCCACTGATATCGCTTGATATGGCTTGCTTGTCACCAACGTGCATGACTACCACCCATGGCCAAGAAGAGGGGTAAGAAGTCTGATCACATTTCAAGAGACAACAAAACGTGGCTTCTTTCAAACCTTCTTGCTAAGCGAAATCTCGTTGTCTACATTGCATTTGAGGTCGCTTTCTTGGAAAATGTGTGGTGATAACAACGAAGCAACTCCGGCTGCGCAGGCGCCTCCTATTCAGGCCAACAATCCCATTGATCTTATTCCCGATGAGGTGTGTTGTTGGAAGCCTCTCAAGTATGTCAAATGATTCTGACGGCAAAATTTAGGTAGTCGATGATGGTGCCTCCGAGCACGCAAGAGTAAGCGTTTGCAATACCTGATTTCTAGCATTTGGTTAACGAGGGGTAGAGTATCGCATCTTCGAGCGCCAGTGTAACCAGCTCGGTCTTTGAATTTCGAGTGGAGAATGGTCGAACTTACCACAAGTACAAAGATGGAAGTAAGTTTCTTCTAGACTGCAGAAAGCCTGTCATTATTAGCCACAGCTAACCGACACAGAGTACAACATTCCCAACGACGAGCCAGAGCAAGACAGACTAGGTAAAACAACGAGAAGCCCTTCTTATTGAAATAAGACGCTCAACTCAACTGGACAGATCTCCAACACAACCTATTTCTGTTGACTTTTGATAACAAACTTGGGCTCGCGCCCCCGAATGAGCCAGACTCAAACGTCCAACGTGTGCTCGATATTGGGACAGGTACGGGAATCTGGGCTGTTGAGTTTGGAGAGGACCATCCTGACGCCGAAGTAATCATTCCCCCACGCGTTTTTGAATCAAAGCTGATGATAAGTTCAGGTACTTGGTATGGATCTTTCCCCATCGATGCCTGGATTGTATGTGTCGCAGAAACCAATTGGAGGAATATGAATTCTTATATGATGCAGCGTTCCACCCAACGTCAAGTTCGAGATCGACGATTTGGACGAAGAATGGACCTATTCTCGTCCATTCGACTATATCCATAGTCGAACAATGAACTCTTCTATTAACGATTGGTCACTGTACCTCAAAAAAGCTTTCAAGTGAGTCTTAACTACCACGGATTTCTGATCATTAATGCTGGTATGAGTTCCATCAACGTACTGATGGCGTTAGTCAACTTACGCCAGGCGGATACTTCGAGCTTCAGGAGGCCGACCTCTTTCCCACGTCAGACGATGGGACCTTGAAGGACGACTCCCCTTTGATGAAGTGCACAGATTTGATGTACGAAGCTTCGGTGAAGTTCGGACGCCCATTTCAGCAGATTCCGCCTCTGGTTAAAATGATGGAAGACACTGGCTTTATTGATATTAAGTTGAATAGGTTCAAGTGGCCGACAAACTCCTGGCCCAAGGACCCTAAACATAAAGAGCTAGGGATATGGGCCAACGAAAACTTGACTAGTGGTCTCGAGGGGTTCTGTATGGCTCCTTTTACAAGAGCCCACGATTGGACGAGAGAAGAAGTCCTAGTGTTCTTGGTCGACGTCCGTAAGAACATGAACGATAGGTCTATCCACGGATACTGGCCCCTGTAAGTTGATACGTTTGTTTAATTAAAGTAGTAAATGCTAACTGCATTCTAGCTGGTCGGTCTATGGCAGAAAGCCAACCGAGGAAGAGGCCGGGGCGACGGAGAGCTAGTGTGAGGTTCCGTATCATTCTTTTCATCCGCAACTCTCAAGGCAACAAGGTCGCGTGATTTAGCAAAAAAGAAAAAATAGAAAAAACATTGATTCTGGCTCCCTGATTTGGTTTATCTTAACGCAAAGGTTTTGGCAACGGAATTCATCTCCCCTGCCAGAGCTCAACGTCACACTTTTGTTTTTGGATGTTTTGCTTAGGTATTAGAAAAAAGGAAAAAGAATTCATCAAGCTTTTGTGGAGCTCCTCTTCGAGTCTGCCGTAAACAGCACGGTAAGTGAGGCCAAATCCAGAACAGGGGTCCATCGCTGTGCCACAATCAGCAGATTGGTTCTTTTAAGAAGCGAAGATTTCTGTGCTCACCAGGGGCTATCTATGTCCTTTTCAAATAATCAACCTTCGGGAACAAACAATCAAATGCTTGCGGATGAAAGACGATTTTATCGACTGGCAAACTGGGAGAAACACACCTCAACAGCGCACACCGACGGATAATGTCCACTTTCCACCTCTTTCCCTTGCTTCCCCTTGAAATGCGCCAACGCATATGGGAGTTGAGCATGGAGCCCAGAAATCTCCCGTACGGTCCCAGACCTCGCCCTTATTTCGAAATTTCATGGCCAGCGCCGGCGCCAATACCGCCTGCCTTACAAGCCTGCAACGAATCTCGGACATATCTTCAACGTCACTATGCAAAGGCATTCCAAACGCAGAAAGATCTAAGCAGATATGTTTGGGTCAATTATGAGATCGATAGTATCTACATAGATCAGTATCATCTCGAAGATCTTACTGCAACAAAAGATGGCTCTTCCATTCGTCAGCTCGTTATCTCCGGCCAGTGCGTCGAGCATTTCTGGTATTACCATGAGCGCTGGCTACGCGAGATGAATGGTTTACAGACTGTCACCATTCTTTACCATGAGACAGCGCCAGACGAAAAGGAGGAGGACTGGTGCAGCGACTGGGATGACCAGATGCGGTTTTGGTATTCCGACGATTCTATGGAAGAAGTCGTTCAGTTCGACGCTAAGGTAGTGCATCCGGTGTGCCCGCCTTTCGAACTCAACCGGCACAACTACGAGGAGGCCAAAGAGATGGTTTCGCAAATACGGCGGGCTCAGTTAACTAGAATGGCAGAGTCAATTAGAAGCCGTATGTGGAATCACGGAAAGTAGTTCTTATCCCAATCTCACTAGAGCTACTAGAACCTGAGCCCAAGATTGGGGAGGTACATTGAGGGAACCTCAAGTACACCGCAGGTATATATGGACTTAAGGCTGCTCTGCGTTCAATTGTTGAACAGGGTCGATGCACCTTGATAAAGATCAGAACTAGATAGACAACTCTTGTCGAACACTAGATCTCGAGCGGAAAACTCAGATTGACACCAAGCTTCTCTGTCATCGTTCCTTCCACTAATTATTTTCATACTTCACTAATATTAAGAGAAAAACCGAAAGCTCCTGACAGGAGAGAACAACTCAAGGGGAAGTAGCGACAGTGCATGTCTTGCTCGATTCAGAATGACCATTGTTCCGGACGTCTTCGCAGTTGGTGACGACGAGACCAGTCGGCATGTTCTAAGCATTACAGGTCATGATACTAAGAGAGGTGATCAAGTCCGACACAAGCGTGTTTGGGCCGAATGCTGCTGAAGATTATCACGAAGAGTTATCAGAGTGGCAGCAAACTTCAATGTTTGAAAAGCTCGCATCTGGGAGGCTCCAATAAACACTTTCACGGAGCAGGACAAAAATCAAAACTGTTCGTACTGTCATTCAGCCTTGAAGACAATGTCGGTATGCGATATTTTCCTGCCTGTTCCTGCGCAATATGAATCGCATTCAAAGGGCATATTCACGATGACCTCGCAAAATCTGCTATGTCTTCGATGTTTCCACCTTATCTGTGCGTTTCCGGTCGAGGAAAGACTACATATCACTTGCAGTAGGTTGCCTCGCCTGTCATACGACAACTCCAACCCAAGTTTATTATACGAAGCCGATGACCTCGGAATCTCGCATCCATTCGCTTTCAGCCCCACAACTGACCAGACCGGTGTACACAGGCAGAAGTTCTATGCAAGCTTTGACAAGCTGCGGTCGCATTCGGCGCCACCATCCGACGTTAACGAAGCTTGACCTAGGCTCGGCCTTGGTAGACGCGCTTGTTCCAGGTCTGTGTTTCGCACTGACTCAACTCATCCCATCTAAGGTCTGCAAAAGCTCACCTATCGTATCTGTTTATCACGAGCTACGGAAGTACCCGATAACCTTATTTGTGTACGGCAAAGCTTTCTGAAGGTCGCGGAGGCCACCGCTGCAGCGATGGCGTCTCGAGACAGGCTGCAGGCATCGGGGACGCAGCCGGTCTGACGACTCGCCTCAAACCAGGCGCCTGACAACTTCTTGACACCTGTAACGTCTGCTTGTGGTACCAATTCCATCTCTTGTCGGCCAAGTAAGATTTTAGTTGGCAGCGGAACATAGTTGAATTCATGTATCACCGGAGCCGTTAGCCGCCCGACTTACGCCTCAGTAGCTCCCCGATCGTACCAGGTCCCCGAGAAAGGGGCTCAAGTAAAGATGCTGTTGAAATATATTTATTGAATCACCAAGATGATATCCATTGCATCCATACACACTCTGGCTTCTCAAAAAGACCTTTGATCCAGTCATTTTCTCACGAGTGTAGCCATGGCTCTGAAGGACACATCCGCAGGAGCGGCAATCTACGTCCCCGTTATTCTTCGTTACGTCTACGATCCTATCGTCCTAGGCTTCTATTGTCCATGTGCATGGCAAATATCATCGAAAAGATTACGGAGCTTTTTCAACAGCCACATTACCAGCGCCGGTGCTCGCTCAAGGTCTCGATTTCTCCAACAACAAAGCAATCTCTCAAAATCAGGCTCCTCACCATGCCGAATACTCGACATTGGAGTAGGAACCGGATACTTTATCAAACACGCGCCAATCCCAGAGGGTACTCAAGTAACTCTGGTAGACCTGAACCCCTCGGCTCTGCACGCCGCCTCATCACGCACGCTCGAAATGCACCCACATGTCACCTGCAAAACCTCAGTAGGGGACTTCTTGGATCCATTAGCACGGGGGTTCTCAAGTGAAGATTTTAACGGTGCCAAATTCGACGCGATCTCGGTCATGATGCTGATTCACTGCGTTCCGGGTCCCCCGGCCAGGAAGGCGGAGGCACTGATTCGATTAAAGAGTCTTTTGACTCCTGACGGCAAGCTCTTCGGCGTCACGATTCTGGGGAAGGGTGTCAAGCACAACTCTATGGGTAAGGCTCTCATGTTCTGGCACAACTTATTTGGGGTTTTTGGGAACGCGGAGGATGATATGGAGAGCTTTGTCGGGCCGCTCAGGGAGGCTTTCGAAGACGTCAGGTGGGAGGTACACGGAATCATGTTACTTTTTGAAGCGAGTAGACCGAGATGTTGATCAGATAATACAAGTGGTTGAAAATAAGGAGCGAGTCGAGTGCAACCCCCTCCGATTTCGAATCACACAGGCCAACTAAGTCACACGATTCATTTTACTTTAGCACTTCGCATTCGGTTCGCGAAGCTAGATTCTTCTAGTGACGTGATGTGGATTAGAGTTGCGATGTGCTTGACACCGCTAGAATTTCGCGGAGATTGCTGAGTTGCCTCGTGGTGCTGAAGTTTAATAATGGCTTTGATCAGACGAACCCTACTATGGCGAACCTAGCTCAAGAATAGACGCGATTGGTTGTCTTTTAAAATAAGAAGCTGCCTTCGTTGGGTTCAAGCCATCATCCGAGCTTTACGATACTGTCATTGACCGTTGAAAGCACCGCTGCACGTTGTTCGAGAATGATCGCGTCTACAAAGATTAACAGTGTTCGATGACAAAAACTTCTCGGACTTTCACTGTACCTCAGACACGAAGCGCTCAAGATCGAAAGCCAGCTGAATGTCAAAAGCGTATCATTAATCCACGGGTTGAATAGAATGACAAGGAAAGTATGTGTGCGATTACTGTAGTAAAGAGCCAAGTTCTCAGTAGATTGAATGAACAGTTTTCTGATTTATATGTACTCGAAAGATATTGCGTAAAAATTTCCTATTCTGCACCCTTTTTCTAGGTGCTAGGACTATAAAACTTCCTCAAAAGATGTATCCGATAGAATGAAAGCCAACGTGGGCGGAAAGTAAAGTCCAGCGCTCACTCTCACATACAGCGTTTTGTTCTACAAGTCAAAGTTCCAGCCACCAGTGTAGTTGGAGAAGAACCCTTCAGGATCGTACTTGGCCTTGATCTCCTGCAACTTGCTATAGGTGGTGAAGGTCTTCAGCGGATCTTGGTCGTAATGCGCATCATTGATGAACAGCGGCAGGTCATCTGCAAAGGGCACACTCTCGACCATCTTCTTGAAGCTAGCCTCGAGCTCGGCGGTCTGACCACTAGTGAGGAACGGGCTGGACTGTAGGAGGAAACAGAGCCATAGCCAAGGTCCATCGGGCATCTGCATCGCATTGCCGCCGTTCTGGCTCTTCGACGCGTCGGTAAGACTCTTGGGGATGGGTTGGTAGTCAATCGACAAAAGCGTGTACTTGCCCTTGTTGTCAGCGCCCCATTTTGTCCAGGCCTCGTGGGCGGAGCGATAGGCGTTGTCGACCACGGCGTTTCCGGTCTCGCTCCCAGGGAATGGAATGCGGTACACCCCGTTGCGGAACTGGTTCTTGCCCTTGGACAGCTCGGCGCCGTTGGGCAGGGGCATGTTGATCACCTCCTTGTACGTCTTGGTGCCCAGGGTGTTGAGCAGGTGGGGGATCGAGGTGAAATTGGCAAAGGCCTTCTCTGCGCCAGCCTGGTCACCGTCGTAGACCATGAACAGAATGGCAAAGTCGTCGAGGTTCAAGTCTCCGAGAGCGGGAGTGCCCAGCTTCTCGTAAGTTCCGATAATCGCGGCCTTGGGGTCCTCGTTGTACAAGGTGAAGTTGGCGATGGCGTTCATGACGTTCTGAGTCTGGTTGAACAGATAAATGACATTGCCGGCGTGGAGATTTCCGATCGGGTGTGTCTGGACCTTGTACTTGGTCACGACGCCATAGGCATTACCGCCGCCTCCTCGCATCGCAAAGAAGAGGTCCTCATTTTCGCTGGACGAGGCAGTAACGATGTCGCCGCTCGGCAGCACAACCTCCAGTTCCCGAAAAGAATCAACGGCCAGGCCGTACTGACTCGAGAGATAGCTCAAGCCACCTCCGAGAGCCAACCCTGAGCCAACACCGCTCAGACGGGCCCCAACGACCGTCCTGTTGTACTTGGCGAAGTAGTCGTAGATGTCGCCAAACTTGCCACCGGGCTGGTATGTTCCAAGCGTCGTCGTTTCGTCGTAAGTTCGTTCATTCATCTCGGTGAGGTCGATCAAGACGCCCTTATCTACGCTGGAGAAGAACGTGTTGGGGTTGTGACCCTCCGTCTTGATCGCGAAGCGCGACCCGGCTGCGCGTACCGACTTAAGGATGGCTGCCACATCCTGGGTGGTGGTTGGAAACACCACGCAAGAAGGGTTGTAGCCGCTCTGAGCCGTGTTGAAGTACTCATTCTTGCTCTGGATGTAGTCGATCTTGATGCTCGTGGCAACCTTGGTAGAGCCCAGCTGAGTCGTCAGATCGGTGCAGGCCGTGGAGCCAGCATCTCGCGCAGCTAGCAATGCGCTGGCTGTGCTAGCGAGACCAAGGGTGAGGGCGGCTAAGACTGCGCGCATCTTTGCTGTAAGAACAAAACGAAGGGGGGCGAGAATGCGACTGTTCCTGACACCGCGAAAAAGAGTGACTGCAAATTGACGCTCAAGAACGAAAAGGGTCAAGAACCTGTCAAGAGGATTCACAAGGCTGGCTGTTTCTAAACGTTCCACTCTGGCCGGCGCCCTCCTTAACCGCTTTTGTACTCCGAGCTACCACCGGCGGTCCTCTTCGTCGGCGACCCCCACAATCACGGGCGTCGCTCGGTCAGTTCATCATTTCCCGCGATATGAGGATCGTCGCAAGGATGGTGACCCCGTTTTCGCATCTTCAAATACGAAAACGAGCAGAAAGAAAAGAAGATGCAGCCTCGGGACGAATAAACAATTATAATCACTGCTATTCCACCAAGTCAGATATTCACCACGTTACTCGGATTCGTTACTCCAGCCGGCAATGGCCAATCGCATCTCTACAATCGCGCAGAGGAGTGTCACCGACATGAGAATTACCCCGCAAGATGTCTTTCAATGCCTAGAACATGAAGAGACATACCGGTTAGTTGCCGGCCGATGTTACATTCCTCGGTTGTCGAGCCACTTGCGCGAATTGAACTGAGGAACAGTCTCCTGACATCAGTAGAGCGTCGTGCAGACACCCTCTAGATGGCATATGCACTTTTGCCTCGGTCGGTCATCATGATCGTCCTACTGTCCCTTGTGATATCCATTGTTTATTCGTGATAGCTTCCTTTGCACCGAGTTGTAAATTAATTCTCAAAAAGCATCCGTCTATCCGTTGATTGCTCCTCCTCTATCATTTTTCAATCTAAGCCCAAAAGCAACATCAAACCAAGCCTGTATCCTATTCTAACCTCTATAGTACCCTTTCTTGAGTGTTAAAAACTTCTCAGCCGTAGTTGTTTCAACGTTGTGACCGCGTCGTGTAAATGTTTTGCCATGTTCATGTTTCCCTGTCGTTATTTCGTCCGCTGTTCGTTCCGAATCTTTAAATCAAGTGCTCCATTTCGTGCCCAGTCCAATCAGACCACGCTTCTTTCCGTGATTGTGACCACTGTTTCCCCTTTCTTGGCGGAGGTTGTGACTTTCTTCTCCGTGTATCTCTTCTCGATTGCCTCCAGACTGTGGCCCCGTGTCTCCACCATGAAGAACGCTACAACGACTGTGCAGAACAACGAACAGCCCGCGAAGAGAAAGTATGCACCGAAAGAGGAAACCGAGAGCAGTACCGGAGTAATCAGCGCTACAACATAATTGGCGAACTGTTGGTCGGTGTCAGCAGATTTTCACATGAAATATCTCATGGCAGTCTGCCAGAGAGATCGGCCGAGACTCACCCAGTTGGCGCTCTGAGCTAAGCTCGATGCGCTGCTTCTGGTTTTCCTGGGCAGGCTCTCGACCAAGAAAGTGCGGAAGGAGAGCGCCCAAGTAAAGCTGTAGACGATGGCGAATAGGTAGATGGACACAATGACAACCCACTTGCCAGCTCCACGGTCTGCGTGAACTTCGTCGGCGGCGTACAGCGAGCCCATGAGGACCATCAGAGCAGTGATTAGCACACCGCCCAGGAGACTGGAGGTTTTGCGTCCCCAGCTGTCAGCGAAGAATGTCGCGGGCACAGTCGTGGCCAAGATGACCAGCGCAGACACGCCGGATGCCAGGAAGGTCGCCTTCTCGCCGTCCAACCCTGCCTGCGTGAACATGATCGGCGCGTAGTACAGTATTCCGTCAATTCCGCTCCATTGTTGGAATCCCATGAGGAACAAACCGAACAACGTCCTTCCTCTATACGGGGCGGAGAAGGCTTCGCGGAAGCCGGCGAATGCTTGCCTCAAGACTTCAGAGACGGGGGCATTAGGATCATGTTCTTGGTCGTCAGTTGAAAGCTCCAGTATCTCTTCGCCTTCTTTTTCATTCAACCCGAGCTTCTCAACAACGCGACGGGCCTCGTCTTGCCTGCCCTTGCTCATCAACCACCTTGGAGAAGGAGGAACGATGAAGTAACTTCCGGAGAACAAGAAGCCCAGGAAAGATGCAACAGCCAGCGGGAGACGCCACGCCGCAGATGACATTCCTAGCGTCGCCGTACCATAACACCTGGCAATGACATGTCAGTATTTTCAACATGAGGACATGCTGGGGCAACATACATGAAGTATCCAGTCACGATTCCCGTGACTATGGCAAATTGCGGCAAAGCAGTCATGATGCCGCGGATGCGAGCAGGCGAGATCTCAGATACTTGAACATAGACGTTGCTCAAAAACATGCCTTCGCCGATGCCCTTGATGAGCCGTCCAAGAATGAATACGCCTAGGATGGGAGATGCGCATTCGATGCCGGTACCGCATCCGTAGATGAATGCTCCGAGAGCGAAGAGGCGGACGTGGCCGAACCGGTCGGCCATGACGCCGGAGACTAGCGCCGACAGGGCGCCGGGGATGAGGACGGACGAGACGATGACTCCGTGCATGGTGGGGGAGAAGTCTCCGAAAGTTTCACGGAAGGACGGCATGGTCGTTACGGGGCCGATGCTGCCCGTGTCGAGGCTAACTCATGGGAACTTTTCATCAGCAAAGCCGGGATAGTTGTTGACGGTGAGAAGAGCAAGTACACACCCGAACAGCATGGCGACACATGATGAAATGATGCTGGCTCTCACGTAGAGAGGAGCCGATAAGAATTTCATGTCAAAAACAATGCTTAAGATTCGTTGGATGTGATTCTCAACGGGAACGAAGCATCAATGTTTTCTCTGTGACACCGCAAGATGACTTTTTTTCCTTTGCAGTTGGCATTGGCAAAGTCAATACCAAAAGCCGGTGGGTGAAAATTGGGTTTTAGCCCAACGCCGCCCGCCACAGCGCTTCGCAATGCCCGATTCATCGAAACCCACTTGTAGAGTTTTGCCTTATCGTGAATTTCGGGCCCGTGGAGGTCCACATCTTATGCCGATAGGGTCCATTGGCGTTGCAAAAGTTGCCTCTTTCGGAAACTTTGGCGGAACGGCGCATGTGAGTAGTGAGCTGTCTCAAAGATAAGCTGCATTACAATGGGCCTAGAACGCCGTGATCGTCGAGTCAAATGGCGTATGAGAAAGGTGTGGTTGGTTCTGTGCTTGTTAGTAGCGGGCTGACGCCGCCAAGATCTCACATTCTCCCAACCATTTACGCAGGCTCGTCTGAAGAGGCACGAGGTAACACCAGAAAGGAGAAAGGGTCTGGAGATGAGACCCTCTCAGGAAAATTTGACGGAAAGCAACACCCAGTCTCTATTAATATCTACAGACCACCACACCACGCTTCAGTTTCAACGAGACCCCGCTCATTTCCGTCGTGCCTTGAACGTTTTCAAAGGGTTTACTTTCCTGGTTCCGACCTTCTTGCCACGTCCAAATTTGCCCTTCTTATTCCTCAACTTGCCGCCAACCTTTCTGAATGGTACCATACCGACCTCGTTCGAAGTGAGCGAGTCTTTGCCCTCCTTGGGAAGCAAGTATTCGGGTATATGCTTAAGATGGGGCTGCTGTCTTGCTGTCCTCAGCTCTCCGTCGTGACGTAGGTGCTGCAGTTCTGTAGGGTTCTCCTCGAAGTATCTGTAGAATGCAGTCAGTAGTGTCTCACAGAAACAAAGGCTGCACCGATAGTGTGTGCTTAGAAAGTCTTACCTCTTCAGCTTTTCACTCTTCAAGAGCTCCTGCTTCAACTCCCTCATACGCGCCTCTCTCACAGCGACCTTCGTTACTGCTCTCAACGCGTCGTCCAGACGGTACCGGAAAGCATCAAGGTGCTCCTTCTTGAAGTTGTACGGCTTCACCTCCTTGCCCTGCTTCGCCTGCTGCCTCTTGATCTTGGCTAGTACCTTCTCGTCGTTCTCCGCGGTCTCGATGCTGGTGGGCATGTGCTTGCGGTACAGCTCCTTGGGTACGTAAAACGAAAGGGCCATGCCTGTCCTCCCAGCACGCGCTGTCCGACCGATTCGGTGTGTGTATGACGATGCCGACGTCGGCAAGTCAAAGTTGACAACGGCTGCCACATTCTTGAAGTCGATGCCTCGTGATACACCAAACTCAACATCCCGCTTTGACGACTTCTTCTTGTTCTTCTTCTTAGACTCCTTCTCCTTCCCCTTCTCGCCCTCACCTTCCTCCTCGGCGTCCTTTTCTTCAACGCCCATAGCGCTCTTCTCGTCGGACGCGATAATGATGTCGTAGACACCACGGTTAAACTCCTCGAGCACGTGTGCTCTTGATGTAATGGGGAGCTCGGAGTTAAGGATACAGCTTCGGACCTGGAATTGTTCTAGGAAGAGCTTGAGGCGGTATGATCTGTCGACGTCGTTGACGAAAATGAGGCACTTTCCCTTGACTAGCTTCAGCTTGAAGATGATGAACGCCAACAGGAACTTCTCGTCCTCGGCGCAGCTCACAACGAATTGCGACAAGTTATCACCCTCCGTTTCCTCATCGTCCAAATCGAGGACGGTCGGTTTCCGGGCGAAGATTCCTTGCAGAGAGGTGACATCGGTTGACAACGTAGCGCTCATCATCAGAAGCTGAACACCCTTGGGGAGCTTCCTTGCGATGTTCTCCAGATCCTCGTTGTAGCCGTACGACAGAATGAGGTCCGCCTCGTCGAGAACAAGGTAGGAGAGCTTTTCGAGTGACAAGGCATCGTTGAGAATATTCCTCCATGCGGTGGCAGGTGTGGAGATGACAATATCGGGGAAGTTAGACAGGAGGGAGCGTTGGACGGCATCGGAGATCTTGTCGACAAGCTTGACAGCGTGGATATCCTTCGCGCAGTAGGCCGAGAACTGCTCGATCGCTTTGAGAACTTGGTCGGCGAGTTCGCGTGTCGGGACAAGGATAACGGCAGTCGTGGCAGGAGAGGAGTCAGTCTGGAGGAGGGCTGGTTAGCAGCGGTCGCGAAAGCGTTGGTCTGTAGTTTCTTACTGTCTTGCGCTTCAGGATGCTAGACAGTACGGGCAAAACGTAAGCGGCGGTCTTTCCAGAGCCACAGGGAGCCTTCGCAACGACATCCTTGCCGTCAAGAGCGAGCGGGATGGCCTTCTGTTGAACTGGCGTCGGGTCCTTGAAGCTCTCCGCGGCGACGCCCTGCACCAGTCGCGTGTCGAGGCCAAGATCGCTGAAAGTGAGTTCCTTTGCGGCAGGCTGTGGCTCCTGGGTCTTGACGCGCTTTTCCTCCTTCGGCGCGGAGTCGTCGGTCTCGGTGTGCTTTCTCTTCATTGTGGGAGTGGCAGTGGTGACGGCGGTGGTGGCAGCGTTGTCGATGCGACGATGTAGACGGCGGTTGAGTTGAGGCGGCTGCACCTCAGCCAGAAAAAAAATCTGGAGGGGCGGGTCGAGACTTTTCTTATCTTATCGGCAAGCACAGACACTGGACGCATGGTTATGTAAGCCCAGTACCCACCATCTCCACCCCGGGGCCGGGGTCGGAGCCGGGACACGGACAACGGCGGCGGCTGACGATGGCAAGGACGATAACAGGGACAAAGATAGGAGAAATTTAATACCTGCGATGATAGAGATGACAGTTTCATGATTTTACAGTCAAAAAATTCCCGTAACTCGCCAACAAATATGCTGGTTATGATCTCATCTCTTCAACAGCCTTCAGGTAATAGGCGGCAAGTACGTATGACCACAGGTAAAGGAAGCGTTATCTAAGTGAGCTGAATATAGACGAATGATAGAAGAAATTATTGTAAATCTACCCGAAATAAAGAAATTGGTTGTAAGTTACGCTAATTCTAATCGAAACAATCCATTGCGAGCAACACGCTCTCTAATATGCATCATTTACGATATCGCTCTCGCTTTCATGACCCCTTGTCCATATTATACTGGTGTACAGGCCTGGATGATAAGCTCTATGACCACCGTCATTAACTATTTCATCCGTGCCCAGGAGTAAACAATTCCGCTAACGAATCCTATCGCTATCGCAGAAACGCTACCCACCGTTACGGGGGCTGAAAAGAAGATCAAGCCACTCAGCGCAACAGGTAGCTTGTTCAGGGCGCCTACCATCGAATAGGTTGTCGAAGAAGTAACTCTGATGCACCATGCTGAGCTATATGAGATTGTAATCGCACCGAGGCCTGAGTAGATCATGCCGGCTATGATACTCTGCCGCGATGATTGGGGGAAGTTCTTTGCCAGGTTGACAGCTGACCAATCTTCAACCATAAGCGAACAAGAAAGCAGGACGGGGATCGTCAGTAAGTTGTTGTAGAACATGGCTGCTAGAGTCAGTCGAAAAGATCCATGACGTAAATGGAATGCACGTACTGTCCCAATCGCTAAAGTTCATCTTCTTGATGATCTTCCGCATTGAAAGGAGATATGCGGCGCTGCACACAATATTGATGCCCATCCAGGAATATCCAACATCAAGATTTGATGACAGACTTGAGACGCCTTTGCTCAAAGACGCGTTGGCGGCGCTTTGTATGTCGGCCCATGCTGCAACGATCGAACTGAGGACCATCAGGCAGAATGACAAGAAGGCCATTGGAGTGACCTTGCCTCCGAACAACAAAACCTCGCCATACGCGATGACAATGGTAGTGAGATTCTTGAAAATGGTGTAAACCGGGACGGACAGAAATTGTAGGGCTTTGTTGCCTGTGTAAATCATGCTCACGAGAAGCAGGGAGATTGGAAACCCTGCATGAAATAAAGAAGTCAGCCTATGGGGGAGCAATGAATGAAAAATGATAACTTACACTGTTTGGCTTTCGTGTAATTCAAGGGAGCCAGGTTTCGAATCATTCGCAGTCTTTTCGCAAATATGATCGCAGTAGTCGAGACGATAGCTTGGACGGCAAGGTAGAAGAATGTCAGGTTCCACGAGCTCCCTGACACAACGTATTTGTTGACGACTGTCATGCTGATAGATGACAAGCAATACGCAACAATGGATAAGGCAGTGCTATTTTCGATTTGCCTGGTCGTGGTTGAAGCGCCATTGGATTCGCTCGCAAGCAGGCCAGAAGCGGCGTTATCGGATGGTTTCGCGTCGCGGCCATCGTAAGCGTCATCCGGGATGTTGATGACATGATCACCCTTTTCGGGATTAGACATCGCGAAGAGTAGACGAAGGCTCTCGATAAGATGGAAGAAATGGAAGAAGGAAGGAATTTTGTGGACAACGTGGGTTTGAATTTTCCGTTCATCAGTGCAGCCGCGAAAGTTATTTGGAGAAGAGCGACAGTGAGAAGAGGGGTTTGCGACGTGTGCTTGATTGTGGCTGTGTTCAGTCTGCAGTCAGCCATCTCATTTCCCCAATACGAATTTCTGACCACACTTTGAGGAGGCTGTGTAGCCTGTGCCGCGATGTCACTAGCGTCTCACTTTTATCAATACATGTCTTTGTTCAATCTCGAAACATTTTTCTTTCAATAGCGGCGAACGTGTCAAAGAGAGAACTTCTCTGCACACTACAAATTACATTTTCATTGGTATTAAGTATACATTCCAAGTCTATATTCCAAATTGCAAAGCCCATTATTAGACGAACAGTGACAGAACAGCATTGTACAAGAGCTATAAGTTTGCATTTGACAACCTGTGATCTGGATCTTTGTTTGAAACTCTTACTGCGGCTTACCAATCACGTTCTTCTTCCAACTGTTGTAGTTGACGATCTTGGTGTCCGAGAGAAGCTTCCAGTCCTTCTTGCAATCGACTTGAAAGTCCAGAGCTCTGTCGTTGACAAGGTCTGTCGGGATGAGCAGCTGCTTAGCCCCCTTAGCAAAACCGACGGCGTCGTTGGTCTTGTCAATCTTGGACATTCGAAGAGCGCGATTGAATGCTTCGTCATCGACCTTCTTATTGTTGACAGTTTGTGTGGACGCCCAATCATACTGCGCACCAATTTTCCACCAGGTGTTCTGGGGAATCCACGCTTTGATGGTGTTGTCGACGGCGATTCTGTTTGCGGTAACAAGACAATGCCTAAAAAAGAAATATTAATTAGACTTGAAGCACCATTTGCGATATCACGAAATTCCTACCAGTCGCCAGAGTTGCCTTCCCACTGCCCAGGTCCAGGAGTGATGTAGACACCCTTTCCGATCTGGGCTCCGCCAGTGGTCAATGCCGGCTTGTAAACGATTCTGTGGTTCTGGTTGTAAATCTTCGCTTGGTCCTGATTCACTTGTCAGCTTGCAAGTTACTGAGGTCACCACTCCATGGGACACCTACCGGATGGACGGTCCTGTAACCAATTGTGATGCGGTCTCCTTGGAGTGTTGATTTTGGCTTCCCTCCCAATCCACAGCAGCCCTGGCGAGGTTCTATGGGCGCTGAGACAACGCTGCTAACGAGAACCGCAGCCGAAAACAAAGTAAAAATGTTGGGAAGAATCATGTTGAGGGCTCTATCGGATGATTTGGCGAGAAGTAAAATTGTATGATAATTCTGTTTGATGCATGAGAGAATGATGCTCTCTTCTTCGACTAATAGAGCTTCGAATGTCGAATTTATAACTCTTTAAATGGCACCATCATCTTTTGGAATCTATGTTGATCTGTTCGTATGTTGGTGCCAAGAGAGGTCCTGAGCGATGCTGTCCTGCTCGGTATTAAGCTCGCTACGCAACGCACGATGTAGGTGGGCCTTGGAGGATATCCGCACCGCCAAGACATGGGCATTTTCTAAAGTTAGAAGGCACTTCGAGGTACGAAAATCAGTGCCAGCTGAAACTAAAGGATCGTAGCGGTCATGATTCGGGTATAATGCGATCTATTTTGCGAAGATACCTTGTGCTTCAGACCATCAAGGTCAAAACCGGTGACAATGAGGCCACAAAAGCCTAGTTTGGCAGTGTCGAGATGTCCTTGGCTGGCCACCCTCGAAATTCTGGCGAGAATTTCACCTCCCACTTCAACCGATGGCACCCATAATTTTCATTGCGCTTTGGTCGGATATTCCCATTCAATATGTCGATTACCATTCTTTCAACAAGGGCTTGAGCTTCAATCTTGCGCAAATAGATGTGCGCGTCGTCAAAGATGAAGACTGAAGAATGTTCTGCGTAATGCTCGGCCAATGTCGCGTCCTCTCGCTGGCCACAAGCCCCCAGGACTGTAAGGTCTTCTGTGAAAGCTCAAAAGGCCAAGTAGACTCAATTGTGAGTTTTGTCTCGTTACGAAGGACTTCGTAACGAAGCAAGAATCCTTTGCCCACAGCGCCATGCCAAATCTCCATGGTGTGCAAGCGCGGCATACGCCACGCTGCTCGACTTGCCGCCAACAGTAATTCGTTCGTTTTCGTGGAACCCGTCCGTCTTGTAGGAATTCGAGAAGTAAGTGAGAGACTTCTGAGCCTACTCCACAGCCTCATCCCGACCGGCAAAGCAGAAATTCTGGTTTCGGAATAGAACGGTCGAAAGAAGTCGCTCGCTTCTACTGCGTGGGATATGACAAGTGTCTGCATATCAAAACTGGCCCTAAGTGAAAACCACCTCAGTTGCACATTCCTTGGCTTAGGTTTTCGGCCATGCAACCAAGATTCCTGAGCCTCCCATATGGACACTGTAAAAATCTTTGGCGGCAAGTTCGCCAACAGAGCTCCGCATGCTTGATTTCTCTCTGCTTGACCCTCGCCATCGATGCTTCGCCACGGCATGTATTATACACACCTCAAGCCGTCCAGTCGCTGCAGGATTTTCTGTATCGCAGAAGATGACAGAGACCGAAACATGTGGCGATTTATTGAAAATTCTGAGATGACTGGGACCTGCGGTAGCGAGATCTCTCCGTCCCGACTAGAAAAGTCGAGTAAACTTCCAATGAGGCGTTGTTTTGAGCCGAAACGCGAAAAGACTCACGATTGATGTCGGTGGGCGAGAACGCCATGACTCTGATCATTTCGACTGGACTGATCGTCGATTTGCGCATTACGAAAAGAATGCCGAGTGTCACTGGGCGAGCTAGCACACATCTCAAGCCAGATGCCGTGGCCGGTCGGTAAAGTCCAGGAAGACATCACCGAGAAGAGAGATACCAGTCCTTCAGTGAACCTGGCGTTGTTTTTTTTAAGGATAGTGACTTCGTCTTCTTTCTTATCGCATCCATCACAGGTGTAGCTTCTCAAAGAAATATGGAATGTGATTTTCTTACACACTGCTAGCCGGCTGTCGCTCATGTAGGACTGAAAGGTGATGATTTCGAAGGGAGAGTACGGCAGATTGATACTTCGGAATGTAACTTTCTCAAAAAAGGGCTGCCAGTCGAGACAGACACTGGCGTAGTTGGAAAGTCGGTTGGTCCCAAGCGCGGATGAGGATGGAGTAGGTAGGAAAGAGGGTATGGGTAGGACGGAGGGCGCGGGTAGAGAGGTTGCGGATAAGCTCGGGGGTGGCGGCGGGCGTCCCGGCTTTCGCCCCGGTGGTTTCGTTGGAGACGCTCGCTCCGGCGTCCACCTCCATGGTGTCTGATAGCTTGAGGTGTGTGAGCCTATTCCAGTGTACTCCCGTTGGCGGGGCTTCCGCTGAACCTCTGCATTCAAAGTAGAAAGGTCGGGAAAGTCCAATACATCAATATCGTGACCGACTAGAGCAGCAGACTGAACCAACTGTGCATCACTTGGTATTTCTTGCTTCATCTTGCGCATGAAAGTCGAGAAACTCTACAGTCATCCCACAAGCACTGTATTTGAGATTTGATAGGCGTGGAGAAAACTAGCCTTGAAAAGTGTCACTACAGGATGCGCGCTGCCTGCATCTGTAGATCCTGAATTCATGGTGCAAGGGGCGTGGATTGAAAAATGCTTCAACTCCAGGAGCAGTCTATGAATCAATACAGTATCAAATTTCGTTTCATCATTTGAAGTTGGAATTGACTATTCCGGCGCAATGAGTTGGGCAAGCGCTCTGATGACATCATTAACTATCAAGCCCTGTAGTTTGCACGCAAATGCTAAGATCTGACTTTACTGCTTAAGTGCAAGCTCTGGATAGCTCGGCAAGGGCCAGCCTCCCTTCTCCTCGCTGGAGAACTTGGTTGCTATTTCGGGGACGCGTAGCAGGCAGAGGATCCAGACAATCCACTGTAGGATGAGAACGCCCCAAAACGTGTCTGGCATGGTCAGCCTGATCATCGGCAGGCTGAGCTTCTGACATTCATCGATGAAGGGACGCAGAATCTTGTCGTAGTTCTCAAAGGCGAGCGGAAGATCATCTGGATGCCGACTTATCTCCCCTGCCAAGACATACGCTCCCACGAAGCTGCTAGTTGTGCCCATGGCACTGAAGGGCGAGGGACAATGTGCCGCATCGCCAAGAAGAACAACGCGGCCCTTGGACCATGTCTTGGTCTGGACCTGGACGACTTCCTGGCTGTAGAAGTTCTCGGTTGTCTTCATGCCCTTCATGAAGCGGTCCGTCTGCCAGCCAGCGTTTCGAAACTTGTGCGCCCAGAACTCCTTCTGCTGTTCCACGGATCCCCTGTGAATGAGTGTTGCTTCCTTCGAATGATCTTTGATAAAGAAGTAGACTTGCGTCTCCGTCGGATTGTGAGTCCTACGAAAGACCATCCGCCCCTCTGCTGGATGGTACACTCTGCCGATATTGTCATCGCCATCCTCGCGCGGAATGAACCAGTATGATGCATGCAGACCTAGATGACGGTAAGGGTCTGGGGCGTCCGTTGGCTGTGTGGCTTTCCTAATCCTTGAACCCTGACCATCGGCTCCAACGAGGATGTCGAAAGTATCGGACGAACCGTCAGAGAAGTGAGCGATAACCTCTTTCTCATCCTGCTCGAAACTCTCCACAGTCTTCCCGAAAATGTAGTCGACATTGTCCTTTGTTGCATCGTAAAGAATGCGGACAAGATCACCTCGCATGATCTCATACTCAGACGTCCCACTTTGGGCACCTTTGCCGGACGTGTTAGCCATGAGAGTACCGACGGCTTTGCCAGTGGAATCAACTATAGCCATGCCGGCCTCGTCGACTCGGTTCGCTCTAACGGTGTCGAGGAGTCCCATGCGCTTGAGGACCTCGATACCTTGCTCGCGGAAGTCGATTTGTGCTCCGGTCGCTCTCAGTGCCGGGTAACGCTCGACGATGGTAACACGATGGCCTAGCCGTGCAAGCCAGAATGCCAACGCTGGCCCAGCGCAGCCACCACCGCAGATGAGAATTTTCAGGCGGGTCATGACGAATGAAATCGGTCGCTGATGAGACTGCTAGACGGGGATATGATCTTGGGTGTGGTGCCTGGTGAGTGTCTGACACGCAATGAAGGGCGCTTTGGAATGGCCAACGTAGCTCCTTTATAATCATGAAGTCCCTTTAAGATTCTAGACATAAGCATTCGGGCTCCCGCTAGCCCTCAGCCACCCATCTCATGCGGCAGATCAATAGCCGTTTCCGGCCAAGGGAAACACAGCGTGTACGTAAGCCAGTTCTAAGACACGACTTCTTCACAGCCTTGATATCTGTGCATACGGCATTCGAAAGGTCCTTGAAGAGTTCGGTAGTAAGCCCGAGGCATAGCTGGCAATGGCGGTTGAGACGCGTCCTCCATCTGTTAGCAGTGTGCTGCTTGACAGTTGGTGCGGGGATGACATGATCCTTACAGCTGAGGACCCCTGAGACCTGCATGCCTAATTACGGCTAGCAGGCGCAGAGCAAATTATGTACTGCTAGTGTCGTCAGATTCCGTTGCCTACTTATCCACTGGCGATGCTTTTCTTCAGATGAGTATCATCGAGAACTTGAGGCGAGCTCGTTGGTCTGATTCGAAGTCTCCTGCGCTACTCAGGCTGCCCCTGAGTAACTCACGGAGTGACACGTTATGAGCGGGCAGGCAATTTTAGATATTCTCTTCCCAATATCGCACCCCTGTATATCCATCCCGCTCCCTGTCTCAAGGGTCCAAATCCTCAGCTGAGCCTGGCCCTGCTCCCTGTTGGGGCTTCTGGAGCGTACTTTTTTAAGCGACATGCGGCGCGGACCTTTCCTCGACAACCCGATCGCACGGCTACCATGCGCATTCTTTTCTGTGCACACCCACATGCTTCTTTTCACCCGGCCATCACCGACTCATCGTAGAACCTGTCATTGCCTTGAATGAGTGAATCTGTGTGGCCGAAGGAACATGGACGATCCAAACGATGTCGCGCACCTGGACCGCGCGTCTGTTGAGTTGAGAGTTAATAAGACAAAGACCAGGAAGGCGAAGAAGAAAGACGCCGGGCGACTGGAAAAATTCGGTCAATGGCTGCTTGAAAATCAGATCGGTATGTAAGAAAGTGCTGACTATGTCTCTGGCTGCAGATATTACCCCCCAATGCCGCACCCTGAGCCATGGAATGCTGACATCCGCCCCATGAACAGGCCTTGCGTTTCACACCGTCTGGCCCCTTCTTCTTGCGCACATCTTCGTCCCCGCGACCCGCCCATTCACGTCGAAGTTCTTCGGGCTTTCATACTACAACCCAAACACCGGCAAATATGGCGCCGGCCATAACGATCTCTGCTTCGTCGCGTTCTGTATAGTGCTCTGCATCGGCATCCGCGCGTCCTTGATGCGTCATGTTCTCTCCCCCCTTGGCCGACGCTGGGGCATCAAGAAAGAGAAAGATGAGACGCGATTCGCGGAACAAGGCTGGATGCTGACCTACTACGTAGTTTTCTGGCCTCTGGGGATGGTATTTCTGACACCGAGCATCAATCGATCACGAGCCTCATGAAACTGACTGGATGTTAGTACCTCTACTGCAAATCACCTTATTACCTAAATATGAAGGAGTTGTGGTCCAATTGGCCTCAAAGAGAGCTCGATGGGCTCATGAAGATATACATACTGGCTCAATGGGCATACTGGGCCCAGCAGGTCATTTCCGTCAATATCGAGGAAAAGCGAAAGGACTACGTGGAAATGCTGGTCCACCACGCAATCACACTATCTCTCATCGCCGCAAGCTACGCATATCATCAGACACGAGTCGGCCATTTGATCTTGGTACTGATGGATGTGATTGAGTTGATCTTCCCTGTGAGTTTGGCGGATACGAAGACGCTGCAGAGTATCCTTGCTAACAATACAACAGCTGGCGAAGTGCCTCAAGTACATCGGCTTCAAGAAGGTCTGCGATGTGGTCTTCGGGGTTTTCTTGTTTGTCTGGGTCTGTACCCGGCACGTTTTCTACCTCATGGTATGTTGGAGTGTCTACTATGACCTACCAAAAGCCGTGGAGATGCCGTGTTTCCGGGGCGCACCTGGCGAAATCGAGGGACCATTCCCCGCGCCGACAGAAGGCTGGTCGCACCTTCTGGAGCCATTTAAAGACCCTGCGGGAACTGTGTGCTTCACTGACGGCGTCCGCCGAGGCTTCTTGACGTTTCTGCTGGCTCTCGAGGTCGTCATTTGCGCGTGGTCTTTCTTCATCATCCGGGTCACGGTGCGCGTTCTCAAGGGCGCCTCAGCTGAAGATGTCAGGAGCGACGTGGAGGAGGCTGAGGAAACGGAGAACGAGTACGAGGTGGTGGAGGCCGTTGAGGAGGAAGTGGGTGTTGACTCCATCGATCTGAAAGCATGGGAGCGTCGCAACTCCAAGAAGGATACGGGCTCAAGGGTGACTGGCGTCAGAATTCGCAGTCATAGTGACCGGAAGGACTTCCTCAACAGGATTGGTTGCGAGAAGCAGATTGATTAAGAAACATGAGCGGAAGATTATGCTTAAGGGCTTTTGAGGGCTTTTGGCCCTGGGAGGATATCGTCCGAAAAGGTGCGACGACTGCGCAGTTCTTGCAGCCATCACTCCAAATCCAGGCGAGACTGCTAGCGACGAGTTCATTTCTGAATTCAAGGGCTCGCTGAGCGTTCCTTCACTACATCCGCAACGCAACTTAACATTTACTCCATCATCCACATACACTAATAATTGAAGGGAGGGGTAAGGGTTTTGTCCCTTTTTTCCCCCCCTCGCGTTCTTCATGTCATTGCCAACCCAATCAACCTCTGCACCTGGTGGAGCTAACACAATTCCGAACAACTGTTTATCTTGATTCATAACTCAATCAGTCTTGATAACGAGGATCGATACTTTGTATGTACACATGGGTCTCTACTGCGCAAGGCTATAACTGGTCTCGTTGGCTTACTTCATCAAGTCAAGACCACTGACCAACGAAAGTACGGCGGGGTTTATAGTGAGATGCACCAAGAAATGCAGTCAGGTGGGGGCGACCGTCACATGGAAAGAAGCACAGTTGAGACGAACGAAGAAGGTGTCTAAATGCCGCATCAACAAGCCGATGTATCTCGGCTTTGATCTCGCCTGATGAAGTACTGCAACTTTTGCGCGAAGCTCACCGTCGAGCTGCTTAGCTGCCGAGATGCAAAGTTCCACCCAAATCTCAAGTCTCTCAAGGAAAGCGCCGAATCAGGTTGTGCCTTTTGTGGTGTCTGCTGGGCCAGCGTTCAGGCAAATCGCATCCCACCTAAGTACATCACTGAGCTCCTCAATGGTGAAAGACCGAGCACCTGTTATGAAAACGAAAGGAACAAGCCATGGTATCCGAGCATTTGGCTTTGTGTTGAGATCATACCTAAAGGGCTGGGGCCTCACTGCGGTACTGAATCTCGTGTTTCGATGACTTGCGGGCGAGGATGGTCATCAGGCGCTGTCGGTCTGTCGGAGACAAACCCTCCTGGCACTTCTCCAGTGCTGGCAAGTCTATCTGTTTACGCATGAGTTCGCTGACTTCAAAATCCGTTTTCGTCGGAAATCGGAAATTGGGAAGCGTCGACTGACATCCAGAAGATTCGCCGGATCTGCCGCTGCGCTGATGTATCCTGGATGGTGCATCGCCGCGGATCCCGACACTAGCCTTCAGGTGTCGTTCATTCGCTCCCGCCTTCAAGAGTATTGTGCGAATAATAAGAGTTGCGCAGGCCCAGCATCCTTGCAGATGCCCACACGGGTCGTCGATGTAGGAGGGAACACGCGTCCTAGACTTCTTTTCACTGGATATATGCGCGAGCCGTACATGGCGCTTTCCTACTGCTGGGGCCCGTCAAAAGATACCCCTAGATTGACCCACGATAATTTTGGGACACTTCTCATCCAGATTCCAGAGACTATACTAGCGAAGACTCATCAAGAAGCCATTCAGTTAGCCCGCGTACTTGGCTTTCAGTATCTCTGGATTGATGCCCTTTGCATCATACAGGGTGATGCAGACGACTGGGCTTTCGAGTCGAGGCGGATGGAACAGATTGATGGCAACGCGAACTTGACTCTCGTGGCCGCGCGTTCTGCAGATTCTCGTCTAGGATTCAGCATACCAAAGACAAAACAAGCACAGCAGCATCGTCCACTGCCGCTCTCGTCTTCTAGTAGCGAAGTTTTATACTCTTCGCCACACCGCCGACAAACGAAAGGGCTTAGTAGTACCCGTGGATGGTGTTATCAAGAAGAAGTCCTTTCTAAGCGCATGATCATTTTTGCTGGGCACCAAATTGCATACTATCGCCGTACTTGGAGCTCATGGGAGTCTGGGGACTTCGTTATATGGAACTCGCCAATTGCTGGGATGAGTAGAGCTTGCCCCACCTGAAAGTCAGAAGGTGCAAACCATTAGGGCTTTGGTATACGAGGATACATGCGTACATGCTGTGTAAGTTGTCCAACCCTCACGAGATCTTCGCCGCCATAGCATCTATCGCCAAGCTTGCTGGAGAAGGTCTAGATTCCCATTATCTCGCAGGGCTCTGGGAATGTGACATTGCCAGAGGGTTTCTTTGGAAACTGAAGCGACATATAGCTTCCGGCTGCCGTCTCACTGTCATACGTCCTAGCTCAACAAAGCACGCTCCATCGCCGGTCATACGAGCTCCATCATGGTCATGGGCGTCTATTGAAGGCCCAGTTTTTATAAAAATCAGAGAAAGTTGCAAGCTTCTAGCATCAACGAAGTCATCAGGCTGAGACCAGGTGCTGAAAATGACAGATGGACAACAGATGAGAGTTGTGATGTGCAAGCGTTACACATACCACACCGCGAGCTTTGCCTGATTAGAAAAGTTGCTAAGGCTTTTGTTCTTCGCGTATTAGTAAGAGATTATTTGTGCTACAAGGACAGCAATTGGTCGTGATCGTCCGGTATGTGCAGCGCAAAGGCATATGAGGTCGGGTTTCTTCTTTCTGACGCTGAATGCATGGACGGCAACAAAACTGTGTTGAATGACAATAACAGTAAGTTGGATGAGAAAGTAGTCGCAATTAGTTTTTTTTTTTTTTTTTTTTTTCTTCCCTTCTAACTTTTCTTCTTCGCAGTTATTATAACCCATTATGTATAGATAACAGTTAACTAACCTACTTAGGTAATAGGCGGCTAGGATAGAATATTTATACTATAGGATTATAGGAATAATAGGGACTTACTTAGAAAATAGAAGAACTATAGTTTAGGTTATATAATAATAAGATAAAGACTAAGTAAATAGTATAGATTACTAAGTACTTAGTAAGGATTACTAAATATTTACTAGTAATTACTAAGTACTTATTAGTACTTACTTAGGAATTAGTAAACTAAATAAAAGAACTATTTAAGACTTATATATAGTATAACCTTAAACTTAGTTTATAATTAAACTTCTATAGTTTTTTAGTAATTAATTTAATATTTATCCTTATAGATACTTTTAGCTAACTTTTACTATAAATTACTTATTAAATTTAAAACTAATTATTTTAGTTTCTAAAAGACTTAATTTACTATAACTTATTACTTATAACTTAGATTATAACCTTAGTATATTATTATAATA